>NC_092685.1:10496287-10840662 GCF_964275005.1 Diadema setosum | reverse complement strand
GATGCTTTACACGGATCTA
The DNA here is from genome assembly GCF_964275005.1 of Diadema setosum. Classification (NCBI taxonomy): domain Eukaryota; kingdom Metazoa; phylum Echinodermata; class Echinoidea; order Diadematoida; family Diadematidae; genus Diadema; species Diadema setosum. The sequence goes on along the minus strand of NC_092685.1, from coordinate 10,840,643 downwards.
CGTGGGAGCATTGTTTGACAGCAGCCGAAAATGAAACAAGTTGTCATAACAAGGACTCGAGAGATCACGCACAATGAAGCGGAAACAGTGGGGGAAGTGAGACGTATTGTGGTATCAAAATCTGATGTCGGTATAGAGTTTTACTTTTATCCTTGGATTTTTTCTTTCTTTTTTTAACAACATGTTTTACATTGTCATTTGTCGAAAACCTGCCGTCGCTCAACCACAAAGACATAAACAACACACACGCACACGCACACACACACACACACACACACACACACACACAAAGTGTTGGGGAAGTGCTGAGGAGCGGTAAATGGGGTCAAGAGCATAATGAGGCTTGAAGCCATTAGACGTCATGGACAGTCACTTGAATAAATAAATCGGTACTATGTTGTAGAGACATGAGGAAACAGAGACAGACGGCTGTGGTGAGAACCGAAACATGCATAAACACCCAGGCACATGGCTCGAATTCACGAAAGTGGTACAAATGAAACCATGGTTTAAACCATGGACAAAAACCAAGTGTCCCATGGAATATTTCGTTACGAAATCAGTCGTTTCGTCGATGAAATGATTATTTTGTAACGAAATGACAACATTTTGTAACTAAATGAGTATTTCGTTAACGAAACGGTCATTTTGTTGACGAAATGACCAATTTCGTAACGAAATATTCCGTGCGACACTTGGCGCTCCATGGTTTTTGTCCATGGTTTAAACCGTGTTTTCATTAATTTGTACCACCTTCGTGAATTCGGGTCATTATAGTGTAGGCACGTGGAAAAATAGTATATGGCTCTAAGTAATGAAAGAAAGAAGATCGTATCAACAAAGGAATATCAGGAGAAAGTGAAGTTCTCTTTTTTGTTGTTCGTGCACTTCTTATACAATTTTTGACTGAGACATATTTGTAGGTGAAAATCCGAAAAATATGCTTACAATTCAAATTCGACTTTTTCTTGTAAGATTCGTAACACGTTAAATTTGAAAGCCAAAGAATCTTAAGAACAGAAGAACGTGTTCTTATTAGTTCTCTGTCTTATACATGCTGGTGTGATTTCAATCGTTAGACCTGCATGTAGACTGGTCAGCGTGGTCATTTGTTCTTTGAACAGACGATGATTTCAGGGTTTTATACATTGTTTCATTGGGTATAAGCGCAGAATAATTAGCGGTATAGTGTTGTTGGTACAGGGAGGTGGGAAGAGATCTCCCTGGTTGGTGCGTGACCCACATAAATGATTATTGTAGTGCGTATTTCCTCCAGTTAACGTGAAGTGAAAGGAATGAACACGCATTATGTCAGATGAGTGACACAGAATGGAACAGCGGCAGACCTTAATAATCTATTGTCGTCTGGCCAATAAACAGAATTTACTTCCAATAATGCGTTTGCTTGCACAAAGCAAAGAGAGGTTATGTCTGACATGTTTAAATCATCCCACCAACAAATAACACACCAAACAAAGGAAAAACAAACTTCAGTCTCTATCACCCCGACTAACAGAAAGTCTTGGACATAGTTTTGTGTAATTCATTCATTTCTTGTATAGTTGTTGTTGTTGTTAAACTGGAGAGTGAGTTGCCGAGCGTTTTACAGCCGATCCTCAGCGGAATATATCATCACTTGCAATCACACATGCAGACGTCATACATGACTGCGTGTGGTGCTCTCAGCTGTATACGTCGATGAGAGGCAAGAATAAAACAAAATCTGATCATGCGATTGGCGATGCGCTCCAAAATTAATGGAAATAACCTTTGTCATTTGAAATTATTCCTTTCCTTTCTTATCAATTGGTACATCGCCGAATGGGAATTTATGAATTCGTATGAAGGCGGGACGCTTTGAAAATGAAATTGAACTGTCAAGCTTGCGGGCTCCCAGATGGAACAGATAACAGCGCTGGATGAAATACATCAGATAGTTCTATCATCCACTTAACATGATGACGTGGATCCTTCATAAGCTGGAAGTTTTTCAGAATTCCGAATATAGAAGTTACCAGATTTATAGATTTGTAGATTAATTATCACACATCCATCAGTGCATCTTTTTCTTCTCTTTTAATGATATTCATTATCAAACAAGAAAAGAGTTCGGTTCTGTAACCTCACTCTGAAGACGGATGTTCCTTCGCAGCCGCTCACAGAGTTCAGTGCAGACTGAGGAAATCAAGGGTTGCTAGTAAAAGCGTCCAGTCTCTTTCTGGCTATCTTTCCGGCGTATAAGATTCTGTGATATTATTTCATAATTTTGAATAATGACCGACCGAAGCGTCTTTGAAGTTGTGCCCCAGCAACACTCAGTCACGATATCACGTATCGGCCTCTGCTTCCGCTGCTACTGTGAAAGCTCCAACAGTAGTTTTGCTCGAGCAAACGAGGGATAAATATCATACTTTGATGTGATTTTCTTTTGCGTCCTACTCTGCATTATACCATGAATATTCACTTCATGCTTTTTCTAGTTCAAAAAAGAAACATTTTCTTTGTATCTTCAGCTCAAGGTAGGCCTATTTCAGGCCGAAATGCATGGTGCTATACAAATGAGTTATATTCACTTTTACTCGTTTCTTTTAACTTGGACACGGGTACTTCAAATGCGCTTTCTTGACTTATTTTTGTTTGTTTGTTTGTTTGTATACATACAGTGTTTACAGTGTTGCGTAACGTAGGGGATTACGTCATGGGGATACCCATACAATAAAAAAGGTGTTTGTTTTTTTATGATCCAAAGCTGTTATTGCTGATCCGGGTTGCTGACATGAGTAAACTATATGTTTTCCTTTTGTTTGTGTGTATTTGTTCGCGTTTACATCCTCACATACATGCAGCTGTGAGGATGTAGTATGCATGTTGATCCGATTTTAATCTATTCTACCATTCGATTCATGAGTGATGATCGTCAATCGGATGTGTTCATTCCATTATATACTTCGATAACTCTGTTCTGTTTTTGTTATTTATTTTTCCGCTGACGTACAACGTGCCGCTGCGGGACGGTTAACGGTAAAATGATAGTTATCGCTTTGTGCAACGTTTGTCACTGGAAACTCGACACCAAGGCATCATATCGTACTCCAAGGTAGTGTGTGTTCTTTTCTGTCTCTTCAAAATTCAGTCGAGTCAAGTTACATGACAGATCATGTACGAACTGTATCAAATGACCAACTTTACTAGTCTGACATTTCTAGACGGATGTGGATCTCATTACTACGAGCAACACTCTATATGGGAAAGACTGCCGCATTTCACAACGCGGATTTTCGAACAAGCCCTGTAATTGAGATGAAGAGTTGGTAATGTGGTCAGTTAAATATATAGTTGTACATGAATGAGTATAATTGTGTAAAAGCATTTGCTCGTCATTGCTCGTATTATACCGATCTCACTTTCCGACCCGTTCAGAGAGCACGTGTAGACCCCATCGACGGTGCGGTTCCCGGAAAATCTCCTCTGCTTTGGATGTGACATCATTCGAGTTCGATCTTGTTCGAGCATTTGTTTGCTATTGAGCTAAGGATGTCAATTACTTAGAATACTTTAAAAGAACAAGGAAAACAAAACAAATGAAATGAAATAAAAGATACCATATACATCGCTCTCATGGTATTTATCAAACTATCGGCAACGCTACAATCTTATATCCTGAATATAGAGTAGGTGTTTGTTTTTTTAAATCAATGATAGCCAACTAATTGTTAGCTTGGCTGCGATACGAGCTCTAATTAATTAAAGATGATTCGATTGTTTTCTTTGCACTTAGCAGTGACAACTATGATTTCGCAATATTTTTGGTAACGTCACCATAATCAACTTTATAGTTGCATGGGTTTTACCTGCATCATGCATGCAGTGTGTTCAAGTAGACCTATTTAAAGTGGTCGCTCCTTGTCTAGCTCTTGATGTCCCACTTCTAATTCTTTTTGCCCATATAATGTTTTCACAACCCACATACACTCCGCCAATGATGTCAGATTTCAGGTCATAGTCGTTTCGAGTAATCTTCCTATTCCCCTTGACTGAAAGTGAAATGAGGTAATCATGTATTTTGTTCAAGTTTGATGTGACAGATCCGACCGACGAGAGCTCTCTATACGGATTCTCGACTCTCTCTCTCTCTCTCTCTCTCTGTGTAACACGTGTTTTCTCTGAATTAAAGGAAATCAATTTCATGCCTAAATATACATGAAGATTGAGTGAAAGCAGCCATATAAGTAGACACATCAGTGAAAGTTTGAGGGAATCGCACAATCGGTTAGGAAGTTATGAGATGTTTAAAGGGTGGCTAGTAACTGATCAGTGGGAATGCTGGGGGATGATTGTTCCAATCCTTGTGGGATTCATTTAAGAGTACATTATATATCTATGGTTGTGTGAAAATTATTTGCTTCAGAATGGTCTCATATTCAAGTAATGTGCAGTTTAATGTTTCCAGGTTAGCATGCATGTACAGTGACGGGGCGATCGTTAACGTCAACGATATATAATGTACTCTTAAATGAATCCCACAAGGATTGGGACAATCATCCCCCAGCATTCCCACTGATCAGTTACTAGCCATCCCCTTTGAGTTTCGATGCCATTATCGGTATATCGGTATATCTGGATAACGAGACTATAACGTATACTACATTTCTGGATCTCATGGACAACGGTATAAAGAAAATATACAGAAAAAATCCACAAAATTTCATTTTTCATGAAAAGTACACGATCCATCGACCTGTTACTGAATTATGTTAAGGGATATACCTCCTGCTTTTTGAAAGAGGTATGTTAAGTGCTCTTTAGTCATCCCAGAAAAGTGAAAATAATATGTTGATTTTTTTTGTTTATTTTCTTTACATTGTTATCAATAATGACGTCATGAAGTGAGTAACCTCCTTATATCCAGCAATCACAGCACCGAAAGTTTTAAAATTCATAACTTTAATCGATTGTCCGATTTTCCGCAAACTTTCACTGATGTGCTCTACTAAAACTGTTGCTTTCACTCAATTCACATTTTTATTTTGGTTTCTTAGTGTTACAGGAAGCTCTTTTGTATAATCGAGGGGGGGGGGTAGGGAGGAATGGAGAGATCACATCTCCCTGGTAGAATGAATGTTACGTAAACTGATGTGTAAAGCAATCACTTTTCAATGCTTTCGTTTTCGATGCGGTTCAATAGGGTCGAGATTGTGATACTGGGGAGAAATACAGGCTCTTTCCTAACCAAGGATCCGCAACTTACCATGATATTCGTTATATCTTCACTAAAATATTCTGGGGATCCGCGCCGGCGAAACCGGACATGGCTGATGAAAACCCATATTTCAAGCAACTTTCCTATTATATTACTCAGCCTGTGTATAGCCACTCGAGAAACCAATCATATCGATTACTTCGCGTCACACGCATATGAGTCATATGATCCATGGTTTTATTTACAAGAAGGTTCGGTTGCAATTGTTGCGTTATTTCTCACCTTTTTTACGAGCTGCGGAGAAAGTTTTGTCGTAAAAGCTTCAGTGCAAATTTCTCTCCGTGCAGATCATTGAAGGCAGGACCGCTCAATGTAACATCTGAACATGATTACGCTTTGTTGCTTCGTAATGGTCCCAGTCTAATTATGGTGTTTATTAGCTGAAGAGTTTTATCACATTCAAGGTATGAAGTCATTGGCTATGAAAAAGATTGTGTCACTGCACTAGGTTCCCATGTTTTGTTTTTGAACGAGAATGGCATGAGTGCTCAGGGTTAAGACTTTGTATTCAATTCTTATTGTAATCGATCTGGAAGACAGCGGATCTATGCTGGTCTTGAGAGCGATATCCGAGGCCCGTAAGCCTCGAGCGAAGAGATTATAACCTGGTCCAAGTTAAATCAAGTGTTGAGATCTTTTTTAATGGAGTCTCACGTTACGAGACTACCACATTTTGGCGGCAGTTATTTCCGGATTCGATCTCAAAGCGGTGTCGGATGATGGAGTGATCGACACACTTCAGGTTATCGGAGCAGACAGGATAGGGATTGCGTTACCCAGTTCGATTGCCTTTCCCTAAACTGTGTGCCGCCGCCCTAAGCTTAATTCGTGAGCCGACCACTAGATACAACGATTATATTTTGGCTCTCATTTTTAACTGCGGTGTGACTGATACCGTGCGACAGAAGCTGGCTCAAAGAGCAGTTTCGTCTGCGCGGATTTTGTTACCCGCTGCTACGTGCCCACCGTAACATTGGTTCGGTTTATGTGCAAGGTAAGGCGAGATTTCAGAAATGGAGCGTTGTCTCGATTTTCTCCCACTGGTTTTCAGCAATTCTCAAAACACATCCCTCACGCAGCATGAACGATGCTCTCTAGAATTTCACGTTTGTTTGTTTTGGCTAGGGCCATTCGATATGACTCCACTGATTCGCTCTCCCCTTTGAGCTTTTAGCAGCGCCCTGGGTATGCCCGCAGAAATGACTGTATTTTAATCCAGCGGTGTCGCCCACGCACGAGCATATTTAATAATAGCATGGTAGTGTAGAGGCCCCAGTCTCCGCGCTTCCTGTTGCTAATGAATCAGCCTGGGATTATTTTCCCCGGGCACCGCCGCCATTGCTTGTCTACGGTTGCACATTCCTCTCCTACACGTCATCAGTATGCCTGAAATGCCGTGCCAAGCATACAAGCGCAGTGCGCATGAGCAGGAGAGGTTAAGTGCTGGATGTTTGCTCGCAGTGCACGCTGCATCGACAGATGTGTGACAGTCAACGCAGCTAGCAGACGACGAACCCGCCTCGTTCATTCTTCACCTGCGCTGTGTAACGTCCGCGATAACTCTTCTCCTCTGTGAGTGCATAGTGACGCAATATGCTGAGCGGCTCACTTTCACGGCGATTGTGAATGACTGACTGTTTTGTATTGAATATTACATTCAACTACATGTGATAGACGCGTAGTAGTGAGCAGAAAACTGTCTGGCTGTATGTCGCTGTCTCACTATCATCTCACCATGCATCGACAACACTGCTACCTGTGTGATTTACCACGGGCACCATGGGCTTTACTGCACGATTTTTCAGAGCCGGTGTGCCGTGGATGTGTCAACTACGAGGGAGCTGATCGAATCGAAGGTGTCATCGAAGGTGCACGGCAAATGAAACGGGCACACAGTTTTCAGGAGACAAAATCTTACCCGGGACATAAACCAGGACAAATACCTCTCATGCCGCCCCAATCGGTGAGTGTTCCACCTCGCCCAAGTGCATTGGAAAGTAGCAGTAGCAATGTGAATCATGTTGAACCATCGCCAAGAAATCCACCTGGCTGTGTAACCACACAGATACACGGTGAACGATTTGTTACTCATGAGCCCAGTCGTGCGCGGAGCATTCATGACTTTTCGACAGCACCCAAGTTTGGGTTCCCTCCTTCGGATGAAGGCGAAGGAAAGTTGCTGTCCCGCGGGGGGCTAACTCCTGTCTCTGGTCCCCATATGGCCCCTAATCTTCTCCACCATCTTAGCGCTCCACCTGCATCTAACTCTGTATTTACGCCACGACATACCGTTGCACCCACTGCCGTCGGAAAAGCAGCACCACCAACCACGACCCCGAGCAGCGGGACGAAGCGAAGCTCGGCAGATCGCGAGCGAGAGGACAAGGAAAGCTCGGTGTCGTCCCATTCGGACAACGAGCGACGCGTCACCCCCGTAGCAGACGACCCGTACGGTCAGAAGCCTAGTTCTGTGCGTCAAACTTTGGCGACGCTATCGACATGTACCCCTTTTGAAATTCGATTCAAGAAAGACCATTCACTCCGCGGACGCGTATTTGCTTTCGATGCTGTGTATCGTCCAGGACTTGATTATGAGGTCAAAATCTATATCGAATATCCTAGCGGATCCGGGCAGGTGTATTCTAGTGCGTCAGGAGCTGCCAAGCAGATGTATCAAGACTGTGTAAAGGATGTAGGTAAGAGTCTATCTTCGGGATATAAGTACCTAGAATATGAAAAGAAGCATGGGTCGAGTGACTGGCGACCTTTGTGTGATTTGTTGCCGGAATCTGTTCGCTACTTCAGAGATATGGTGAGCGTGGAAACTTTACCACAGCCGTACATTGATGCGAGCTGCCCTGTTCTGCCCATTATGACTCCCACGCTTCTCTCGTCTCGTTCCTTCAGTCATAAAAGCAAAAAGATAAAATCTTCGCCAGAGCCTGCTGAGCAGGACCCAAGCAAACTAACGGAGGAGCAGCAACAACGACAACAATGGATGCAGAGCCAGGCGGAGGCGCTCAAACTTACCATGAATGCTGGGTTCAGCAGCTCACGCCCACCGAGTACTGCCACATCGCCTATGAGTAACCCCGCATCAGCTGGTACCCCGCCTGATGGCAGTTCCTCCCAAGGTGGTCCTTCGCCTATGGCCGCACTCATGTCAGTCACCGATAATCTGGGAACTCCGACATCGCCGACGAGCAAGAGTGATGCAGGATCAACATCGATGCGACCGCCCAGCAACCCCGCATCGGGTTCGAGCGACAAGTCCCAGCGTAGCCCCCATTCCCCAACCACGGCCCAAAGAAGGGCCATGTACCGCAGCAAGGAGCTTTCCCAAGCGGCAATCCCCCATGGGCAGGAGACCAGTGTCACCCCGAACACAGCCAATCTACCTGACTCCTCTATGCACATGCTGAACATCCTCAAGTGCACTCTTTGTCACGAGCGTCTTGAAGACACTCACTTTGTCCAGTGCCCGTCCGTAAGTAATCATAAATTCTGTTTCCCATGCTCAAGGGATAGCATCAAGAAGCAAGGCTCTGGAGCTGAGGTGTACTGTCCCAGTGGAGCCAAATGTCCACTCGCTGGCACCACCACTCCTTGGGCCTTTATGCAGGGGGAGATCCTCACCATTCTTGGAGAGGAGGTGAAGGTCAAGAAAGAACGGGACTCATAAAACTGATTTTTTTTTCTCATCTCTTGCGATTTTGTCACTGACAAATTACTCGCGTTTCTTTTATTCAGATAATGTGTTTTGTACATAGTGCATCATTAAAAAAAAAAATGCCAAGGAAGTCGCCCATATTTCAAACTGTCACGACGTCACTGCTGGACAGTATCACGTGCTTGTGTATATTTCTGTAAATGCAGCTGTACATGTACATAGCATATATTTTGTGATAATCGGTCTACGCGATGTTATATCACAGGACAAGACACTAACAGAGGAAAATTATCACCTTGCGAAGAATGATGGGTCATTATGTTTTATGTTGCAAGAGTATGAATGCTTATATATACCACATGGAAACCGTTTGTCCTGCTGATGCTGTTGCTTTTCCCAAGTAAATTGTGTATTTCAGCATGTTCACATTGCTCGTATCAGTGGTAAGCAAGATATACATGGATTAGTGTCACTTCTGCACTATTTTTAAAACTGCTGTGTTTCTCTGTGTAATGAACCGGAGACTATTGCGTTCAATTTTGTATTCGATGATATACCCTACTTTTAGAAGTCTATTTGAATTCCCTTATATGCGATGGTGCAATTGTGCGCTTTTGAGATGAACGATAGGCTATTGACAAACCCATCTCCAGTGCTTAAATAATTAGTAGTCCACTGCGAGGAATAATTATGCCGGCGTAGACGTGGAATTATTACTGTTCCAGTTTATGTGAGAACTTGTAACACTTTCTCATCCATTCATTTTGTCAACACATCGTAGAATATATGATACGGAAATGAAGCATGTATAATGGGCTGTTTTCATATTCACATTCGGGGGGGGGGGGGGGGGGCAGAGAGGGAGGGAGGATATTCCCCTTCACACGAATTGTCGCTCATCAAAATGACCCGATGAGCCACGGACCATGCATAGCATGAGGCATACATATTGAATTATATTTTACGTATTAAAAAAAAAAATAGAGATAAAAATCTTTTCATTTCTAGCACTGACGAGAACAAATTGAACACGCCTATTACAGCTTCAGAATTTGGCAAGTGAAAACGTCAATCTAGCTCTGGGATTACTGTCTCTGTCTGAAAGTTTGTTTAAGAACAGTTGAAATAGTTCAAAGAATATTCTGTCTTGGTACATTTTACGCTCTTGAAACAATGTTCAGTTCCGTGAATTAAATCACCACACTGTGCACACGTGAATGTAGAACTTGAAGCCAATTATTCTTCTTTCTATAGTGTAGTCATGTCACAATGTTCGCAAATTCTTGTAAACGATGTCTATCTGTATACTTTGTGATGTGACTTTTGTAATGTGATTGTACATCTAGTACATTAAAACTGAAAGAAATACTTAAAAAAGTGAGAAACCGTGTTAGTCTATGTGTGTATGTGTGTGTGTGTATGTGCATGGCCGTGTGTGCGGATGTGCCTAGTACGTTAAATACCTGTATAAGGTGTACTCATCATTAGTTTGCACACAATATATTCGTATAGATAGGCCCTATGTTGGTATATGTGAGTGAATATTATGTACACGTGTATGTATGTATACATATACATGTATATATATATATATATTATATATATATACATATATTTATTTATATATACATGTATGTATATACTTTATATTACCTTAATTCCGTAAGAAACTATGCTGTATAATAATTATAGAGTCACTCACAATGTGTCCTTATTTATCATGTTTAAATTCTTAAACGTACAGAGATGGCGATGTACGTTAAATTGGGGGCTGCAAGAGGAGTTAGAGTGATTAAAGGGTGGGCTGTGTGTGTACACATACAGATCATGAATATTGTCAAAAAAAGTTTGGCATCTTTTTATCATGAGAACAGTAATTTGCTCGTGTGTTTGATTTCTCAACAAGAGATAGTACAGAAACAGGGTCAGTGCTGCAGTTTGTACTCCGTATCGCGGATGGTATTAAAGGTGTCACGTATCGTTATTGTAACCCCCTGCACTTTGAAAATCATGTTATTGCTCGCACAGGTTTAGGAAGTCGTACAAAGGCGTAGGCTTCTGTAACATAATGGGATTTTATTTGGCAAATATGTCGGTTCCAGAAAAGCAGAATATTCCCTTTCTAATCAACAGGCAGTCAACGATATATCATACACCCTGCCCAGCCCTCTCTGGTCTGTCGTACGATACACATTATGACGCATGGTAGTGTGCTTTGCCGAAATAGTAACTCGGCAGTGAAAACTAATCTCACTAACACATGCGGCAGCAGGGGCACATGTTTGCACACACACGTACACACACACACACACACACACACACATACATAATTATACACACAACAGGCTACGTACTTCCTCGGCGTCACCTTTTGTTGTTGTTGTTTGGTAAAACGTAATATGATCAGTAGATTGTATTTGGCGGGCTAGCCTGCTGATACTGAAATTCAAAGCCATGACAGATTGCATGGAAACAACTCCCTTCGGCCGAAGTTAATATTAAACCAGGCCTCCGATGGCGATGGAACTCACGCAAAGCGAACCTTATCTAAACGTTAGTCACCTGTAATGTTTCATATTATACATCCTGATCAAAGATTTAAACAGAAAACTGATTAGGGTCGGTTTCATTTCATAAAGACCCCCCCCCCCCCCCCCCGATAAAAAAAAATAAAAAATAAAAAAGTGATGAATTTTCTGCCTTGTGATTACCGTCTTGTTCGTTCTAACATTAGTAATTCCTGCGTAGAACGTGCATAGCGGAAATATGCATTTGCAGTTCAATACCTATGATATTCGTAACAACTTAGGAACAACACTTTACCTTTCAACAAGATATCTTATTGGCATTTGATAATTACAATCTACATTATCAACACATTGTCCTCATTAATGTCATTAACTTGTCATACATGATATCAAACTGACAGATCAATCGGTTTACTGAACTGAGATTGACAGTATGGGAGGAATGCTAAAAAAAAAAGAAATACTTTTTTTCGGGTTTCCCCCCTAGCTGCTCAACTGCCATTCATCAATCGAAGTAACAACCAAGGTTGCGAGACAACCCATTGCAGCTTGCATGACGAAGGGACAGCAATGGCATGTGAAACAAATTGCAGATTGTAGCGAAAAGATTGATACTGTACATGTAGGCCCTACTAGGTTATCTGCAGGGAATTATCGGTCAGTGAGAATGCATGAGCAAGTGCATAGATCTTTTATGATACTGAATGATCAATATAAACACAGTGGACCGACCTCTGCTTGTCAACATGCAGTCACTCCTATACCGACAGCATGACGTGGCAAGTGGACAATGCAAACACCACTTCACAAATAGACGCCGATACTATAACACACTTGATTCGTGCCGTAATAGCGCTGTATATAAAGACGAATTATGATTCATGCCAATGGAATGCTTCTACGTCATTCACTCGTTCCGAGAATCAATTCAATGTGAGTTGCCTTTCGATTGACTTTGACACTTCCCGCAAGGTAAAAATCGACCACACCTGGTCCCGCTCGACTTGTTCGAAATAAACGAAATGTGAAAAAGGCTCGACATGGATATATCAATGCAGAAATAGTGTAAATATGACTAAATATAGTAATCCTTGACAATTAGTTCTCATGAGATTGGCAGTCCTTGTTTTGCACATGTTTTTGTGTTGAATTTACTTCAAAGCATTTTTCAATGCTTTGAAGAACAAAACACTTCAAGGTGTTTTGTTGAATGGTCTTGGTAACGAGCTGTACAGAACGTATTTAAAGCGGAAGACTTTAAAGATCACCTGCCTAGTTTCTGTTTTTCCCATTAATCGTAATTCCATGTCTGCGCTTCTGACGCAATACTATAAATATTGAGGGGAATAGTTTGGAGTAAATTTGTCTTCTAGGAGTATCACTGCTGAACTTATAATAAATAAGCCAACCATTTGCGCTGACAGAGAACTAAAGCGAAAAAAATAGTTGCGTTATTACACCGTAGTGCAAGTCATATACCATAAATACGTTTTTCATAATTTTCCACTAGAGTTGAAGAGCAGGGTTGTCCCGCGACGCACATTGAAGTACTGTATAGTGTAACCATGGAGCTACATGGAGCTGTTGTATCTCCATGGTGTAACCCTGATGTAGGCTCTCCTACGCACTGAAACTCTACCATGTCTTACATGTATGTACAACTGAAACTGTCCCGATGTAGTCAGTGATGAGTAAACATTCTAATCTTGACCTTTCGAAGCCGAGGGACGAGGGAGGTGCGGCGGTGCCGAGCAGAGACTCCTTTATTCCCTTCCCAGCAGCGATGGCCAAAGGAATGCCAGAAAACAAACTCCGTGAATCATACTCTTCCCGCCAATTACTTTTGGCCCCTTATTCTCCTTGAGCGGTATCCATTGAGGCACATCTGCTCTGCTGGGCGTCGTCTGCGTCCCTTACTTCCAAGGTTAAATCTGAAATCATAATAATAATAGATAACACGTTTTCGAACGCGATGACTGAGATACGAACACGTCATAATCCTGGAGAATACATGTACACATGTATTCCGTTTTCTCATAGTAGTCTCGTTTCCAGATGTCAGGACTTTCCACTCATCTTTGTCCCTTCTGCTCACATCGATCACTCTTGATAGAACATTTGCGTGTTTTTGAATCATTTAATTTGTTTATGCTTTCACTGCTGAATAACTATTTTATGGCCCTTTTCGTTACATAAGCCAAGGGGTCTCGTCTCGTTTAGACTCGAAAACCTGTAGGCCATTGGCGAATCAGTGGCCATTCTGCGAAGAAACTGTTGACATCATACAAGGTGGGAAAAACTCTGGAAAAAATATCACGAACAACAATACACTTTAAACGTACGTTCTTCAAAGCAAACAGTATTTTCTCTTACTCGACAGGAAGAAGGGGTTCATTATTGACAGTGAACACGTAATTATGTCTCGATACTGACTTTGATACAATCAAGCATTATTTTGTCAAGCCAAGATTTTTTTTTTTCGTAATGAATATCACAACTTTTTTTTTTTTTTAATGCACGTCACAATCGCAATCACAATCACAGTCACTCTCTCGCCCACACAAGGTTAGTGTGCATGAATAATGCACGGCCGCTTCGTGGTCTGTTAAATCGTCATTCATTCATTCTTGCTGCTGGGAGGAAGCTGTATTAAAGGCTCACCGATTCAGACGGATGCAAACCCGAACATAATGAAGTATCTATCGCTCGGCGAAAGCGGGGCGCCTTTCAATATGGAGGATACACATCCGCTTCGATATAATCGTTGAGCAAATAGCCATGGAGAATTCGGAGAAGGACACGAAATGGATGTGTGTAATATGTGCATGTGTGTGTGTGTGTCTGTGTCTGTTTGTCTGTATGTGTGTGGGTGAGTGAGAGAGATAGACAGAGATGGAAAGATATAGAGGGAGGGGGGGGGGGGGAGGGAGAGCAGACAGACCTGGATACTCTCTGAGTCGTATATGTCAACATTTACTCTCGTTTTTACTGCTGTCAGCTTTCCCTGGTACTCCTCCACCCCCCCCCCCCCACGATGTGTATAAAAATCCCGGATGTCGATTTTGCGAGGATTTCTTTCCGCTTCGATACAAAGAGAATAATGGTCTGCGGTTCATTTCTGTATGATTTGAGTAACGTGTAATTTATACGATGAGAAGTGAATGATCTTGTTGCGTATTTATCGGCTAATAAACCGAGCAATGGAATTTCATTTAGTTATTAATGCCGGCATGCCCGCAATGTTCAGAAAATCATCCAGACATCGTAACTTGATTTAATGATGTCTCATAAAAACAACACAGAAGTCTTCTGAAAACTTATTGAGAATGTGATCGAGAAGGGCTTCGCAAACTATTTGTGGATGTAGCTAGTCGTATTGATAAAAATGACATCCTTCCGAAGCTGAAGTTCGTCCTCGCAATACAGAGAAACGAGAAGGTCAAACGATTTTTATTTTCTCCTCCAACTGTCGCCTCATCGACTGTATAAAGCTGTGATCATGATGATGAAAGATGTAAACCGAATCGACGTGGACATCATTCCTCGAAACACAGAGAAACAGAGGGCCTTTGCGATGTATCTTTATGCTGTTGTTGTTGCGTGTGCTTTTTTTTTTCGTTTATCCTGCGTCTGTCGTTCGATCATTCTGTGTATCAAAATGTCACTCGATATTTTTCTTCGGAAGTGGATTCGACCGTAAATTGCATGCGATCAACACGCCACGCCTCGTAAGTGAACTGTGCTCTGGGTAGAGAGAATCGAGGAGCGGAAGAAAAGGTAAGCAGCCATCCATCAATGCAGGACTCTCCCTCGTTAAACGGTAGAATCCATCCTTGGACCGGAGACTCTTCCCCCTTTTGTCAGCTCGTGTCCAAGTCCGACGCGCCATCGATCAAGCTGATCGGAATCAGATAATGAGAACTTAATTCCTCCGCAGTCTCCTCCTCATCCGTCCACTGAAGTCAGGCTCTAATGAGGTTGATGAAGTAGGCTGCACTCGACCAACTTTAGGGGACGCTGCATCTCCTAGTTTAAACCCCTACACGATGTTTGCCTCCTTTCTTTAAGACTTTTTAACCTTTTAAGGCATTATTGTTTAAGGGAGTACATCAGTGTATTAAAGAGAAAAAGGAAGTAGGGCAGGTGATGTGTGCACACAATAGTGGATGAAAATACGACGGATACCGAATTCCTGAAGATCTACAGGAATAAGAACGTACAAATCTGCATTGACTAAATTCCAATGATAGATTTCTTCTTCTTTTTTTTTTCTTCGTTTGCATAGCTTAAGTGAGACATATGCGTCACTTTTCCCTCGTAGTTGTCGGCTATTATGAGCTATGAACACTAAACTCACGCCACAGGTGCATAACCTAAAAATGCCGGTCAATTTGAAAGACTGATTAAATTTAAAGATTGAATTGAATTGAATTTCGAATACGGGTGAAGTCCGACAAGGTCAAAGGCCAAAAGGTCAATGAACTTGCCCTGATACAACTTTACAGTATTTTGGTGTACTCTCAATAACTTTCCATGTATTTGAGCTATATGACCACCATATTCACACCACAGGTATAACATGAAGATGCTGGTCAAGTTTCGTGGATGAAGGCCGACAAGTTCAAAGGTGAACGGTCAATGATCTTTACGTAATAAGCACTGTATATAATATAATAGTATTGCAGTGTACTCTCAATAACTCTCCACATCTTTGAGCTATGACCACCAAATTCATAGGCCAGGTACACAATAACTTAGAGATGCCGGTTGACTCCGAATAGTGATGATTTCCGACAAGGTCAAAGGTCAAATGGTCAGCGAACCTTACCTGACGTAATATACACAAGATGTAGTATTGTGGTATTCTCTCAATAATTTTCCACAACAGTGAGCTATGACCACCAAATTCACACCACAGATACATCACCTAAAGATGCCGGTCAGGCTCGAGTCTTTGTGAATTCTGAAAAGGTCAGAGGTCAAAATGTCAATGAACTTTCCCTGATAAGCAACACTAAGCTATTATCTTGTGCTCTCGATATCTTTCCACAGCTTTGAGCTATGACCACAAAACTCACACCACAGATACGTCACCTAAAGATGCCGGTCAAGTTCGAATATTGGTGACGTCAGACAAGGTCAAAAGCCCAATGTCCATGAACTTACATCGAAAAACACTGTAATCACAAATTGCATTGTACGGGTGAGCTATCACTTGGCGTTTGCCATGCTTTATCACATCATTCCTCCAAATCAGAGTGAGAGTGGCACACGTGGGACTGTATGGACAGGAAATATTTACTTTTGTTTATTTGTTTATTTATTTCAATACAGTTAAAAGATTCGTTGTTTGTTTGTTTTTTAAGCTGCCACTGTCTTATGCGAGCTCCTATTATGACTCTGATGTACTTGGTCTGGAACATAATTTCGATTCCGCGTGAAATGACGGTTTGTGACGCCGGTTTCATGGTTATCCATTTCTTTGCAGAGTGAAATCCTGCAGCATCTGCTCTGTTCCTGAAACCTAAATTCTTTTTAAAACAAATACGAATATTATAGGCGTTTGTAACCATTTTCTATTGACTGTCCTTGATTAACATCAGCTGCATGCTTCTTGTCTACAGTTATGACACACATTCCTGTCAATTTCATTTTAGGAAATCAACTTTGTAGAGCAGTTATGAAAATCACAGTAAGCACTGCACGTAAACTCGTAAATGTATTATGATTGAATATGACTTAATTTTTATGTGTAATGATTTACATACTGTATTCAAATATCACGGGACTGTTGCCGTTTATATGACAAGAACAGAATTAATATCCTCTGCAAGTTTGCAAAAGCTGAACGTCACTGAAAGCCTTTCAGTGTAAAAATTAATATTTCTTATGCGGGCAAGACTTTCAGAGGAACTATGCTGTAAAGGAAGAAAACGGGCCTACTGCAATTTCAGTTCGTGGATGACTTTAATACAAAGCCTTTCTGGGATATTAAAGTGAACACCGACGAACTGGAAAGATAGAGAGGTTGGACCCTGCGCCCCCAAGTGCCCTAGAAGAGATCGAGGTCAACGGTGAACTATGCCCGTTTTCTTCATCTACCGTCGCATACATATCCCCCAAATCCTACTCTCATCCCTCCCCTCTCACCCCCTCTCCCTGTTCCCGCTCCCATAGTCATGATTCTTCGAGATTGAGTAGGGAAAAAAAAAACCGTTCTGCTATTATCGTCATTCGATGTGTTGTCGTGCTCTACATACCTTACTAAAAATACAATACACGGAGCCCCCTTTTTAAATGTCTAATATTGTAACAATCACGGTGATATTGCACGCTGAAGAAGGCGAGTGTAGAGGTAGGCTATGTGTACTGATGAAGGCAAAGATTTTTTTTTCGGTTTTTCTGAGGGTGGTAGTCCAGTGCGATCAACTGGTATTACGACTATAATTTTTCGTGTGTACATTGGTGAGTGTTTGTTTGCTTGTAAATCAACGTATTTGTTGTGGAACTGCTCTATTTCCTACTCGCGTGTGTGTTGATATTGCATCTTTTAAATATCCTAAGACTTTAATACTGGACAAGATCCCAAGCGATGTTATAGCACGTAGAGGCCTACGAGAGCAGTCAGAAACAAAGAGGGGAACAATGGACCTAAGAAGCGAGTGAGATTGAGGAGCACGCCTCTCCTTACAGGAGAGGAGGAACGCCCCGTCGACAAAATGCAGTTTGCGCTGCCCTGTTATGCTGTACGAGACTCTGTGCTGCCACATGTGTGCCTACATCCAGCCACTCACAAGTTTCCTGCTATCACCCACTGCCCTCACTGACCTTTACCGTTTACTGCTCATGATTTATTGCCCGCTTTCAGCCATCGATCACAAGAATGCTATATTTTTAGCCACCGCACGGATTCATTTTTTTTTCCCATTCCCTCCCTCCCTCTCCCTCGAAATACGAAACTTCACTGCTGGAGTTCGGTTGCCGTGACAACTGCCATGAATCTTCCATTTGGGGTGTTTTCATGCCGCACTGGTTATGTTTTGGGGGCATAAAAGAGAGTGGAGCAAAGGTTCCGCTGTGCGTGAGGTCGATGCATCAGCGTGGATTTCGCGAGGGTCATCAATGTCTTCTCCGAAATTTGTCGATTGCTCGTAACTCGGACGAAAGCCCCTCGGGATCGTCTCGCAGTTCAGCTCTTCTTTTCTCATCGTGTTCGCGTCTTCAAGTGAGCGTTCTTCGATTCTTCTTTGTTTATCGAATTCATTCTATATTTCAAGCCATCCTCAACATGCATTAGATATATGACTCCGTAGCTCCAGCATCATGTATAATGTGGTCTCAGTTATGACGATGATGGTGATGACGACAGCAAAAATATAATGAAAATCATGACTACTGCAAATCAACAGTTTACCCTAGAACTGAACAGTCACGCCGGGGAACTATAGCACTACCTCGATGATAGTTACAGTGCAGTCTTACTGGTCCACTTATGCATCGGCTCCCAGTGGCATTTCAAGCTGTGGGATTCATCATCCCTTTTGCACAGCAAATTTAGTCAAAGATTATGTA
The DNA here is from genome assembly GCF_964275005.1 of Diadema setosum. NCBI lineage: Eukaryota > Metazoa > Echinodermata > Echinoidea > Diadematoida > Diadematidae > Diadema > Diadema setosum. The sequence goes on along the minus strand of NC_092685.1, from coordinate 10,821,613 downwards.
TTCATACCTTCACGTGGAATCGCCGTTCTAAATACGTGCATGCGATATCATTGTCCAATTTATTTTCCTCCCGCATCCGTAACCTCTGACCTCGGGTCTACTGGCTAACACAGCATGGAGAGAGAGACTCCAGTATAAACCCAGTGGGATTTTTTTTTTTCTTTCAAATATCCCCATAAACCGGCCCAAAATGTCGGGTTGCTAGGGGCTCAAGACAAACAGCTGGGTAGTTTCTCCCGCGCAATGCCACTTACAGTTTCCTTCCTGAGGACACCATCAGGACAGCCCCCCAGGGGTTGTAAACCGAAACCTGTCTTCGGAACCAGACACATTCCAAACTCTGTCCTTGCGAACCCTCCCCATTGATCCTTAGTCTTCTTCTCCAGTCTCCCCATGACAATTATACATCTCAGACAGCCTTTTTCTTCTCTCTCGCTTGCAAATGGATTTCTTTCTTTCTTTCTTTCTTTCTTTCTTTTTTCTTTCTTTGTTTCCGCTTTTCCTGGCTGCGGTTTTGTCTACATTCCGTCCACGAGCGCTCAAGGCAAAGTAAACCTTGGATTGATATCGAAAGTCAAGTCTGAGGAGGAAAGAGAAAGATAGTTTTACACATTGAAGCGATCACATGATATCCTCGGATGTTAAATGATGCTAGTGACAGCCATACCCGCCACGTTTGGCAAAGCAAAAGACATGACATGCAAGATTTGCTGTCTTATATTGAGGGACATCAATCATCTTAACTCTTCTGATCACAGCAATGCAAACGCACATGAAGGGAGCAGTCTAAAAATCCTCGTTATACCAAGGAGGTGCCAGGCGCCCGTATGTACCTCCTTGGTTTTTCCGGGGAGATGGTGATACCAGCTGCAGTAACCGACCACCTGTTATTTTCGTCTCCGGTTCTCTATTTCATGGTACTTTCTCGTTCTACTACACGACATAACAAACGAACACACAAATACACACATGCAGTGTACACGAATCGATACTTTGTTTGTATAAGCAATACACAAGCTCACATTCACAGTGAAAACAATGATTAAGCCTACATCTCGCAAATAACAAAATATGCAAATCGTGTCTAGGGTTGAGACTAAACACTTTTCTTCTCCCCTTCCCTCACCCCCCCCCCCCCCCCGTCTCTCTCTCTCTCTCGCTCTCTCTCTCCCTCTGTGCTTGTTGATCGTGCGTCGAGGAATGCGACTTTTGACAGACAGATGGTGGAGGTGGAAGAATGTGGAAAACAGAAGAAGAAAAAAAAAATCAGCCAAAGTTTTGGAATGGGTCTGAGGAGGTGCTAACGTGAACCACGTGCTTGACCTCACCTGAGGTCACCTTTTGCTGCTGAGAAGCATCCGCAAAAAGTGGAAGTTTCTGTTGAAGACAACGAAATCTCCTTTTCGTTCCTGTTTTTTCTTATCAAAAGGAGTCTGCTTTCGCTCACTAGAAAGGGGGAAAAATAAAGAGATCTCGGCTAGCTTTTCCAACGGGCTCGGTTTTGTTTGCATGGCATTAGATATCGGACATCAGATACCCAGATTAGTTGCCAATTTTCACACCCTTACACCGCGCTCTTTTTCATGGGATAAGGTAACAATTTGAATTTCAAAAACACGCGATCACTTTCACCCCGCCAAATGTGCGAGACGAGGAAGGAAAGCAACACGCTATACCCACGCTGGAGGCGATGCCAAAAGTCGGCAAACAAAATTTTATCAAATCAATTTCTCCCCGTCCTACCTCCCCGTGTGTGTCCCTTCCCTCGCCTGGAAAACTCTCGGAGTTCCCTATTTCCTACACTCTCAGATGTCTTGGCAGCATGATTGAATTACCAGCGACCCGTTGATTGCTTTCCGGGAAAAGTCTTCCGAAGGAGATGAAATACAGAAGAAACGGGTTAAGAAATGTGCTCACTCCAGGCACATGATTGCTACCAAAGACTCCAATGATGTCGATATCACGGCGCCCCCTATCCTGTTTCTCAAGATACAGCCCGCGCCTCACACACACACACACACACACATTCACACACACACACACACACACACACACGCACACACACACACACACACACACTCAGGCGGCTCCTCTCTTTCATCTACTCCCTATCTATAACATCAATGGTCGAAAATCACATTTACATTACTCAGTGATTTGTTCAAATGTGATGTTTCAATATACAGTTGAGTTAGTAGTACCAACGCCATCTCCACGATGTAGACAATCCCCCAAAAGATTCCTTGTTTTTTCGTATTGGTCCAAATATAAAGCATTCATTTGAAGTGCAGTGTTCTGCTGTTAATTATGATTTAAACAAGTGTGTGTTTTTTTTAATTGGATATTGATAATTCCATCTATCGACACGCATCACTATGATGCCATTTCAAACAGAAATTACATTTTTTAGTCAATGTGATGAAATTCGGACGACCTTTTCTTTGTTTTGTGGTGGTGTTGTGATCGTTTACACTTTGCTGTCCGATGATACGTTGATCCGAAAATGAAATACATGTACGGTTCATTTTTCCTAAGGTTCGTTTTTTTCTTCTTTTTTATTCGAAGGTTCGTTCTTCCGAAGGTTCGTAATTCCGAAGATGAAATAAGGTTCATTATAAGGTTCGTTAATCCCAAATGTAATAAGGTTTGTTATTCCGAAGGTTCGTTAGTCCGAAAAAAAAAAGTTCGTTGTTTCGAAGGTTTGTGAATCCGAAAACGAAAAAAGGTTTGTTAGTACACACATTCCTTTCATTTTCAGGTTCACAAACCTTATTTCATTGTCGGAATTACGAACCTTATTTCAGTGTCGGAATACGAACCTTTAGAATAACGAACCTTCGGAAATATGAACCTTCCGGATAATGCCACAATGTTCGGATTTAGAGAAACCTTTTTCATTTTCGGATCAACGAGCATCTATTGTAGGGAATTTGTGGGTTTCGGAGTAACGGACCTTCGGAATAACGAACATCCATCATCCGTTGTGATCAACCAGCTAGGATGGACCAGGAAGACTAACCCACTGGTTGTCGTTCCCCAAATCCTTATCACGCTCGTTGATGCTGTTGCAAGTCCCCGTCTTTTAACGATGACGTTTTCCTATCTGACTGGCTCCAATTCGCTGCTGATCATAATTCTCCTGATGGCGGATTGTTTGCAAGCGACCGAGACGGCGTCGGCAGGAATTAGAGCCACCTTTGACGGGCAACTCTGCCGAAGGCATTCCAGCCCCGCCCTTCTCTAAACTAAACCTATATCCTCTCTTTCTCTCCTCCTCCATCCCCCCCCCCCCTGCTCTCATTCTCTCTATATAATTATTTCTCTCTATTTATTTATACTTCTGGATTTCCAGCTGTAATGTCAATGTGAAGATATGCTTATTGATGCGTGTGTCTATTTCAGTTGTAGTTTACGTTATGCCGTAATCGTCGGTCGTAACATTACGTGAATAGCGAGTTTGTTCCCTTCAAAACCTTGTTCTCTTTCCTACACACTAAAAATCATTGATATGCAGGTTTTGCAATTAAGTGTAATTTGTGCAAATTTATACTTCTGATCAACTTCCATCATTTCTTGTAAAATCATACAAATTTGTACACATACTTAACATTATGCCTATTGCTTATCACTTTTTAACTAGATACGGTTAATAAGAAAGTATCTGTAAGAGCAGCATGACTTAAATATTCCGCTCAAGAATGGAAGGCTTTCAAGACATCTTACGTATCTTATTAGTGTTACACTCAAACATGATTGCAATATTCAATCGTCTTTCTGACAATCCATGCATCTTCACAAATATCAATATTGGCCACATTATGACATTGCTAAAATGTAAGGGTAACTGGAAGATGCTTTAAATATTTTTGTAAAGCCAGTATCAAATAAATTTTGCATTGAAACTATGATTCAAGTCAACAAAAAAGATCTTGCAAGGATACTGCAAAAGTTTATTTTGTAAACTTGCCAGAAAAAAAAAGAAAGATATGTTTAAATTCTCTGAGAACAACTTTACTGTGGAAAAAAAGAAGAACCAACATGGATAACATGAGTGGAAAGTTTAGATTAAAAGCACAAAAAACAAAACAAAACAAAACAAACAAACAAAAAGCAAGAAACCTGATATATGACATAAGTTACATCTTGTTGAGCTGAGACTCAGAATGTCATTTTTGTCGAGCGCACCGGAGGTGTGGGGAGACTAAGGGATCGCCTGCGGCGTCTTTCCGTCCGTCGTCCGTCCGTCCGTCCGTCGTCCGTCCGTAACGCTACAGAAACTTGAATAACTCTCTACTGAGAACTTCAATTTGAATCAAACTTGGAGGGAAGAGTAGTTATACAAAGTTACACATTTTGCCAAACATGAAGGTCACCTCAAGGTCAAAGGTCACAGGTAGAGGTCAATGAACTTCAGGGTCCAATGTTCAGTTATTACGACGCGTTTTGATTATGACTCATAACTTTTGATATATATATGTCCGTTTGTGACCAAACTTGGCTGGTAGAAGTCCCTTGGGAAGTTGAAGGTCACCACAAGGTCAAAGGACACAGACGGGTCAACAAACTTTTAGGGCCCAATGTTAAGTTTTTACGGCGCGTTTCGATTATGGCTCATAACTTTAGATGTGTATGTCCGCTTGTGACCAAACTTGGATGGTAGATGTCTCTTGGGGAGTTGAAGGTCACCACAAGGTCAAAGGTCACAGACAGGGGTAAACAAACTGTTAGGGCCCAATGTTAAGTTTTTATGGCGCGTTTTGCTATATGGCTCATAACGTTTGATCCCTTTGTCCGTTTGTGACCACACTTGGATGGTAAATGTCCCTTGGGGGGTTGAAGGTCACCACAAGGGTAAAGGTCATAGGCAGGTCAATGAACTTCCAGGAGTTAGAAAAACATTAATTTCTTCTATGCGAATGGGCGAGACACAATTTTGCACTTGCCTTGTTTTTTGTATAATTCTCTCCTATGTTGTGCCAATTTGATAAATGACAAATGTTTTTGTATTTCTCTCCAATGTTTTGCCAATTTAATGAGCATAATCAGTTCGAATATAAGACATTCTCCAGTAGAAGATTTGTATTGACATTCACAAATGCTTATTTGATGATGACAGGATGATGATTTCTGTGGCAAATTCCCCAAGGATATTATCTCGTTAAAGCATGACAAGTCAAGAGTTCCAGCTTTCATGTAAAACATAAGTAAATCATTTTCATTTGGTCTTTTTTAAGCTGCACCTGGGGCAGAGGAATGACATTTTGACAATATTTTCCAGTTCACCACTTTTTAAGAAGAATGATTTTAATTTGCCTGCACTTCTCCCTTCAAAAGTGGTGAACAACATGATATCACAATATATATATGAATAAACAAATCAATTGATTTTTTTGTCCCCGCCGAACGAGTTCGAGCAGGGGACTATGAAACGGGCTCCGTACGTGTGTGTGTCCGTCCGTCCGTGTGTCCGTCCGTGTGTCCGTGTGTGCGTCCGTGTGTGATCAAAATCTTCAATTTGCTACTTCTCTGTCATTTATGAGCCAATTTTGATTCTGTTTGCTTTATATGATAGCACTACATGGGAGCTTTGAAACTTCTACACAGAATTTCAGTGGTGACCTTTGACCTTGACCTTTGACCTATATTGTACATTTTGCTACAAAATGCTACTCCTTCGCCATTTCTAACCTGATTTCGATTCCGTTTGCTTTAAATGATGGCACTAGGTGAGGGCTTCAAAACTTCTACACAGAATTTTGACCTTTGACTTCTTTGACCTTTGACCTTGATTTTTGACCTATATTGTACATTGGCTACAAAATGCTACTCCTTCGCCATTTCTAACCCGATTTCGATTCCGTTTGCTTTATGTGATGGCACTAGGTGAGGGCTTCAAAACTTCTACACAGAATTTTGACCTTTGACTTCTTTGACCTTTGACCTTGATTTTTGACCTGTATTGTACATTGGCTATAAAATGCTACTCCTTCGCCATTTCTAACCCAATTTCGATTCCGTTTGCTTTATGTGATGGCACTAGGTGAGGGCTTCAAAACTTGTACACAGAATTTTGACCTTTGACTTCTTTGACCTTTGACCTTGATTTTTTACCTATATTGCACATTTTGCTACAAAATGCTACTTCCGGCGGGGACATATATTGCGCACCGCGTAATTTCTACTTTTCCTTGTTTTCTTTCCTCTGCAGATCCAAATGGCCAAGTCAAACACTTCCTGTTGCTGAGAAAAATGATTCAAGGTAAGTTTCTGCTTGCTTTTCTCTGTTGCTTTTGCCAAATAGTTTCTTGACAATTACAAGGAACTTTGCAACTTACTATACCCCCGTTTAGCCTACAGACTTCTTGATCAATATACAGTGTATGGATACCTGATGGCACTGCTTGTCTTTATGGTCGCATACTGACATTATAGGAGTATATACTACAGTGATGGTTTGGGCCTCATTTCAGATGAGTATTGTTTTAGGGATGTTTTTTATGTTTTAATGCTCTCATATCCATAGGTCGTATAAGTAGGTGATAGGGCTTATACAGTGCATGTAATGCAGCTCCCACTGCTATGTGATGAAGCACAAGATCTGAAAGCAGCCATCAGATTGTATTTTTTCGTCGTCGCCTTTTTCTGTGAAAGTGTTCATTGATGTGTCATATGTCTACATGTTGCACGATAAACATAAAAACACTGGGTGTCTTAAAGGGTTTTTGTCATCCTGCTTTGATGTTATCTTTGAATGAATGATACTTCAGGTGTTTTTGCACCATCAACAGGGCAACAACAGAAAAAGTGAAGTTCACAGGCACACACCCATACCCATACACACACAGACACACACGTGCACACACGCACGGGCGCACACACACACACAAACATATTTCTAGATTGTAATTGAATATCCCCTGCTTTCAAAATGGGAATTTTCTTATCATTATTTCATTAGTTAATTTCACCCTTATTCTGTGTGGTCTAGTTTCTGGAGTTAATTACAGCTGAAGAAGAGCAGTAACAGAAGAAGACAACTCAATATATCTAGGCAAGGTAATCTAAACGAAGTTCCTTGGCTGTGTCATGAGCGTGTGTGTATTATACTTTGTTTTGCATGTCATTGCTGCCATATCCCTAGGTCTGCCTTTAATCACCTTGCTTGTGCTGCAGCCAAGATGTACAAACTGATATTATGGGCCATGGCATGATATATGAGAGCTGGCTGGATCCATTACCACTGAGGATAGGGTTGCTGCCAATTTGCAGCTTGTTTTCCATTCTCCCCAGGAAAGTTCATATTACTCTTCTAATCCCCCATCCAGCACTTTTCTCTTCTGTTCTCAAAGACACGCACTCTCTTACTTTAGCTGAGATGGCTGCCGTGGTGCAGTAGTGCCGAGTTTTTGTGGATCGGGTTGACTGATCGCCTTTCAGCCTCCTAGCTCCTGGTCTCATGACCAATGAGTGGAGAAAGGACGGAGGTGTTTGGAACAAAGGGAGGGGAACATCCGATACTGGCGGTCGGCTTTCGCGCGTGATGGCAAGCAGCTTCTTCCCAGCAGTATTGAATTCCAGGCGTTGAATAACTGTCCGTGGTCAGACCATGTGTGAGCACATGCCTAAATCAAATAGGTCGCCCCGCAATCATGACCAACATTCAAATTTGGAATTTTTCCTTGTCGCAGAAAAGGGATGGTCTATCACTTCCCTTTTCTGCAAAGCTCACTACTATTTGTCCATAGTTCTCATCAAGGTGAGAAACAGACAGAACTTTTGCTCTGTTTTCATTGATTAAAAAAAAAAGGTAGTTACAGTTTGATCAGTAATAAAAAAAAATGGACAAAGGAAAAACATAGTATGGAGCAATTGATACAAAGTGTAAAGTGTGATATATCATGTATTGTTTTGTTCTTGTTTGTATGTTATGCTTTTTCTTCAGTAAATACATTAAAAAAAAACCTAAAGGTCAAATCACTTGTCAAACCTCCATTTACTGGAATGTAACCTTCATTTCCCTTTTCCCACTCTATGTTCTGTCTCCTTACTGATGTTCAGATGATTTTTAAAACCTTGAAAATCTATGATTTTTTTTTCTGAAATTTACAAACGTAAACATGATACTTTAGACAGAGCATCAGGATAAGAGAATCATTTTGTTAAAGTGCTCAAGAGTTACTCATTCTGAAACTCTGGAGAAATACTGTAACTGACAACCTGCACTTTTATTTTTCTCTGTTGACAGTTGTGGTCACTTGACAATTGTGGCCACTAATGTGGCAGGACAATTCAATTTCTCCAACCGAAAATATCTATATCACAGTTCTTGTTGAGGTACACTAGATTTTTTTTTTTGGGGGGGGGGGGGGGGGGTGGGGGGATCAGAGTTCCTGAAAGACCATGCTCTTTCATTTTATTGCATAATTTCCCTACCGTTTTTTCAAGTATAATGCATAAGTGGGGAAAATATTGTCTTCATTTTCATTTGCCTCTCGTGTCAGTGTTCCCACTATTACATGATAGGTTAATGACAGTGATGTGTCAATGCGATGTGATCAGACACCAAATGTGAACTAGAAGGATGTTACACTGCAATATTTTGTAGAATTAACAGTCTCTGGCTCTTTGCTGGTCAAATGGATGGGAACATATACAATGTCCACTTTTGAGTTTTAGAAGAATCTTCAGACAATTTATATTTTCACCAAAAAAAAAATCATATAGTTGTATTCTTGAGATTCAGTACATACATCACACATACTGACCAAAAAAGAAAAAAAAAAGAAGAAAAAAGGTTGTTGTGGCTATCATTTGATCTCTTATTTCCTTGTCGCACAATGGTATCGTGTCCAGTCATTATTGACGGACATCTTGAGTCTGTTATGGTACTAGTATTAAGAAGTTATGAGCATTTTCTCCATCATGGCTCAATGAAGACACGGTTTCACCTATAAACGGTATTGCAAAAGATACCAGATATGTTGGTGTGAGTAATCTTAGGTGGGTGATTGTTTATTTTTTTATGATTTTGTCATAGAATAAACAAAATTAATATGCATAATGATAAGCATCACCAAAAACTACCCTGACCATCAGAGATGGAAAAAGAAATTCACTGAGATCAAGCGTATTTTACTTTAGATGCAGATTTTTATCTAAGTATCACAAATTTCCTTATTGTGTTTCCTTCTCTCGCAAAAGATAAGGATCATAATATTGACAATGATGATGGTAGAGGTATTTTCTTACCGTAATGATGGCAAGGAATACTTTTATTGCAATGATAGTAAGTATTGTTATCATTGCTACTTTAGTTGCAATTTAGTTGCAATTGTTTTTATTATGTAGTGTTTATAGTATATTTCTACATCAAACATGGCACTTTCTTTCTCAAACTAACAAAGGAGAAGGTCATACAAGCGGCAAGAGAAATACAGGTGACTCCCATTATAACTAAGTCCTTGTGACCAGAACTTTTCTTTTATTTTATCAAAATTTCATTATAGCTGAACAATAAAGTACATGAATATAATATATAGGTGATAATTTTGGGACCTGAATTTTTACTTTTTGTAATGAGGTTTGTTATTACTGTATTTGCACTGTATACTACTGCTTTAGAAAATCACATGCCTCCATCCAGGCACACTTTGCCAGAAACTTTGCATCATTTGTCAATAGAGGCATAGATATGATGCTTCTCACTAAACCGGGGGATGTTTCGTAAAGCTGTTCGTAATGTTACGAACAACATACAAGCGACTGGTGATCAGTTCTGGTGTGCTATACTTATCAGAATTTCCACAATTCAGCACAAGAACTGTTTCTCAATATATTTTTACCTCAAACTGAAAAGTTCTGGTCGTAAGGACTTAGTTATAATGGGAGTAACCTGTATTTCTCTTGCCGCTCGTATGATCTTCTCCTTTGTTAGTTTGAGAAAGAAAGTGCCATGTTTGATGTAAAAAATATATTGAGAAACAGTAGATGATAAAAAACAATTCCAACAAAAGTAGCAATAATAACAATACTTACTATCATTGCAATAAAAATATTCATTGCCATTATTACAGTAAAAAAAATACCTTTACCATCATCACTGTCAATATTATGATCCATTTGTCATTCGTGAGACAAGGTAAACACAATTAGGAAATTTATGATACTTTGATAAAAATCTGCATCCAAAGTAAAATATGCTTGATCTCAATGAATTTTCTTTTTCCAACTCTGATGGTCAAAGCAATTTGTGGTGATGCTTATCATTTTGCATATTAATTTTGGTTTATTCTATGACAAAATCATGAAAAAACAAACAATCACCCACCTTAAAGATCACTCACACCAACATTATGTGTGGTATTGCCTTTGAATGGCAAGAACGAAAAAGACAAGAAAGAGCCAAGCCCGATGAACTTTCCGAGCAGCAAAGATGATATGGGGCAATATAAGCTGACCCAGCTCCTGTTTCCCTTCCCCTGTCTGTGCTGCTATTTTTAAACATCTTGGGGATCATCTGCATGATTAAGGGGAAAATGAAAGGGAACACTTATATTGAATGACTGTCAACGATTTTAGGATTAGACCCTAGAATAGATTGTCTGCCTACCTGAACACAATTCTTTTTCCTTCTTCCTTAAAAGGTGAAACAAGTTATGAAGTTTTACCTTTAGTTATTTTAGGCTGCTACAGTGTATGAGCTTCTATGGTATTACCTTAATCAGAAACAAACCAACCAACAAACAAATATTGACACATCTTAATGGAATTTGTTAACAATCTGATGAGTACGAATTTCCATACGATATTAATATATTGTGATGACTTACAAGGATTAGAACCAACACTTGCTGTCGGGCGAAAGCTCGGTGATCTAGTGGAGATGAGGCCTGTCCGGTGATCAGGAGGTCGTAGGATCGAATCCTGCTCGAGTATGTACACCCATGATTTTTTTATATTTTTATCATGGCTACTACTAAAACACTGATCAATTCGGTGCTTATTTACATCGATGTAGGGCAATTTAATAGTAATACAAGTGTTATAGCTTTATGGCACAAATTATAAGTGAAATTGTTTTTAATTTGTTACAGATGAATGGTTTGATTACTCTGTTGTTCGGATCTGAGTTTTGGAGCGACTCCTGTTGAAACCTTATTTCGACGCATATGTTGATGAATATTATGAGGCACATACAATGAAAAGGTGGAAAATTAGCTGTGATTTGCAAATAGCTTCACAAATCATGTGCATGCATTCTAATAAGATAACAATTCAGTTCTTTTTTTTTTCCTGTAAAAGTTTGGTTGAAAAATACATGCTGAGGAAGGAATCATTCCACTCATGTTTCTCTGCGTAAGCAAGCGTAAATTTGCATACCGTTTAGACCGTTGTCGTTGGTTCATCGGGTCTACTCTGACTCATCCGTCAGGTCTCATTCCTGTCCCCCTGCAATGATGACACAGCCTCTTTTTTTTTTTTCTTCTTCTTCTTTTTTTGCGTGGCAGCAGAAATTACCACTTCCTGACTTGGCCGTATTCTTTGAGGCGGGAGCAATGGGGTGACATTGGCAGGTCAAGGTACTGTCGGCTGCTTCCCCTCCAAGACAACAAGAGCTGTTGCCACGGCAACCGACCCAATGCGAGGTGATAATGCACGTGACGTGTCACATCCTCCCTTCTCTTCCATCCTCGCCGACCCGTACCGGTGACAGTTGTTAGTCTGCCTCAACCACAACACACAATTGCTCGCTGATTATATACAGCCATATTTGGGCAAAGCGTTTGTACAAAGACGTGATATGAATTTTGCGTAGAATTATCAAAGAATGCACTGAGTGAACACTGGCATGTTCTCAGACCGTGATAATGTTTTTGAGGTGATATAAAGTTGACAATTTAGAAACTGATAGATTAGAATGTTTGAATTCAAATCCTCATGTGGGGCTTGGCCTTTCAAAAAGTGTTGTGCCATTCCATTTTTGAGCTGTCTTTGATAAATGGGGTAAAAGCAGATGAACAGAATGCTACAGGTTTCTTAAAATGAAATATATAAACTAAGAAAGATATGGAATATTATACTTTCAAATTCTGCCATGCAGATTACTTATTTTGAAAGGCAACATTACCTCACGCCATTGTTATTGGTGAGTAAGAAGATTTTTTTTTAAAGCTTCTTGTCTGTAAATTACCATTTACAACCCTCCTCCCCCCCCTATGGACATGTGGTTGCAATTTAATTTCTTCGTATTTACTTCATACATATCTCTCTTACACACACACATATACACCCAGTTTTAAATCTAGTATATTTTACAAATGCAAATTTGTGCATGATGATTTAGATATGTTTCAGAGAACACATCAGTAATATACATATATTCTACTTTTGATCGTTTATAACCTCCATAATCATTGCTTATGGTATTTGTTTAAGGTATTGTTGTTGTTGTTTTATTTGTATGTGTACATGTGAATGTTGATTCTCTGTACAGTGTCATTGAATGTTGCGTGGAGAAGACTTTTTTCAGGATCCCGTTCCCCAAAGTAAGAGTGACAGCAGCCCATGGATGCCTCGCGATAACTGACTTGTTGTTGCCTTGTAAAGGTGTTTCCTTCGGCCTGTCAAGTTTGTCAACACAATGGTTAGTTTACTTGTGACTCACACCGTTCCTCTTTGACTGGCCTTCACGCATTCCTTGTGAGCTACATAGTCACATGACTGCCGAGCCTGTCTCAATGGGGGGGGGGGGGGCGCTTATACTTTCAAAGAACTGTTTGCAAGTCAAATTGTTTGTGTAAGTCTGAATGCAGACTTAATCATATTTCTCCCAGACATGTTTCCCTGAAATTCTTTTTTTGACCAATTTTTGTTGTAGAGTTGTTTACCAATTGAGTTTTTACCAATTGAGTTTTATCAAGTCTTGATGCATGCTGGCTTTCTGAATGGTTTGACCACTCAAATATGACAAAAGAGGTAGAGCCAATTCAACTTGACTTTGTTTTTCACCTCTGCTGTGGTATATGCACATGTGCACATACTTTTTAATTTCTAGCAAAATTCTATAGAGACATACATATTGAATTCACAAGCCAGGGTGTTGTGACACAGCTCTTGTATGGTAGGTAAGTTGCTCGCAGATTGCAGTCAGCTAAAAACATCATTATTACCATATCTGAACACTAAGTGGTCACAACTATATGAAGTAATGCATTTCAGGCAGTATCAAAAGCAAATTCTTTTTTGGTGAGTGGGAAAACCTGTCAGAGTAGCTAAGATGGTTTAGGCAGTGAGATTCATAAGTTTTAAACGAGATTCTAGAGAGAGCAAATGTGGGAATAATACTTTAAATGTTTTTTTGTTTGTTTGTTTGTTTGTTTGTTTTTTTGCTTGAAAAAAGTTACCCTGAAAACTCGCACAAGTACCAGTTGTGTAATGATGCCCTGTGTTGTCATCAACCGCCCTACAGCATGGCTAACTTTTCGTGAAGGCTTTATACTCTCTCACTGACTTGAAGGGAGAGGTGTCAGGCAGAGCAGAGTAGTTCTCCTATACAAACAACTGATAGTTCTCCTTTATCTTACCTCCTGTGTGAAATGTATGATGACAGCTCCTTCCATCTCCTTCTCTTGTCTGCAAAAAAATTGAGTCACGTGTCCCCACGGGGTTTTGATGTCTCTACTGATGTGGGTCAAACAGGACCAAAAGGTGTTTGGCCTGGCCAACTGTCTGTCAGTTATTTCTGGGGCTCCTCTATCCCAAAGATCTCGGTCAGCGGTTCCCGGAGGACCGAACCATACATAGATTGATTAGACGCCAGGTAGATTTCAGACTGACATTCTTGGATGATTTCTGCCAATCTGAAAGTCTGTATTGATACTGTTTGATTTTTTTTCCCCTTCTTCTTTAATACCTTTCAAGATTGTGCATCAGTGCTAGAATTGGGTGTTCACTGTTCTACAGCTGTCTACATGAGAACAGTACATAGATATAAAGCAATACTACTGAATATACACTGTTTGATGGCATTTGCCCATGTGGTACCTAAACATGTAGTTGTTATGAAGTCTGTAGCATTTAAACTTTGTTGCTTAACATGTTTTCGTGAACCAGTGGTTTTGTTTTTCACAGTCCAGACTATAGATGATAATGCTATTACCTCACAAGTACTCTGCTTGTCCTTTCTACAGATTTTCATTAAATTTCATCTTGTTTATGAGAAAAAAGTAGAATATTATGCACTTTGTAGAAAATTATCCTTTAGTTGTCATGTCACGTCATTAAATTAATAGAATACATGCAAAATAAAAGAAATGGAAGTGCTATCAAATCTCTTATATACAAACCATAGAATTATGGCATTATTTCATCATTTGTATACAAATTATGCAATCTTTTAATTATCATGTATCAGGAGGTTAAATTAATAGAATACATGCAAAATAAAAGAAACGGAACTGCTATCAAATCTCTAATGTACAAACCATAAAATTATGGCATTATTACATCATTCGTATACAAATTATGCAATTTTAACTGATATCACTGTGAAAACATAAATGTTGCGAAATTTCATATTTTTTTCTTTTTATAACTCTTTGTCCAAACTTGAATTAAACACTTGCTCTATAACTTACAACTTTTCTACTCTGCTTTATGTTTGACTTCATTCTTCATTTGATAAATTCAACAGGAATAGACGAGTGGCGGTCCCCCTTTAAAGTGAAGCACGCAGATTGTGGAGAGTGGCAAGCCACGTCAGCATGCGTGCAATGAAAGCCTGTTCCAAACCATCAAATTAACATTGTTGACTGTTTCATATGGGGGGTGAAATGTTCAAAATGCTGCCTCATTCCACAGACTAAGCCAAAAATCTTGCCTCGGGCAATATGCTACTGCAGTAGTGAGAAACTGTCAGGGGTCATTAGAATTGATTGGGGAGAGTCACATGTTTTTTGTGTAGCTGCTCATCAAATATCTATTTGGGGAAAAGTGACCAACGAACAAGATGTCATTTTTGTCTTCATTTGCTCGCCCTGTTACCGTACTGTGTGACCATGCCACTCTACTGACAGAAATTCGTGCCAGGATTAGAATGCTGCCATTAGATCCTAAACGTGTCCATTTACCCGATCATAACTTGCCAGGCTCTTCTCTTGCCTCTTGAGTAAATTCCCATTTAAAAAAAAAATGATGATAATAATAATAATAATGATAATAATAATAATAATAATAATAATAATAATAACAATAATAATAATGATAATAGTAATAATAATGATAATGATAATGATAATAATGATAATAATATCATTATTATTATTATTAACATAAACAAAATACAAATCAGTTGTAATATAAGTCTCACCAGCCCAAGTGTGCATAAGAATGTGACTGTCTGATGTGAACATTACTGTGATGCAATGTGGACCATGGCTCACTAATGTACCCCACTTTAGAGTTTTAGAGTTTTCTGGCTTAGCAGGATCCTGATCGTGTGAGGAAATAAGTGGGGAATCCTGAGAGGCTGTGATGTCATCATTGAGCGGTTACTTGTTTTTTCTTTTAACACTCTTTTCCACCACCCCCCCCCCCCCCCCCCCCCGGGAAATACAGCTATAGGGGCATTGTCCGGAAATCTGATGGATGTTACATTGCATCCTCGTCAGACTCTATGCATTTAGGTTTGATCTAAAGTCGTCATCATACAAAATGGACAAATAAGTATAGTTTTAAGATCTAGTAAATTGTATTTGTGCTCTATTATTGCCGTTTCCTCCAAATTCAGTGCCCCAGGTGCGGGTGTCTTGCGAGGATGCCGCAGGAGTTGTTCTAGACCAGCCCCCCAGTCCCACTGCCTATGTGATGCTGTTTACAACACAAGTATGAGCTCACAGCAAGTACTCAGTAAACAATTTCTGCAATGCTTCAGGAGCTTAGGTCTTGGCTCAAAATAATAAAGGGGGCTCCCATCATGTCCTACAGTGAGGAGAGAATGCCAAGACATCCGCAGGAGGGCTACAGTACCCTTGTCGCTGCTGTGAGAATTTGCCAATTTTCCCCCAAATTTGGTGCCCCCACGCAGGCACCTTATCCTGAACCTAGCTGTGGATGTGTGATTGTTGCATGCCATGTATCTTTTTTGTCATCTGAAGCAGGACATCTGTGTCACTCTGCAAAGAAAGCACACATGAGCAAATGTGCAGATGGATCTAGACAGACGGAGTAGAGCAAGGGTTAAAGTCGTGTTTCTTGCCCTTTGGAGTATTGCTTGGCACAAAACCCAGCAATGTGTGTTCCCCCATACAGTAGCCTTATGACTGGAGTGCCCAAATGGGTAATCAATTACATAATCCTCCTGGCCTTGCATATGTCTCATCTTATTTCCAGCCTCATGTGCCATGATTTTGTTCCCGCCAAAATTAGTAGTATTGAACTGATATGTGCAAGGTCCCTATTCAGATCTACTGAAGACAACCTCACTGTCTCCAGCCAATATTTGCAAACATACCCATCACCAGCTCCTAGGATCCTTCTCAGCAGAACTTAGAATTCCCAGGTCCCCTGAGCCAGTGGTTTAGTTGTGGCATCAGCAGTCACTGTTCACTTACTATTGATATTTGTTGTACATTGTGCATACATGCCTAGATTTCTGTGTCTCTCTACAGATACTTGTATTTTTAAAAAGATATATATATTTTTAGAAAAAAGAAAAAAAAAAAGATGTCTCCATGAATACAAAGCTGCTTTTGGCCTTTAAGCTGTAGAAAGAATTGGTGAAACGATCTTCACCCTTCATACATCTACAACTATCATAAACACAAGGTGCAAAGGATAACCCCTTGTGTGTTCTGAGTAACGAATCACACAGAAAACCCCATAGTATGGTAATCACTGTCCAAAGTCCATGGCGCAGAAAGAGTTAAAATGTTGACAAATGTATTTTTCTTCCCCCCCCCCCCCAAAAAAAAAACACAAACAAACAAACAAAAAAACAACCCTGTAGACACATTTGCATTCATTCACCTACCCTCTCCGTCATACTAGAAGGATACTCCCTGTGGTACTTGTAAATCCATAGCCATCAATGATAGCAGTTTACTGTATCCATGTGCATGTGGAGCTGCCTTTTGCTGCATGGAACAAATGCTCAAATATTTTGAAATTGCAAATTACACAGATATAGCCTTAAGTTTATTTTCATACATTTTCATGGTTGGGACTGGTTAACATTATGAACAGGATGGCTGCTCCATAGACTATATCATTCTGCTTTGATTGAAGAAGTGGTTGTGTTTTGTTATACCCGATTCACGATGAGCACTCGATTGCGTACATGCTGGTTTGAAGTGTGCGTATCCTGCTCTCAAGATTTGAGATTTGCACCACGGCAATAGAAAGTTGTCCAACTGTTTATCATAGGGGCAGTGATTACTGTGACATGAGAAAGTGATTTCCCATTGTCACTCCAGCGACACTTTTGCTTGGAGAGTCCAAAGGCCGACCGATCTACTCACAATGCTGGGAAGTGACCCTTATCTCCACTGGCTCTTTATCCCATTAATTACATCACAACCTATATCTGGGTATGCATTGATTACACACGGTCTGACACATCTCCAGTTTGACAATACAATCGGTCAGTCATCGAGGAATGCGGTGTCTTGGAAGAATAGAGCAATTACTTAATATATGATGACTAATCTGTAGGCTGTTCATTGTGTCTGCCAAATGAATCTATCAAGGGCATTATTTGTATTTATGTTGCTACTTGTCATAATACCTATTTATATCAGACCATACGTGTCAACAAGGACTCCCACTATAGAGCTGGATGGCTTAACAGAGTCATGTAGCTATGTATAGTGCATGCAGGAGTTATCAACTCCCTGTGTGAATGTCCTGCAGTACATTGTTCACTTCATTTGAGTGAACAAAAAGGAAATGTTTGATATTGTACAATTTTTGTAGCTGTGGTACTTTAATCCAAAGATTTTATCTGAATCATTTGAATCAATTATGTATCTTGATCAAGTAAAACTGAATATAATTGACCTCTTTGATTAATGAATGATAGGACCTAATATAACAACAACAAAAGAGATAGGTATTCCTGATTTTGGCTGAATATCCCTTTTTGTTTCATTTCTGCGAGTTCTGTATGTATCTGTTTTGTGTTTTCTTTTTAAACGTTTTTTTTTTTTTTTTCAAGGATAGGCTGTGAGTGAGAAAAAGTGGGTTGAGCTACTGCATGGCTATCTACTGAGAAAACTATGTGAATAACTTAAGGATATTAATAGTGGCTCTTGCTAGACATAAAACTTCATGTTTTGATGGGGGGAAAAAAGAATTATATGGGACATTCAAACTACTCTTCAGGAAGCACAATATCAGAAAAATCGCATCAGTTTGGTAAAATTTGTGAGGCGGCGGTGCCAGAAGCTGCTTGCACTATCATCAGAAATACTTGCACACCCAGTGTGCAAACTTTGTGATGGGAAGTTCTCTGTCATGATTTACAGCGTGAAACATAACCACAGAAAACTTCATGAGTTTTGTTACATGATTTCCGCCTCATGTTAAGATTACTCCCCGCGGCCACACATGCAACGTGCAGTGAGCCGGCCAGGCTATTGTTGCATATTCTGTTGTTTGCGGTAGGCTGCCGAGTTGATTGCGCTTGCACCAAACAGCAACAATATGATTCTCCTGTGCCTATCCTTAGACAAGTATCACTTTACCCCTCCTCTTCCTTCCTGTGTAAAAGTCAAAGAAATTTGTTTGACTCAAAGACATTTTTTTTTTAAAGTAAAGGACCTAGGAAACAAAGGAGTGAAAGGGGGTGACTTTGACCCTGTGATAAAATTGGCGTAATTCCTGTTCTGCTTGAGGGTAAAAATTTCCAAGGGTCTTTTTTCCTGTGGGCTTCACGTGGTCGTGATAACAATCAAAGTTGTTGCAACCGCATAAACCCCTTTTTATCTTCGCAGAAAACAGCAGTATTGATTCCAATCTGCCTCAGCAGTTGCTGGTCCTTCCCTGGAAATGGCAAAGATTACGTTGTTGGAGTTGACTAGCCCCCCTTTTCCAGCCCCTTTAGGTGCAGCACAGGGAGGTTAAGGGGGGAGGTTCAACTCTGTTTTCGCAACCTTTGAGCAGAGGAAGACATTGGTTTCCTCGCAGGATATGAACACTCAATGTCACAATACCTTTAAGTCATGGCATGTATACAGAGAGGGAAATGGGGATGGGGGTGGCTGAAGCAGGAGGAGGAGTTCTGCTCACCATGAGAGCATCAAGAACCCTGAGGGGCAAGGATGGTGGGGGTGGGATAGGGAAGGGGAAGGGGGGAGAAATTGCTGGAGGGAGGCGTGGTGATAGGAACTGGCCATGCAGGGCTGCCAAGCAGTCTGGGGATCAGACATTGATGAAAGAGGTCAGTGAATTGCCCCAGGAGTGGGTGGTGTACCAACAAGTTGAAGGCCATTTTCGAAGATGGGACTAATGAACAACATCACAAGATTTGCAACACAAGATCACAAGTTTTATCACAAGGTTTCTTTTCCAACTGAATATCTTTCCCTCTAATGAGATATCATCCTTTAAGAACAGATCAAACAGGCAGTTTTGCCGACAAAAAAAAAAGAAAAAGAAAGGAAAACCCATCCCAAATCACTACATTAGCTAGTGTGAAACACTATGAGCATTGACGAAAATGGGGAATGATTAACCTTGAAATAAAAGCTGATTGAAAAAGTGACAGAAAATCTGACAAAGCAGTGTTTTTATTTATTCCTTGAATATGTCTTTAATTGATTACTATAGTGAAGGAGCTGAGCCACTTACAATACATTCTAGTTCCTTTGCACTATTTCAAGACTGAAATAATGTTCACTACACTGACAACCTCTTCCCTCGTACCAGAGCACCCTGTCTGGTATGGACCTTTTCTATTTTTGTTCAGCATGCAGACACAGGATGCTAAAGGCTCATGGAAAGGAACCTGTATTCAGGGCATGTTTTTTCTATTTTCTCTCCCTTCCTCTTTCCCTTTCCTCCCAAAGACATCAAACAGACTAGAGAGAGAGAATTTTATGACTTGCCTTACTGCAGACACCTGCATTCTTTCAAACCAAGGTACTCAAAGCCAATCTTAAGCAAAGTATCCTCTGAGTTGTTTGAACAAAAACATTCCCGTTGCTGGGACTACGGTAAAATGTCTTGGAAGCACTGCCATATTCACTTCTTCACAATGAATAGAATATTGTTGAAATTTCCTCAAAGAGATTGGAAAATGGGACAAGCAAGGAAAGAGAGTAGATGGATATGAAGTTGTATAAATTGCTTTTGAAGCCATTTGATGTCATATTGTGCTGTTGTTCTTGTGTTCAGGTACTGTAGCTGTTTCAGTGATAGAAACGGCATGCCTCAGAAGGTTGTTTGTTACCTCAAGTAATGACACATTCTCATCAAGACACCACATGAAGTCAGTTTAATCAACAGCTTGAGACGAGGACATGGATCTATTTGCTGTATAATTTTGATGTCACAGGTGGTAACCAGCTTCAAGAATGCCCTCATTTTTGCCACTGATTTGTCCTCTTGTAGACTCTGTGTGTAGGACTAGGATTGTTGCATTGACATTGATATAGGCCTAGAGCATGTCATTTCTCTGCGTTGGGCTTTATGTTGTGCCTGTCATTAGTTATCCTGGCATGAAGAAAGGGGGGGGGGGGGTGGATCTATTTAATGTCAGCCTTGTGTCCTTGCGGTCCTAACTAACCATTTGTCTGGCGCTTCACCAAAATACTGACATCCAGTGGGCCGTAGAATCACAGAATCGAGGAGGATCGCAGAGACAGGATCCTGCACGAGGTTTTTTCTGGCTGGCTGGAGGAGTTCTTCAGCCCTGCCTGCTCATGTTTCCCTCTATCTGTCAACACTGCCAATCATTGGCTGGAGTACAGGGGTCTGCTTGCCTTCCCCTCATTCCCCCCATAACACTTTTCACCACCTCACTGCTCTCCCTTTCTCTCCTTCTCTCTTCCAGATCCGCTTTTCCTGCGTGCTACTGCTGCTATTTCTGTTTTCATGCCAACTTGCTTTGGCTTGACAGCCTACAGCTCGTCTGTCTTGGCTCTTACACCCACGCACATCCACCCACCCACACACACGTACACACATACACTTTTTTTTCTTCAATATCTTTATTCAGTAATCTTCAAATGATACAAATATGATAGGCTGGCAATGCTGTACAGATTAACAAAATGATCACATATTTTTGACATGGATAACAAAAGTAGTTTTATATCTTTCCTGCCTGTGTACTGCTGTGTAGGCCTACATACTACTAAAAATCAAATCTTCATATTTAACACCAAGCATTACTGCATCCATCGAATTGATAACAAAGTGAAAAAGAAAGTTAAAGTAAAAACACACATACACACATACATACAATTAAAAAACCAGAGCAAACCACAAAGAAACCACCTGATATGTAAACACTACATAATGATGAATTTGCATTGTATTCATGATTACTTCCAACATGCTGAAATAATGTCCATCCTCCCCTTCCCCCCCCCCAAAAAAAAAAAGAAGCAAAACACAGTTTTACTGATATCCCTCAATGATAACACACTCAGTGAAAAGAAATCGCTGTGAGACAAATAGAAAAATGTATTAGTTTAATTGCAAAGATATTGTTTGCTTTAAAAAACAACAACCTGCTATCATCATGCCATATACCTCCATATTTCTGTTGGTCCTTCATGTGATATCAAGTAGGTTCAAGAGATTTAGTCACAACAGTCTCATTCCCTTTGATCCCATGTTTGATGCCGCCACTCACAAATATTTATAATGAATATACAGATAATGATGAATCTACAGATTGCTCAGAAAGATGACGGCATCACACCCCAATCATCAAAGGGACAAACGCACCTGTGAAATTCTTTCGTGCATCCATAGAAAAATTGACAGCTGTTTAAGTAATCATAACCAGTTGGAACTCCATCTCTTGAACCTCCTTGTTAATGTGTTATGTTCAGTGTTAGTAATCTGTCCGTACACAGACACACACTCATGCATACACATGATAAGGAAAACTGCCAGTGCGAACTATTCTAAATAACCTTTCCATTGTCAAATCCACATTTACATCATTGACTGTCAACCCTGGAGTGAGAATTTAGAGTGAGACACAGTGTGGGAGTGCAGCGACCAAGCCTGATGGAGCGAAGAGACAAGGGGTGGGTGGGGTGGTGCAGAAGAGGGGTTTCCGCTTTTCCAGGGCACGATTAAGGGAGCTCTGACGATTTTACATTTTAAATGGTAAAATCTGGTGTAATTTAACCATGATTTCAACACATCCACAGAAGCAGCACTAATGTACTATTTTTTCCCCCTTAAAGGTAGGGAATCCCATTTGCATGCCTTAAATGAAGAGTTGTATAAACACAGTGGTATGATGAACAGAGTATCATTTTAGAAACTCCCATAAAGTATTGAAAGTGGAAGGTAACATTAAGTACATTTTTATTGACCGTTAGATTTTGAATTGAATTTTTTTCGGGGCTCACCGTAAATTCCAGTACATTACTAGGCTACCTTTGCAGACCCATGCACTGCATGTGTGTCCATCATGTATATTTTGTGAATAAAGTTCATCAAAACTTACAAACATTTCTATATACATTCTTACCACACACTCTATATGTTATTACATCAGCTCTTATACTTTATAGATTATTTTTTATAGATAAAAAATACAGAAGACTGCAACAAAAAGGCTTAAGTGTGGCTGACACACAGAACTACTGAGTAGTTGAGTTTTGTGCATTATTCAAATTGTAGATAACTGTTGACTTCCAAATTTCTAAGCAGTGGCCTAAACAAGTCCCCTGAGGTTCATATTTAATGTTTTGCTGCATTTTGGGAGTTCTGTAAAAGGTATCCCCTACCTTTAAACTGTATATTTTTAGCGTTCAGCATGGGAATTGTTTGTTTGAATGAGACAGTTGGAAGTGGTCGACTTTCGTGAGTTTTTCACTGACTGCGTGAGAGTTGGCAGCCCTGGTGAGAACAAGTCCATGCTGATTGCTTGATTGCCTACTTGTAGGCCTACATACAAGTTACGTCTATCTAACGGTCAGTCATGGATGAAAATGTAGCATCATGTTGCTATTGATTTGGGATACATTTCTGTACGTTGCATCTGTTTCGGTGCTACTCTCTAAAAAAAAAAAAATCGAGTGAAAATATTCACAAAAAAAGAGTGAATTTAGAGTGGAATTGGAGTGAATTTTGAGTGAAAATGTTCATTTTCACTCATTTTGGAGTGATCTCAGGGATCACTCAAAGATTTTTGAGTGATCCCTAAGGTCACTCTAAAACGAGTGAAATGAACATTTTCACTCCAATTTCACTCCAATTTTCACTCCATTTTCACTCCAATTTCACTCCAATTTCACTCTTTTTTGTATTTTTTTTTTTTTTTTTTTTTTTTTACAGAGTACTTTTCTCCATTCCATCCTTCTTAGATCCTGTATTGGTAGAGAATGAAAACAAAATTGAGATGAATAAAAAAAAAAGAAAAAAAAGAAAATCCCTGGCCATGATACAATATTATGAGCTAGTGCATTGTCCCACTGTATGGACTGTGTGATGATACTCTATTAAACCCTCTGCATGCCACATGATATTACCTGCTCATAGGTTTGTGTGTAAGAGTTGTGCACATTGGACTCATTGGCACAGAATGGCTTAAAGAGAATCTAGACTACTGATCCAGAGGCTTAGATCTCTTCATGCTCTCTTCACAAATTTGTTTCAAAGATCTTTTAGGCACCAATTAGTCCTCTTCTCTCCCCCCCCCCAAAAAAAAAAAACTCTAACTGCCCTTTCCACCTTCTCCTATTCCAGGAAAGTGCAGTCTCCTTTCCTACTTTTTTTTTATTATTGCAGGTGTAACCATAGGAACAGATAAAATCAGGAAAAGGTAGTGTTACATTCCACTATTTTACTGCTAAGTTGATATGACATATGATGATAACACTTCACCCGTTGAAGACTAGTCCCAAGTATGCTCGGGCAGGTATCTTTGGGAAATGCGTGATACATCAAAATCAACTTATCCTCAGTGGGTTAAGCAAAAGATATGTCCTTATCTTGTCTCCAGAATGAGCAGCTTTTCCTGTGAAAGAATGTACTTTGCTGCTATTAGTAACAAACTTGTTTGCAAGGAGAACAACAGTCACTTCACACCATTGTTGCATGTTGTGTTGTTATGCTTCAGACTTCTTGAAGACTGCTTCTGTTGTTGTTTGGAAAACAATCTTAAATTACTGTAAAAGTGGATATTTTCACTCGACTAACTTTTCGCGCTTGGCCAGGCAAGAAGAGTTTCACGTGTTTTTAATTCGGCCGAATCAAGACATCAACTATCAACATACGGCAAGCAAAAATATTTGCATGCTTATATTTTCGTGCTAGTTTCTGGTTGTGCAAAATGCAAAAATATCCAGTGTTGCAGTAATATAGAATGCCATATATTTTTAGATGCCCCCCCCCCCTTCTCTGTATCCAGCTCTCCAAAGCCATATACTGGCAAATCCCCAATGGCAAAAGAAGATCCCTTTGCAACATGAATTCTTGACAATTGATGACAATACCTGGTACATATTAAAGGCATAATTTACCATTTGCAGATGAAACAAAATCCCACCATTAGTGCTTTAAAAAAGCTCTAAAATTTGAGTTAGGGATAGAAACAACCACTGTAAAAATGTGAATCAGTTTTATCGATGTTAAGTATTGCTAAATACACAAACTGTAAACAATAGTTATAATAAAAATGTCTCCAGACTACACCGTCTACAGTTACGGTTTATTAAGAAAAATACTGATATCTCCTTATATTTTAGGCTTTATTGGGAAAATTTCATATGGTAGGATGTTTTGTGATACAACAGACCTACACATATGCATCAAATCACTGCTCCCAAAGGTAAACCAGACCTTTAACCAACACATACATTTTGAGAAATTCTTGAGTGTTTGGAAAACCAATAGAGGAAAGTCCATCACCACTAACCACTCCCCCATCCCCTCCCCCTCCCCTTTCTGTAAGAAAAATGTGACTGAGGATAATGTGACTTTAGATATTCAGACATCCTTCTAACCTCAAAACTTTGTAACTTCTTCTTGTGTTTGAAATGCAGCCACTCTTCTGCAGACATTTTTTTTTTTTTAAGTGTATAATGTTCTGTAACTTCTGTTCATTTTTCTTTGCAGATCATTGCATTCCACATGTGGCGTCCTAACTTGTGCCTCAGAGGTGAATTCAGTTAAAGTTACTCCACTTCCCATGCAATCAAATTATTTGTTCTTCACAGAGATTACTGTATAAGCTGTTATTTTCGCGAGGGTTTAATTTTCGCGAATTTCGCGAATCACTCTTGGACCGCAAATTTAACAACACGCGAAAATGCCGCTATATGCGCCAGGTAAATACACGTGTAGTACACTTACGATAGCCAAGGTTTCCATTCGCGAAAACAACATCTCGCGAAAATGTCCGAGACCTCATTCGCGAAAATATCTGTACGCGAAAATAACAGCTTATACAGTATACAATGAATTGGCTTAAAGTAAGATGACTTTCTGTGCAGGTCATTTCAAATGTAGAGAAGGTTCTGAGGAACCCTAGACAGATAGCCACATTGAAATGATACTCACCATGAGACTATGACCTAAACACATGGAATATACAAAAGGATACATAAAAATTGATAGTTGGTGTCTCCGACAAGTCGCTTTCACTGGTACAAAAGTGTCTCTTGGAGCTTACATTGCACCCTTTCTCCTTCCCCTGCTCTCCATATTCCCCCTTCCATGTCTCACAGCGCTGCCCTCACACAGAGGAAGCATGTTAAATTGACCAAGTTTTGTCGTATGGAATCAAGTGTCACTATTCTTAGAAGGTCCAATATAATCTCTCGTTCTTGGCAATTCATTGCAGTTCATTTTTGTCTCAGATTGTCAAACTTTCTTTTTTAAAATTTTTTTTAGCATGTACTCTGCTGTTGCCAAGGGGCATCAACCCTTAGTCTGTAACTTTTCCCTTACACGATATCTACTATTCTGGTTGATTCCACTTAACTCTTATGTGCCACATTCGCACGCCCGACTCAGTTGACGGCTTGCCAAGTTTGCATATTTTGCTCAAACATACAATCCCGCCCAAGCCGATCGATAAATCGCCAAATGCCGCATAACAATGGAAGTTCCACTCATGATTCTGTTCCTCTTATCTGCAGCTTGCATTGTTTGGCGAATATTAATTGAATACCAAGCAGTGTTTCCTTTTGGATTTTTGTATAAATTATAAGTTTCTGTCATTGTTTTGTGTACAAAAGTCATGCCTCCACAATATTATGGCTACTGGTCATTTGAAAGAAAATCAATCATAAATTTGTCATAGAATTTTACATCATAGCAGAGCTTGGGTTTTCTCTGCAGCTTTGCTCATTGCATGTCCGGCATAGGTAAAAATTTATAGAAAGTTACGTGGATTTGAAAAAACAATGTTTTCCCCAAAGCATACCTGCATTGCGGTCTCAGAATAATGTGGCACACAGGGGCTTTACAGTGTGGCACACTGAGTTAACTTTACTCTTTTAAATCGTCTGTTCAACCCCTTTTACTCTATGCAGCCGCCCCCCCCCCCCCCTTACTCTATTCACATCCTTTCAGGCAACGTGAACATTGAGTGGTATGTATGTCATGCTTAGACGCCATGCATGAATCTATCCAATGATATTTCAAAGTGAAAAAAAAAGTTCTAGTTACTAGAATTAATTTTACACTTTGAAAACCGAACTATTCTGTTGAGTGTGTATTCAGTTTCACTCTGTTTCTCTGTGTTATTAATCTCTCTTGGTTATATCTGTACATGCTCTAAATCACGTACTTATAAGTGGGCAGTACATAAATATTATCCCTGTATTATGATATC
Source organism: Diadema setosum (assembly GCF_964275005.1). Taxonomy (NCBI): domain Eukaryota; kingdom Metazoa; phylum Echinodermata; class Echinoidea; order Diadematoida; family Diadematidae; genus Diadema; species Diadema setosum. The sequence continues at coordinate 10,794,588 of NC_092685.1, read as the reverse complement.
TGTCATCTAACATCTGACATGTAATATGGCATCTAATCACACTACATTTCACATTGAAAGTCAGTTTCATGTTCTTATTATTACTAATGCTTTTTATCTGCAAAAGGTATTTCATGCTCTAATTATTTTGCTTTCACATGTGAAACTTGTTATTTCAGACCTGCAAATGGGATGTGCATTTGTTTACTGTATTCTTGATTCAAACTGTTAAAAACTTGTTAACTGTTTGAATTTGTGTGTGTATACACACACACACACACACACACACACACACGCACACACACACACACACACACACACGCACACACAGATTGATCCGTTGATGATAGAATATGAAATCATGTCTTATTCAGTTTTGCTGTAGTCTAGGCACACTATCTGCAGGTTGGAGTCATTGTGATGTTTTATATGATACATATGGATGGACCTGGTTTATGTAATCTGCTTACTGTTCTTAGAATGTCTTGTTTAGTAATACTTGAATTAAAAATTTTACTACGCTTGTTGTCATGTATTCCAATATTCAGGCCATGATCCAAATTAGGACTGACAGACATTAACATGTCTTGCAGGAGAAATATCCCGTGAGAAAAAGTTATATGTCGTATGAGATAAGAAGATAACCCACTAGATGTAGAGTTAACGTGGCAGAAGTGGCAGAAGAGTACGGGGGACAGTAATTTGCGCTTCTCGCCGAAAGCCAGCACCTTTTCTGAATCCCACCCTCAGCCTACTACATTCACCTAGTTAGATAATCACGACTGTTCATGAAAATAGGTATCGAATGTAGCGAAAGGCCAGCAACCAGGAAGAGCGTCTCTGCTTACAGGACGGTACATCCCATGTGATCGAATGTCAAACAGGCCCGACCAGCTCCTGATATTAGCCAAATATCCCCTATCACGGCCCACGTCTCCGGTTTCCTTCATCAATTAGTACCAACCGAAACGTAATACAGTTAAGGGGATGATGCAGACGTAACAGAATCCGGGCATGAAAAACTGCGGCACATTGCAGTGCTTGTGGTTTAGTAATTCAAACCCAATGTAGTGAGTCTGCCTTTTGTGTTCCAGTCTTTATGACTAAGTTTGTGCTCACTCTTAGACCGTCTGTCCTCGTATCATGCAAGACATTATGCATACTTTCTATTGAACATTTCAGAGTCTTTAGATGATACAAGACTTTGGAGTAAAAACATGGAGCATTTTGTTTTTAATGCATCAAATCTCTCTACTTTCGTTCGTTTGTGAAGCAACGAACCATTACTGAAATGCATGTATTCTTCCTTGTTATTGAGGAGGTGGGGGAGGAGGGGGTTAAACAAAAATAGCTCACTACCATCATTAATTGTTTCTCACACCTTCACCTATGTGAGAGTCTGCCAAAGTACATGGTCTTCTGCCATTTTATGAAGGTTTGATTCTATCGTATTACAGACCACTGCTTGATATGCTTACATCTGCTTGATATTGTAATATTTAAACACATTTCTAGGCAGCCTTTTATAACAAAAAGAACCTGGCAGTTATGGTGAATACAGCTTTAAGTTGTATTGAATAAAAACAGAGAGATAGAGAAAGAAAAAAAAAAGCTTTATAGATAGGTTCGTAAATAGTGATGAGCAGTAGTATGTATGCAAGGAACAGTACATAATTATACATAGCCTATGTAACTGCTTCACTTGCTGTGTATGATGGGTTGGCTTCTAAATTTGTATTTATTGTTTTATTCTGAGTTATACAGATATTCATGCTTGTTAATGCTCAAACATTACTGAAAACCTATTTACTTGACTATTTGTTCATTTATCCAATTATGCAAGACAATTTCTACCCGTATCTCTCGATAGGTTACACTGTTATTTCAGTTGTGCGGTTGGTGATTGTTGAATTTGTTGAACGAAGTCAAGTAGGAGTCCAGATAAACTGAGTGGTGTGTCCAAGACAAAATCTGCCTGTAATTCAACTGTAGTTTAATAGAGATCTCTTCCCACACCCCATTCAGGACAGTGCTACACACATGCCTCCCAGGGGTCATCCCAGTAGACCAACACCCACGAGTCATACGGCCCACGAGTTCGACATTGAAAACAGGTCCATGAGTCATACAGCTCGCGAGTCATACATCCCGTGAGTTTGACGTTAGGCAAATAAAGCCCATGAGTTTGACACTAGGTAAAAACAGTCCATGAGTTCGACAGATACAACACGGGGCTTAATGTGTCGGTCTCATGGGCCTTGCTAGCCTTGTGTCGAACTAATGGGCTGTATAACTCATGGGCTGTGTGACTTGTGAGCTGTAAGACTCCGTGGGCTGCATGACTCGTGGGTGTCGGTCTTGTGACGTGCACCTGCCTCCCATACCGTGTATAGCAAAGTGAGTGCAATAACAGCTTGAAAACAGTGGAGTGATGAGCTGAAGTAATCTGTCAGATTTGTCAGTCACAATGAATAAAGAATCAGCACAGTGGATGATAATGGCCTTGCAGTATAAGCAATGTAGTCTGAAACACAGGCAACTTTTGTAAAACCAAACAAGCAAAACAAAACCAAAAAACAAAAATTTGCTTGGTTTGGTATATCCCTTAGATTATTTATTTCTTTCTTTTTTTCTCTCTCTCTGTGAGAATATAACAAAGTCATATATAACAAAGTCATATATAACATTACGTTTTTATACTTTCCTAAATGACATTAAAACTTTTGCTAGTGTTTCAATAATTTTTCTTATAGAGTGATAATGATTACATTCATAACCACAAGGATATTGGTGGAATGGTCATTATTATCATTACTGTTACTATTTGTAGAAAGAAGAGTAATCTTGTAAGCTTGGTATCATGAAAGATAACTGTTCATTTTTGTAATTTTCTGTACAAAATTGAAGACATTCACATTAAAGACAAAATACCCGGCCATTCTTCGTTTTCTCTCACTGATATTATGGTTCAAATATAAATTAAACATGAAAATCATATATCATTTTCTAAACTGTGAGGTAGGGAAGGGATACATATAGTACTAGAATGAGATCATATTAGCATATAAAAATGCAGACTCTTTATGGTATTTTTAATTTTACAAATGTATAGGGTTGTTTTGTTTTGTTTTGTTTGTTTGTTTGTTTGTTTTTGCTTTAAACATGGATGCCTTTTATCAAACTTTTGTTGCTGCATATTCAATAATTCTTTACCACTTTTTCTCAAAAGTCAGGAATTCATAATCTTTATTTTCTTTTGCATTACAATACAACTGCAATAATTACATTTGTATGGCTCTCTTACAAACTATTCAATTGTTTCACAGTGATATACATCATGTTGCACTGTATTGTTATACAAACATATATAATATGTATGTGTGTGTTTTTTTATTTGTATATGGGCCTAAATCTTGTATATTGTACATATAATGTACGTATAATCTACGCATTTACTGAAAAAGCACTTCCATGCATAGTATCCCCATTGATACAAGTTGAGTATGGATGTGCGCTGGCCTCTGCCAGTTACTAATTGTGTCACTGTCATGGGGTGACCATTGAGTGACTGCCTGCCTCTTTTTACTGGTCCAATACCGAGGACTGACTGACTGACCACATCAACTTGTGGACGTGTGCCACCCGTCCCAGCAGTGCACTGTCACGCAATAGGAAGTCTTGAGTTAAGCCCCGTGTGCGGAATAGTCTCCCTGTTCTAGACTCCTCCCCTTTCCCGTGTAGAAGAGGTCAGGCTGTAGTAGTAGTAGCAGAGACTCCAACCCCAAGCACCTTCTGATCTGGAGATTCTCCCACCTGAAACCCCTAGCAAACGGGAGACTCCAACTTGATGTGCGTGAAGCGCACATCACGAGCGCAGAGTCCCTTGCGGTCTAAGGTTTTAGATGCTCTCTCGCGCTATCTAAGACTTATTTTTCAACATACAATGAAATTAAGTAAGAAATCATTTCAAGCGGGAGAAATTAAATCTCAAGCGGGAGAACTGGAGATTCTGCAAAAATGGGCTTTCGGCGGGAGATCTCCCGTCGAAAGCGGGAGAGTTGGAGTCTCTGTAGTAGTAGTAGTATATAGTAGCCTGCGTTGATGCCACATGTTTGTGTGTGTGTGTGTGTGTGTGTGTGTGTGTGTGTGGAGGGGGGATGGGGTGGGGCAAGGAGGGGTTCTAGCAGAAGTATGTGTTTCGATGAGCAGGGCAATGACTCATGTGGTGGACTTGGAGATGAAAGAAGGGGTGGGGCATGACATAATATTAATACTTGATAAACGAGGGAGCCTTGTCATATATTGAACTCGGCATTCTGGGAAAAATAGATATATAAATAAATTTATTCAAAATTGGGATCCACGACAGTCCCATCTGCAATTTGGCAGAAAATTGAGATATCAGTGCATAAGGAGGTACTAGTAATGGCTGAAGGATTCTGGATTTGATTTGAATTGTCAATGTTTTTATGATTGACGTCAGTCATTGTTGTTTCGACAGATAGCTGTCAAGGTTCCTATGCGACAGAAATCATCAAAGAAGGCACCGAGTGTAGAAACTATTTTTAGGTGCTAGATTTGGGGAAAGCATTGATGTGACTTGCATATGGTCTTTTATGACAGCTGTCTTTTGTATCTGACAGCAATGTGATTACATGAACAAAATAGCATCATATGATTGGGGGGGGGGGAGCAGGGAGAGGTAGGAGGACCATTTTGTGAGATGTTTGTGAAGGGAAATGAAGAGTGATGGTTGTCATGGTTACCCTCCTACTCATAGGATTAGCCTTAATATGATGCAGCATTATCTAAGTTGCTTGTACATCCCTTCAAAATTAGATTAATGACAATTAATGACATAGGGTTATACTTAAAGTATTAAACAGGAGAGAGAATAGTTCCCTTTACTGTATCTAAAAAAATTGATTCATTTGAGGTCAAATTCTACAATATAAGAGGCAAACATTGTATGTTTATCTCGAAATTGTTTCTTCTTTTTTTTCAAGCATTAGAAAATAGGGTAGGCCTATACAGAGCAAAATATATCCTGTTCTGGTATTAAAGAAAAACAACATCTCATTTTGAAAAGTAAGTCTAGGTGCTTTTTCTGACACTAAAAAAAAACAAAACCAATATTTCCTCATATATGTTTTGATAAGAGGTATTGTTTATGGATCAAATATCAACTAAAAAATGAAAAGTGACGTGAGAAAGTTTGCTTCTGTTTGCTAGCAATTGTCTGAGTGTATCAAGACTGCTGCTGTCTTGTCATGAGTGATGTGTAAGCCACCATTTGCTGCACTATGGATCAAAGTTGTTTGAACTCCTTTGTAACCTCAAAAATATGGAATATGAACAGCAGTCTTAACTGATAAACTTCTGCCCAGTTATTCAAGTAGCATGGGATGGGATGCTTTTATCTAAAATTTTTCTGAGGCTTAATCACCATTCTAAACATGTTTGAGGCATATTCTGGCAGCAGACAGACACAACTGTGTTTTCATCCATGGTTAGAAATGCCGATTTGAAATGCCAATAAAGGGCGATTTGAAACGCATTTGAGCCACAAATGCCTTTGCCTAACAGATCTGATAAACACAAAACGTTTTGAAATGTGTTTATATTATACTGCTTGATAGTTGACTTCTACTTCTGGGATCAAACGGCATAAAGCAGCTGTGCAGTAACCAAGCAATCATATAATTTTTAGACAAATGTGGCATCTGTAGAAACACGTTTCAGACCACTTTTCGCATGCTCGATTTTAAACGTGGCTCTATTTTCTGCGTTCGATAAAGACGGCCATTAGTTGTCAAATGAGTCATGATGGTTATCACTCAGTATGTGAATGCCCAGATGAACTCTGCCATATGATGCTGTTCTTTGAGCAGAGTCGTGTCTGCTTTTGTCAGGCTAGCACCCATGACCTGGTGGGGATTGTGGGAATATGATCATAAAGAAATTACCCCCAGCTTCCTTACAGCATCACAAGCCTGTCACACCTGACCCGCCAAATAATCAAGCCGCCAAGGTATCGCTTCCACTTTCAGATTAGCTGTGTAATTGATTTAAGTCTGCTGTGAAGGGTGTCTATCTACTCCCCCTCCCCCCCCCCCCACCAAAAAAAAAAAAAGTAGACTTTATTAGCTTTGTCACACAACCCTTTCAATACCACACTTTAGCAAATGATGCTGAAGGTTTATTAAATTCACAAGTGTTCATGATGTGTGTCCACATTATATAAAGACAGCTGCTATGATTTTTTTTTTCCTTTCGTTCACTCAACAAAATTCAAGTGTTGTCATGTTCATGATCTATCTCTGATGCTTGCGCTGGATGCTTGGAAACACATTTTAGTTTGATCAGAATGACAATTGGTAATTAATGCACTTATTTTGAAAGCAGGGGCACAGCAACCCATCCCTCACTGTCATGTTTTACATTGTGTTGTCATAAACCTGACTTTAAAACTGGAGTCATCAACAAGATCTACCATGCTTTCACACGTACTGAGAGTATTTAATTTGAATGCTGATTTACAAACACGGCTGCAATTACAATTCAAATCTTCATTTGTTCACACGACCCAGGAATACTTCACAAATTCTGTGATTTTGAACTTCAGAGTGAAAAGGGGAGGTTTGGATTTTTTTGAAGTTCTCGTCAATCACTCTTGTGCTGTCTTTCTGCTGAAGTGGTTAAAAGATTACCATAATCTCCACCCCCCAAAAACGTGATTGGAGTTCAATTACTTAATTCTGGCGAAACATAATTGAAAAACACCTCCAGACCATCATTTAAAACACAAGTGTCCAGTTTGCACTCACACGGCAAGAATGCTCAATTTGAAACACAATTCTAGTGATGTGTCTTTACAATCCTGTTGGTAGGTGTGAAAGATAGGTCAGTGAGGTCTGAGTTGATGCTTGTAAAATCCTTTCCCCTCTATACAGTGATTTATTCCTCATTCAACTTTCCCTTACTATGTCTGCCTCTATTTCTCTCCTTCTCTGGCTTTCTGTCTTTCTTTATCATTCTCTCTCTCTCTCTCACTCCGGCTCTTGGTCATCGCTCACTGTCATTCCAGAATCCAGGCAGAAATAGCAGAAGGGCTGAAGTCAAATGACAGAATCCAGGCAGAAGGGCTTAAGTCAAAACCCCTGACACTTGTTTTCTTTTCATGCTCATAGTGATATATTCCTCTTTTCTCCTCTGCACCTCTCTGATGTGCTTGCAGCCTTTTATTCCTCCCCATCTCTCCCCACCCCCACCTCCACCCCCAAGTGCAGTTGAGTCCCTCATCATTATTAGGTTGATTGACAGGCTCAAGACATACATCAGTATGTAAGTAAGATGGCCGGTGGTGGAGCTGCTTGCATTCATCAAATGCCTGGCATTCCTAGACGCCTGCCTCTCACTTGGAGGTTGTCACACTCCTTAAAGGAGACCTCCCGATGATTTCCAGATTTGTACATTTGAACAACGATAAATTACTTACACTGAGTACAGAGTTTCAGAATTTATCGTGATTGGGATGAGGAATAAGAATGTTTTCAAAATTTATAACAAATTGCAATGAACAAGAATGATGACATGGCAGCCGTACCATAAGAATTCATGAGTTGGGGCTCAAGGAAGCAGAATAAAAGATGAAAGTATGCATACATCTACACAGGTGAACTTGTCAATCAAGTGTTATTGTAATGGAATTGCACTGCTACATTTCTGAAATATGTGAGGCTCCTATGTCATCAACACTAGCCATGTTCAGACATATTTCTAGTCAGAGTAAGATTTTATGGTGCAGCAATTAGAATTCAAATTTACGCTTATCTTACCACAACCCTGTGTCCACAGGACGGTCGTGGGAAAAAACTTTGACCAATTTACCACAGCCCTCCTGAAAAACTCAGAAGTATCTTGGTCCAGGAAGGTGGGAAGAGCACCTCCCTGCTTGGTCGGAGGAAGAGGTCGTGGTAAGTTCCCCAATGGAGGAAGTTACCACGACCTTGTTCAGACGGGCACTACTCCCACCTTTCCTCCGACCTTCCTCCGACCAAGCTTCCTCCAACCCTTCCTCCGTAGTTATTCCAACCAAAACTGCCTCCGTCTGAACGCAGCTACTGTTCAGTGTAATTTGTATAAGATTTTTCGGAGTATTGCTTTCTCTGCTCAAAGACCACAATAAATTTCACAAATCTATACATGGAGCTGTTGATTTATGTACTACATGATGTGAAATTATGGACATCGTCTGGAATGCCCCCTTAAAGTGTTGGGTGCAGTTCCAATACAACATGCGCTTTTAGACTTCAGGCAGGTACGGTAAAGAATTGATGTAACAATACCAACAAACATGATCATCAAAGATTACAGGAGGAGACATATTTTTACAATACTACTCTTATTCAAAGCCTATAGAAATTCTTTGAACTGACTGCATGCTGGGAAGTTGCTCCTTTCATCATATTCCGAAGTCACCAACTCTCCATGACTCCATGTGCAGAAGGCTCCCTGAAAAAATAGGCACCACTTCATGTCCTGACACCAGAATGTAAAAATCTCCCTGGTTTGCGAATCATTCTTGCACACTGAAATGTATGTAAAACGCAAGTATCTCTGTAATTGCTTGATGGAGACTTCTTGGAATTGATGTGCGAATAAAGGCATGATATTCCTAAAATAATTCATGGTAAGCCTGTGTAACTACTTTTGAGTTTCACCACAAAGTGCTTCTCTGTTTCAAGTGAAGCATTTTATTGTTATTGTGCCGGAAGGAGTTTCTGTAGTATTATGAGTATGTCAAAGTGACTTTGGGGGGGGGGATACTCTATGCTGTTTGTGGGGAAAATACTGTGTTGGCTTGTAACTCAGCATCGTAGTTTACAATTTGTATTGACATTGAGTTTAGATGAATTGATTGTACATAGAATTTTAGAAGAATTGTGATAAACTGCATTATTAGTATGTTTGCAAAGGAACTGAACAAAAAAAAAAGTCTTACAAGTGCATTGTTCAGTGTCCTGCTGAATCTTTTCATGCAGTGACAGAGCTTTGCAAATTGAGGTCTATATCTGGGATGGGGAGAATGGCTCTGTGTGAGAACGGAACACCCCCTTCGAATGGCATCCCTGGCCCTCCTGCCCATTTCGTGACAGGGATGAAACGCTAGACGTCACACTGCATTCATTCTGGAGCACTCCACCTTCTCGCATTTGGCACTTAAGAACCTAGATCGCATTCATGAGGAGTGACCATTGAATTGGCAGCCTTCTTAGAGAAATTAAAATTTCATCAGTAAACTCTTTGCTCTCCGTCTCCCGTTTCCTCCAACCCCACCTGCTCTGATTTCACTTTAGAGGTTACAGGCTGCTAGAGTTACCAGCCACATATGTAAATGCACTTTGCTGAAGCGAAAGAGCGACAGCCAAAGATTCTCACCACGGTGCAATGTGCGGACTCTTCTTTTTTTTTTTGGGGGGGGGGGGGAGTGGAAGATATATTTCCATCAATACTTTGAAAAGGAATCTTTGGAAAGAAAGAAAAGATGCTTCTTAAAGAAGGAGTGTTTGGAGAGAAAAAACAAGAGACATGAGATGAATTTCAGTGCCCCCGAGTTCCTCATGTCTGGTTTCATTAATCCCAATAATCTGCCCAGATTTCTGGATCCAGCATCATGTTTTAAGGATCCGACATTCGGGAGCTGAAGAGAGGTATACTCTGTAGTCAGAGAGTTTCCCCAAACTAGTCTCTTTTCAGGACCACAATATATGTTGCGATCCTGGCAAATCATCACACAGAAATGCCATGTGTCAAAGCTTTTTCTTCTTTGTCTTCTTCTTCTTCTCCTTCTTCTTCTTCTTCTTCTTCTTCTTCTTCTTCTTCTTCTTCTTCTTTATCCCCTAGTTTTAGATTCTTAACAGCTCTGATACTCACAATGTGAGACATCAAATAAGATAATGTACTTGTAAATTAGACAAAGAAAATGCAAGGCCTGACAGCCATAGCAACAGTGTAGACAAAATAGTAAGGTTATGACAAAATGTAAGCTGTGTCAAGAATGCTAAATTTGTGTGTGTTTGCATTGTGTGATATTGATATCTTAACACCATGAATTCAGCATTACGTCTGCAATTAAGGATTGCACATTGGGTTAGTACAGAAAAATGGCAATTTCTTTCTTTAAAAAGCAAATGTAAATGAATGAAAAAGGGAAAATTGGATATACTTGAGTTTTCTCTGCATAACACAAAAGAACTGACATCATAATTACTGTCTTTGTTGGTAGTGTCTTAATAGCACTTTGTAAACTTAAATACTTCTGGTAATGGATGTTGCAAATGGTAAAGCATGAAACGCATCAGTTTTCATGTGGACATTTTACACTTATGACATCTGAATACCAAGTGTGTCTCCAATATGATTGTAATTTTGCAAGAGAATTGAAGGAGACAAAAAACAATGCATGATCTGCTAGAGAAGATCTTGAAGACAAGACCAAAAATCTGGCAATAACATTGTAACATTGCTATTTCATATGGTCGAAACCACTTCACTCAGTAACTACCAGTCCCACATATTCACATCCTTGTTGACAGGTTTGGGTGTAAGTATTTTGCAGTAAACTTATGTTGTATAATATGAAGATTGATAGTTTGTATGAAAGAGACTGCCTGGGAATCGGCACAATCTAATATGCAGAGCATAATGCAGGCAGTTTCTCTTTGAATATCATTTGTGCATCACCAAACCTTTTCCTATATATGCACAAACTGCAGAATGTGTGAGGTATTCTATGGTAATTGGAAATATTGAATTACCCTGAATAGCTCAAATTTTCTCTGTATAGGCCACAGAGCATTTTGCGAGGTTTCCGCTTTCCCCCCTGGATATCTGGGCCTCAGTAGGCGTATGACTTGATTGTCCCCGCATCTCTGCACTCCCGGCAGAACTCGAAAGGAATACGAGAGGAAAATTGCCCCACTGCCCGGCAACCCGCTCTAGACATTTATCACCCTACAGAACTTTAGGGACACTGCCCAATGCAACCGTGCCTAAATATTGACACACAATTTGTTTGAAAGCTCCGAATCGTTTGGCATTTGTCGGCTGCCCCGCAGCTTCACATAGCTACGTCAACAGAGACTGGTTTCTGGGCAATGCCCCATGTGCCTTGTTGCTTTCTTTTAGTCTTTCTCTTCTCTTTTCTTTATTTTTTCCCTCTTTATCTATGTCTCTAATGCCTGTGATCCTGGTTCTGTTCATCAAGTTTCCTTTGTTCTTGTTTTCTGTTTATAGGGGGGGGGGAGCAGTTTTTATAGATGTGTATAGTTGACAACAAGTATTAGCATTAGACAAATAAGTTTGGTATTCAACACTGTGAGTTTGTATCTTCTTTTTTTTTTTATTCTTCTTATTCTGGTCCCTGTAATTAGCTCTGGTTGGTTGCATCAATTCAAAGAAATGCAAATTGACAATAAGCTGGCCTAAGGAGCTGTCCATCATTCCAGATCATCACTGGATGGTAATGATACACTCTTTCTGTAAAGATCCACAGATGAATTCCCTCAGAAATCAGGAATTAGCAGTATTTGGCCCAGTGTGAATTTATGAATTGTATGTTGTTGCTGGGTTTTTTTTTTAAAGGACAAGGACAAGGAGAAGACTACTGCAGTGTATGATGTCACATGCATACAAGAATATAAGGAAAATATACAGAGAATTTCACAAAATTTCATCTTTTCAAAAAAAGTACACATTCCCTTGACTCGTTACTGACATATGTTATGGGCAATATTATTCCCACTGCCTTTAGAAAGAGGCAAGTCAAGTGCTCTTTTATTATGCAAAAAAAAAGTGAAAATATGTTGAATTTTCTTTACATTTTCTTTATACTGTTGTACTCATATGACATCACGAGCCTTAGTAGTCTCCTCATCCAGCGGTTCCAACACAAAAATTTTAAAAATTCATAACTTTTGCATTGATTGTCCAATTTTCCTCAAACTTTCACTGATGTGTTCTACTAATATTGCTGCATTCTCTCAATCCTTATGTTTATGAAGGTGAACTTGTCCTTTAATGTTTATGAAGGTGAACTTGTCCTTTAATGTTTATGAAGGTGAACTTGTCCTTTAATGTTTTGGGAGCTTCAACTTTCTCTACATCCACAAACTTTTTTCTGTTTTCAGGCCCTGTTGCATATAAGTTGCAATCAAACATTGTCAGAAAATCGGACATAAGTCTTTGTATACTAAATTCTAATTGGCTGATAAAGTGTTTAGATGCATGTCTGTTTTGTTGCTTCATGCAGCACTTATTGTTATACATTTTATGACACAACGACCACAAATTTCAGATGTTGAAATCATCAAAGAATGAATGCACACATTCAGCTGAGCAAAAGTATTGATTGGGAAACATCTCTTGAATTTTATTTATCAGACATGACATGATTTGAAAATAAGAAATGCTCAGAACCCATGTAGTCATTTAATACTCTGTCACCCAAAAGGTGAGTGTATTACTTCCATTTGTAAAGGGCTAGTCTCCCACCTGTAAAGAGAGTCACAAATGATCCCAGTGTTTGTATAACACATAATTAGCAATTGAAATAATGTTCAGTATGAATTTCAATTTTTCAATTTTCATTCATACATTATTCAGGAATAAAGATTTTTTTTTCCATATAAGATGTTTACAAAATGTAGCAGGTACTGTTCAGAGAAAGCCAGAGACTTGTTAAGATAGAATGTAGTACCTTGAAAACAAATCATAGCCATATTGCAAATTACACTTTAAAATACCAAAATTTTCAAATCAAATCAAATAAAAAATTTTAGCATCAAAGTCACTAAGTTTTCTGAATTCAAAGCCCTTGTCTCATTCTTTTTTCCCCCAAAATTAGCTTGTGGTGGAATGTTCATGTCTCGTGTAAGGGCTTGTGACTCTCTCTCCTGATTTTGCTTCACCCCACACCAGTATTAAGTACCTTTTGCATATCATTATCACTCTTATCGGTCTAACATCGAAACTCTGCCAACCCCTTTCTATCCATCTTTCCCTTTTTTTTTCAATGCTCTATCTCTGTCTGTCTTTCTGTATGTCTGTCTGTCTGTCTGTCATATATACCATATCTCTTGACCTATCTCTCCGTCTAGTACATTTCAAGTAATTACAACAAGTCATTAGTCAGATGTGCTTGATAGATCTGCTATGTAATGGAAAACAACATCCCGTCTTGTCCTAGTTTACATCGTGCTGCTGAGCCATCGACCAGCTTTTTTTTTTCCGGGCCGACCAGATTATTATTCTCCATTGCCATCGAAAAAAGTTTTGAGGCTGCAGAATTATTCATGACATGGAGGCAGCACCATTACTGAGGTTCAGTCCAAAATGAATCTCCGAGAATCTAGGTACGGATTACATGGAGAGGAATTAACAGAAATCCTTTTTTTTTCCTCATTTATGCATCAAACTCTCTTCCTCTCTCTCTCTCACTATCTATCTTTCTGTCTTTCACTCAATTGTTATCTCTTTCCAATTTTCTTTCTTAACCCCCCCCCCCAAAAAAAAAAAAAAAAAAAATAAGTGTGCCTGTTTTGATCAAGTGTATTTCATGTTTTGCTGATCAATAAATAACTCAGGCAACAGAGTTATTCATTGATCCAACATAGACAATAAAAACTACATTGTACTTGGTGAGGAACAGAGTCACAGGTTAAACCAGGAATACTCATATAGAATGTTATTATTAACCAGGGAATGTGCCAAGCATGTTATTATAAATACGAGATGTTCAAGTGGTATTAGAACACAGTGGCATCCACAAACAGTCTGCTGTCCTCCAGTATGAGTCATATAAACAGACAGATGGATAATTTGGAAATACAAACAAATAGACCTTTTTCCCATTTTTTAAAAATATTTTATTACCATAACATCAGAAGTACCTTCTTTTGCCATTACACCTAACTGATTTTTTTTTTGTCTCTTTTTCTGTGGTGGGGGAGGATCTATCATCTGCAAAATTAATCGCATGTTGTTTTTGGCAAAGATTTATTTTGTAAGTATGTAAATGACTCTGCACACGTACTCGGCAGAATTTTCCCATGTATTGTTTGGTATGCGCCCATCGCTCACGCGGACATTCATCCTGCGGGGAGGTGTAATGTTTATCCTGGTACTAGGGTTACCAGCTTCTCAAATAGGATAACACTGATCACAATTTTTAAGTGGGTTACCTTCTCTCCCATTACATATGGACAAAGGCTCGGTGTCATTGGGACTATAGCTCGATGAGGGTCAACAATGCAATGCCATACTTTCCGGTGGTTTCTCTCCTGTTTTTCCTTCATCTCCGTATTCCCTTAAGATGAGCTATATTGTGGTGTTTGTGGTGCTTATACTTATTTTGCTCCGCAGCTCAAGTGAAGCCATTGCTGCCACTCATTGTCCTGGCCTCCACCACGTGTTATGAATATTATATTATCTCTTTTTAAACTAGACTCGACGAGAAGCCTTCTTATTGTGGGAGGGAATCCATAGTTTAGAAAAAGGTTAGAAAACTTTCAGAATAGACAAAAGACCTTCAACTTCTCTTCATCCAGAAGTGAAAGGAGAAAAGTTTGCACGCTATATCAAAACTCCCTCATTGTTTGAAGCTTTAAAGTGCCCCACCCGTCCACTTTTCTGAAGTTGAATTGAATAAGTAGAATGAAATGAAAAAAACAAGAAGAGCGATACAAGTTTTAGTAAAATCTAATATTAAATGAGAAAGTAATCGGATTTAGAAGTTCCAAGTGTTTCCATGTGTACATTCATATTGGTTGCAACCACATATGTAAAATAGAATAGTTGATGATGTTATCACCATCTCACTAGTCTCCCATGGACCTGCACACACATCTTTACTATAATTAAAAAAAAAAAAAAAAAAAAAAAAAAAATTCCTGAAATTGATTTGGAGACAAACTTAGTTTTGGACTCTCGTCTGTGTGTGCATTCAATGATGATTGCACACACAATGCTGATTACATCCAAATTATTGGGTCCACCATACGAATAATAGCACAACATTGACTACATATAGGTCCTACACATAGCTACTATCACGCATGTACAGGTAGTAGTTGCAACGTGGTGCATGCAGGGGCATAGTAATAATGATGAGAATAATTCACAAAATTATTATTAAGTGCTTATCGCATTAAAATGTCTCTAAGTGCTGAGAAAATAGAGAAAGAAGAAGGTACAGTTTCAGAATGTTCAGATATAAGGATATATAGCACGACGTTGCATCGCTTGCATCATTTGCTGTAGCATCTTTAGTAGAGCATCAACTCCACAAAAGATTACACAAATACTTTCCCATTTTAGAGTCATAGAACATGTTAGACGAAATTTGAGTGGAGTTAGTCTTTTATGAGTGGTGTAATATATGTCATTGTGCTATGACATAAGTGCTTGCCTGGCAGTACCCTTTAATTGTTCACGTTTGGTAACTGTCTATAGCAGTGCCTCAAAAGTAAGGGCTCTCAGGCTGAGGGGAGTGCTAGCTTAACTCACAGCATCATTTGTTATACCTGGGGTCTGATGTCATTCTCTAATGAATGATTTCCAACTGAGAGTCACATGAGCTCCTTGAACCCATTCAGCTTTCAAACAGAGCAGGAGGATCCCCAGCAGTAACTCACGCTGTTACGGTTCCAAATATGCCACCATAAGGCAGCGACATAACGGAAACTGGGGCAGCTCAAGTAAGAAGCCTCGCAGCATTCGCAGGACGTATTTGTAGTTTACTAGCACACATTACGCACAAACATGTAAACATACACACAAACAAACACACACACACACACACACATCTTGCTAGTGCATTTAATTTTCTCTCTTCTTAAAATAGCAGGGATACCAGGTAGGCTGTGTGTGTGGACAGGTGTGCCGGGCTGGAGGTGTTAAAGTGGTTTGGTAATATGTGCTGTTCACACCAGCCGGGCATGATCTGTACACTGATACACAACCCGCAGGAGTGTGCATCGGTTTCATCGAATTGTTTTGTGGATTTGGTTACGTGGAGGATATATCTATGTGATACTCCTCAAGTGGCGCTGAGTGAAATCCTGCTGTTTTAAGATGAAAGTTGAGTATGTAGAACACAGGGATGAGTGATTATGTTAACTAAGATAACATTGCCATCACTCTCTTGTTCTTTCTGTATCTCCCTTTATCATTTTGTACTTCTCCCACTTTCTTTCTTTATGTTTTCTTGTTGTTTCGTGTTCATTTCATTTTTGTCCACTTCATTTGGATCCTACCTAGCAGCATTCTGCGTACACTTTCACCTGAATGAAGTTTAGATGTATACATCAAAAAATATCAATGGAGATTTTGGGAATGTGATAAATGTGTTTTACTGTTAAATAAGCTATTCGTGAGACATGAGGAAAGTAAGGTAACATTATGTATAAATACACACGAGGAAATTATAAGATAGTGGATATCATGCAGATGTGGAGACTTATTTAGATGGGAGGGGTATCAAAACTTTTAGCACAAGAACTGTAGTATAGATTTGACAGGAACAAGTGAACTCCAGTAAAAATTTGAGAAAACTATGTTGGGGAAGTGATTTATGATTAGGATATTTCTTATTTAATATAGCTTCAGGCATATATATGTATTTTTTTTTAATCCTGAAATTTGATAAATGTGATATGATCTCATTGATCCTAGCAGTAGTATTCTTTTATCAAATAATATAAATGATAGTAAACTATTGCAGCTTTTCTTTCTTCTGTTTTGGAGAAAATACAATTTACTTCAGTTTGTAATGTTCTGATGAGAAAACTAATAGCACTTTTGTTTTTTATTGGTATCGCTGCCTTTGTTGTCTTTCTAGGGGTATAATGGGGCGAGCCCGGAGGGGGATGAATTATCAGGTGAAATCTTGGGTGATCTCATCCTCGGAGGCATCAACCGAGGGGCTCCTGAAATCACGTCCGACATTAATGCCATGCTATCTGTCAGGAGTGTCTGCAGGAGCAAGGTCCCTCAGAGGGGCTCCTGGTTTCCACTATAGCTGCCATGACCCGATCAAATGTGTCTCTTCCTTATTCACCTCTATCTCCTTTCCTATTCCTTTCTGTTTTTTCTCTCCTTATTTCAGTAATGAAAGAGGAAATGATAGTCTGAGGGGGGAAGTCCCCTAGCATCAGGAAAAGGTTATTCTTAGATCAAGCCCCACCCCGCCCCCACATCCCAAGTATTTCAACCACATTACCACAATGTTGCTACTGGGGAAGGTTTGTTTCTGAGGATGCCAGAATTAGGGGAGGGTTGTCGGGGAAAAAAGTCCCAGGAAATGGATGGCTTTCTACAACGTGATAGCAAGAAATCTTTGGGTGTGTAGTTTGAATCAAATTTTGTGCGTTCGAAATTCAAATCCTTGTTGGCAGAATGTTGAGAGAGAGCGCAGCACTTGCAAGGGTAGGATGTATGTTTCATGTTATCACACTGCTCACACATAACATAACACAGTGTAACATATGTATGATGATTGCTCTCACAGAGAGGTAACCAGAACTGTGACAGTGCTTGTGGCAAACCATACTCGAGTCAGAAAATTGCAGTCAGAGTACCGTCTATACAGCAGATATGGTTGTTCCTGTTAGTCCACCGTCGTTTTTTGTAAAGCTGACACAACATGCACTGTGATAATTGCTCCGGTCTTATTTTCTCTGAGGACTTAGGGTTAGAGTTATGGTTGTTTTAGGGTTTTAGGTTCAGTTAGGATTAGGGTTATGTTTGTGGGTAGAATTTATGTTTAGCTTAGCGTGCAGATATTTCATGGAAGCAACTGTCGCAGGAGCAAATGTCATGGAACCTATTTTAAGAAACACTCTGAAAATATATTTGTAATCATGAACAAACATAAAACAAAACAAAATGAAAATCATGTCTTAACCTCATTTTTCCCACCCCATGGTAACTCTTGCTACAACTCAAAGACATTCCATTGAGACACAACGGAACATCTTGTTGTAGACCTGTCAATCACAATGTAGATTTTGTTTTTACGACAAGGTTGTGATGATTTGATCTGTGAGAGATTTTATGGCCCTACCTTCCTCCATTGATTGACGGAGATGGGAAATCTGTCCAAAGATATTGAGGGCATGTGTAATTCATGGGATATGACATACTATATAAACAGTGTCTTCCATGGTGTTTTTTTTATAGAAGCACATTTCGCGAGTCAACTGATAGTCATGAAATTAACGACTCTCAAATATATTGCTTCCCATGACATTGTTGCGTTGTGAATTATCCCCAAGGTGGGAAAATGGAAAACACTAATTTTTCCTTAAAAAAAAAAAGACAATACTTTTTTTCTCATTCCATCAGTATGGTTCTCAATCGCAAATTCAACCACCTGCAAAATTGTCATACAAGTCCTAATTCGTAAAATTATGATATGTACAGTAACCATGTAGTTTATGTATCCATGAACTGTAGAAGTCTTTATTCTTATTGCTTTTCTGTCTCTCACATTCACAGAAGAGTGTTTTCTTCTGTGAATTTGTACGCTAATTATCTTGCTAATTATCTTTCGGCATCTTTCTCCAATTAAATAACAGCAACATCTCTATAACCAAAGCTGCAGGAGTTGCTAGTGGGACGATGAACTGAAAATAAATGGCTTCACTGCACCGCATGCACTCCAGGCTAATCCCTAGATGAATGAGAATTTTAACTGATAGTCGCATCATCAAATGCAATTAAATCATTTCCCACAGAATCCAAAATGATAAACTAAAAGAATGGCATTTTGACTTGTGCCTGTTTCTGGCAGCAGCACTCCAGTGTTTTATTATAAGAAAAAGAACCCTCTCTACTCAACCCCTATACCTTCAATTCTTCCATGCTGACTACAGAAATATTTCTTTGCAGTTAACTTAGATGCTTTTGTAGCTTGGCACTACCACAATTTCACCAAATTTGCTGACGGCTGATCAAAGTTTTTTAGGATGCTGTGATCCATTATTCAAGAAAACTTACAATAAATGTCACTGAGGAGATAGAAGTTAGTACCTTAATTGTCGCAATTAAAGCGCGATGAGATTGTTTACCTGAACATGTCATATGAAACATGATGAATATTTTGTGCACTTTGCTTTGTTTTTAAGGAGCATGTGCCTCAATTTGAAATCATCTATAAATATTTTACCTAGAGAAATGCTCACTCTCTCTCTCTCTCTTGTTGTGACTAGTGGCTATATATATAACTTAACCCATTGAGGACAAGTCTCGAGTATACTCAGGCAAGGGTCTATGGGATATGCATGTTGTAGCAAAATCAGTCCGTCCTCAACGGTTCAAGACTATGTTACCTTAATAGAATATCTGGCAAAACACTCTCATGTAATGGCCATGTCCTCATCAATGTGAAGTGTATGACTATACATGTTGTCAGTTTCCTGACTGTATGATTCATTTTGTTTTTCATTAATTTCATTTTGTGTGTGTGTGTGTGTGTGTGTAATGATCACCACAATAATGGTCAATCATTGCCAAGGGTATAGGTTGGACATATTTACAAGGATGGTGTACTTGGATGAAAGTAAGAGAGTAAGGGATTGTTTCACTTAGAATGTCTTCCATGGCTCACTGCAACATGATACTATACTCCCAGTCCCACATGCAGCCATATGTGTAGGATACCCCCAGGGGGAGGAGACTGCTAATTGTGGTACTGTGAAAGATGCCAACTTTAGCGCTATCTTGGGATTTTAGTCTTGGGAATAGATTGTGGGTTTCAGAAGGAATGACGAACATGGATTCCAATTAGCAGAGTACAGTGGTACCAATGTACTAATCCTCACATTAATTTGTTCACACATGTAAATATCAGTCTTCCAGTTTTTAAGATGCTAGTATGAAGTAATTCAATGCAATTGTATTCTTTTGTTTTTTCCACTGAATTATATTTTCCACACATTTGTTGATTACATTATTATTATGCCAGCAACTTCCATTTTGATTGCTGGAGAATGCACTGCAAGTCTGCTGAATGTGGCACATCTCGTATACCATGAGCGAAGAATGATTGCAAATTGTGTCCCAGGCAATAAAGCAAGTAAGGAATACTTTGTATAAATATTACAGTACCTAGTTCATCAGCTTGTCTGCTCTTGAGGAAAAACACACTCAATTACCTAAAAATGCAGATGGCAGAGTTTGCTAAATGGTCAACCCCCTCCCTCATTCCTTAGTATGAAACATGTATCTAATGAGAAGATTGAGGTGGTTATAGTTGAGGTGCACATTTCTGGCTTGTGAGGGGATCTTTGTTTTAGAGGAGAAACTCTACTAATTTTATAAACAAATTATATAAGATCAGGATGCAAACTTTGGAAATGCTCTTGGGGTAGGGTCTAACGGGTGCTGTTCGTTATTCCGAAGGTTCGATATTCCGAAGGTTCGTTATTCCGAAGGTTCGTTAATCCGAAACACGCAAATTCCCTATACCTAGAGGTTCATTAATCCGAAAATGAAAAAGGGTTCGTTAATCCGACCATTTGTGGCGTTATTCCGAAGGTTCGTTATTCCGAAGATTTGTTCATCCGAAAATGAAATTCGGAAAAACGAACCTTCGGAATAACGAATCTTCGGACTGAAGAGCCTTCGGAATAACGAACCTTCGGAATAACGAGCTGTAACCGGGTCTAACAATGCCAGTAGTGGACTTTGCTGGAGATGAAACAAGTCTAGCTCTATCCTGGATGGTTTATGATCTGTTTTGTGGCTGGGATGGCAATCTGAAAGATACAGTATGTACACATGTGAAAGGTTTGTCATGGAAACTTCCACCACTGTCCAATAAGCATTCTCTAGGTTTTGATTTGCTTAATTGTTTCCATGGAAACTTCCGCCACTGTCCAATAAGCATTCTCTGGGTTTTGATTGGTTTAATTGTTTTCTTTGTTTCTTACAATGTGATTAGCTTCCCCCATCTCTGTCAGTGACTGCCTTTCCTCAGGGAGCTCTGACCAGACAAGCCCTTTAGCAAGTCATTCTGCTGGCATGATTCCTGTAGTAAGCTTTGGTCAGAAAAAGAAACCTGGTATAGGATACAAAACTCAATGAGGCAAGATGCCTTTCAAATTACTGGTGCTTTTTACAACACCACAAGGAGTATAGAGGAAGCTATCAATCTGTAAAGTCACTTCTCAACAGGACGGGACTTTAAGTTAGTGTAGTGGCATTAGCTCTCTTTGGTATTGGATGTTTTAACAGCAAAGAGTGGCTGAGTGGCAAAGAATGTTGATTTCATGAAGTATCCTCTGCAGGAACATCCCTAACTTTTCAATGCTTATGATTGTAGCCATAAGTCGTGTCAATTGTGGACATACCATGAGAGAACATTAATTGCCAACATTTTTATCTGGAAAAAAAAAAATCAGTACTAGACTCCTCTCTGGTTTGTTGCTATGCAGAATAATGATGTTAATTACATTTTAACAAGGTGCTTCTCAGTGGTTTTCAATGTAATGTGTGATTTTCCCAACCAACAGACTTGTAACAATTTGACCATCAAGCCTGTTTTCAAACTACTGACAAAGATTATCATGATGGTATAAACTCAGCTTTCCTTAATTCATCTGGTGAATTGGTACTACACTGAGCTGCCCCTCTCTATGACAGTATGATGCTGAATCATAGCCAGTTCCACTTCTTACATCCAAAGTCATTGGGCCGAATGCATAAACGCTAGCAATTGCTTGTGCTAGCCTTTTACTCGAATCCGCATGCATAAAAACAAGCAATTGCTTGCGAGCAGAAGCTTTTGCTGACAAGAACAAGCAATTGCTTGCTGCCCGCAAGCAATTGCTTAGAGACCAAGCGTTTGCTTAAAAACGTATGCATAAAACATACCTTTTGCTTGTTCTTGCTAGCAATTGCTTACAATTTTCCAAGCTCTGTAAAATGAACTTGAGCTTTTGCTTAACTTGGATGTTTCCTTTTAAGTATCATTTTCACATTCATACAAGAAATACCACACTTGTGCAGGAATGGTATAAATCTACAAGAAATCACTCTTTAGTGGTGTTAGAAACTTTTTCATTTCAACAACGGGAATGTCCAGTGGTCAACAAGCAAAATGTGATGAAAAACGGGTATATGTCTGACTTTGGTGGAGAGCAAGGAGACCTCTCTCCACGTGAGATCTGGTAGATCCGGGCTCTCTCTATAAGCAGTGATGGGAATCAGCCAGTACGTGTGTGTGTATAGATGTGTGTGCGTCTGTGCGCGCATTTATGAGTGCCATTTCATAGCTCTATTGCTATGTCAGGAAACGTTTCGCACACACACCCCCATTCAAATACATGCTGTCACACTCGCCTTTGTTCTTGTGTTCGCACAGGCGTGACGTTCCTTTTGTTGAAAACGCAAGCAATTGCTTGTGCGGGACAAGCAAAAGGTTATGCATATGGATTAAGCAATTGCTTGAGCTAGACCTTTTGCTAGAAGAGCTTGTGCTTTTGCTTGAAGCAATTGCTTACAAGCAATTGCTTGTTTTATGCATTCGGCCCACTGGTGTATGACATTTTGGATTAGTCATGAATGTGGGACTCTAGGCTCTTGCAAGCATTTTTTTTAACACGACACATGTGAGCATAGAGTATTAATAATGGCACGTCGGGGACCAAAGAATCTCAAGTATAGCTGCTTTGAATGACATTCTCCAGAAGGTGACAATGATATGATGCTCAAGATGTATCCACAGATGAAGATGGATTGTGGAAGGAATTATCCAAAAGAGCTGACCTGGGCCCTGCTGCATAAAACTGTAAAGGTAATTAATGCTGTACAATTAGTGGTAACTGTGCAATCAATGTTAACCGTTCCATACGGGAATCTGGTGGCCTGACAGTGTAGTCTGTGGGGATTTCGGAATTCAGCATTGAACTGGTTAACTACTATAGCAACACTATTCCTCGGCCAATCGATGCCAAGAAATCACTTACTGTTTCTGCTGATTGCAGAGTTACCATCAATTGCAAAGTTCCCATAGTTCTATGCAGTGGGTCCCTGAATATTTTGCAAAGAACAATGGCATGATAATCAACCTCTAAAAGTTTTCCTTGTCTGGGTAGATATGTAACCAATAGGTTGTTTGAGTAAACAGAAATGGGGATGGGAATGAGGAGAGGGGTACATGACATGTTGCCATTTTGATGATTTATCCCAGACACATTACCTGTTGTCCCCGGCAACTGCATGTGCAAGACTGGAGTGGAAGGATTCATGTCAAAACTCATAAATCTTCTGGCGTGAGGCAGGATGATTAGCAACTGAACTGTTGCTGAGTAGTGAGGAAGCTAGATGGGGGAGGGAACGGAGAAACTTGATGGATCGTCCTCTCAAGGAGTAGGGCTGCCAGAATCATTGGCCATCTCTCAGAACACATTTCTTTCATGTTTCTAAAGCAGTGTTTGCTGGGCATATGAATTATTAAGAGTGATATATGTGGATATTCCTTTGGGTTTACCTGCATTTACACAACATCAGCTGTCAGAGTCCATGTAAGATCTCTTATTTCTCTTTTGCAGTCTAATTCACAAAATACAGTTTCTCATTGTGGTACATTACTCTTTGATATTTCCGCTATAAGGTTTGTACTTAGGTTTGTTATTGAGAAGCTTCTATGTGACAGCACAGCATGATGGCAAATCAAGAAGTTTCAAAAGTAACATTTAGTATTAAGTCATAATCACCCAGGGTATGTGAATGAAAAATATTCGATATTGGCATTTCTGTCGAAATTTAAACACTCATGATAACTTAACCAGATCATAATTCTTCAAAAAATAATCCGAATGACCCGAAACTGTCATTATGGTGTTTGAGTGATATTTCTGGTTTCACTAAAAGGCATCACACATTGGGGGTGGGGGGAGATCTTATCGGCAATGGACATTGCTTGTTGTATTTTCAGATGTCAGTAGCATTTCAAAGTGACAGAGATGAATTTTGTTAGCAGCACAGTCTTGAATAAATTACTTTTGCACATTCTTTTCGTTTAAAAGATACCCTGAAATGTCATTTACTGTGATCTCATGAAGATTTGGACACACTTTCCGAACAGATTCTCCATCCACATCATTCTAGTATATTTTGAGAGTTTTTTTTTTTTTTCAAACAGCCCTGCTTTTTTTTTTTCTTCTTTCTTTTTCTTTTTTCTTGTCAAGAAGATAACATATTATTCATGTGAATGGATGCTGTCATTTTGCTGGTAATAATCTTACATTGTGTTGGAATGATATTCATTAGTTATGGAACATATATTTGTGATATACAAAAATTCATCCTTATTCAGAGTGCAGCATATATATTGAGAAGAATGCAATGGTACTACAATGAAGGGCTAATTTGTGTGATGAATTTGTCTGTAATCTTATTTCATGTTGCATCATGTACATAAGTGTTTTCTTATTTGCATCATAGTGTGCTGTCTGCCCATAGCTGGGCATAGGCCAGCCAAAGTTTATACATGCTAATGTGAGTCAACATGAACTAATGTGTCTGCCACTAGATGAGGTATGACTTGAATTCATGTTGTACGATTGTTTTTTGGGTGGTGGTGGGGGGGGGGGGGTTGTTTCCAAGCATGGTGTGAGGTACCTTGAGATAGGCAGGAGTCATCTCTCACTCACGGTGACTAATGCAAGGAGTGAAAGCAAGAATTCAGGGGTTTTTAACCTGCTCACCCTCAAACCCCCAGAGGAGGTAAGGAAGCAGGAAGCCAGCTGCTAACTTTGGTTTTAACTGCTTACATCCTGGCAGTGTATCACTCTCCCCCTGTTCAGATGCAAGACAGTTTATACCAAAACTCGATAAAGAAACGAGGTATAAAGAATCATCATATAGCGGACAGACCGTTCAGACGCTAATTTCCACCATTCCGGAAGAAGGTCGTATAGATGTGCAGTTTCTCACTGCACATGTTGTTATGGTCATGAATGACAGGTTCAGGGTCACCTTTCGTGCTCGCTGCCCAGTTATACTGTTCTATAATCCCCATACGTTCAGACACACAATGGACACAATTGAATGCTGATTCGTTATCAAGTTTTAGTTCGTTTTGTTATACGTCATTTCGTTAGTCAGCATTCAGACATTTAAATTCATCGTATAGCTATACCGTTTTGGTATAGCTATACTGTTCTAGCATAATTTTTTTTTTCTGCATCTGAACACCCTGTCTGTGGGTAAAAACCTTCCCCCCTTGCGCTGATGTTTTATGAGCAAGGTAAGACCTGTAGGTTCTGTCCTGTGGGCACGAGGACCTATCAATCCGTACCAGGGCAGTTTGGAAATCACGGTGAAAGAAAGAGAGGTTTATTTTTAGATGGACAAACACAATCCAGATTGGAAAGGATTTTGAAGGCTTAAAGAGAAAGAGAGAAGGAGAGGATATCCAAAGATTAGCAGTTTTTAGAGTGATGTGTGATGTGGGAAAAGGGGGGGGGGCAATGTGAAACTTTGTGACACCTGAGGTCAGACAAAATAAAATTATAAAGCCACACTGACACTTGCACGTGTTTGGATTTGTGCATGGTTTGCCCCTTTGGCACGTACCATTTTCATGTCAATGAGGGAAACATTCATGGCAGTTTGCAGGAAGATGTTGGCCAACGCGGTCAATGAGTAAAATGCGTGTCAAATATTCAAACTGTTCAAAATGTGTGCACAATTAAATCTTTGGGCAACTTTTATGTAGATGAAGTCTTTGTGCACTACACAGAATCCACTGTGAGCTATGTGCAACCTATGCACACACTAGCCATTCAAGCACATGTCATAATCTAAAGCGGCACAGTGCAAACTAAAGTACATACAACACATGAAACAAGTCTTGTGACCAAGAAAGAATAAAAAGGTGACCACAGCAAGCATGTCATGGCGATGATTACCAATGCCTGAACAATGTGTATGGCATACACACGATGTGACAATGCATGTCCTGGGCCCTGTTTTATGAAGAGTTAAAATTGATTATAAAGTTGATTTCAACTGTAAGTCTATGGCAGACTGTGTGGTAAGGAAATTTAAAATCGATTTTATCTTTTGATAAAACGGGGCCCTGAAGATTATGCATTTTGTGAACGATTTATTTTGTAAATTTGACATGACCAGAAACAGACCATGTGCCAATAGATAGCATGCACTGGCATGCCATAATGTGGGGCTTTGAGGAAGCCAAATTCAGACAAGTGTCAGGACATCTTACACTATGTAGATGTTTTAGCCTATAGCCTAAAGAGATATATTTGAACAAAACTGAAATAATGAAGTGTAAAAATAAGTAGATATTGTGAAGCGTTGTCAGAGCTCATTATCATTGAGGCATCATAGAGAAAAAAAAAATGCCCTAATGCAAAATTATTCAGATTTGTTATTTAGCTCCACAATTTAGCACAATTTACAGACTTTAAATGTGTATGAAAATTACACCTGGTAGTTCAGTTTTCACAAAATTCCATTTAAATCTGGTATCACAACATTTGCTGAAACTACCAAACAGTTTAGCAATAAAAATTGGGTTCTCAATAATAGCTTTTATTCTATCGTAGATGCATAAGATGCTAGTGATACTAGTGATGGTGTTGTGTTAAGACTACACAATTAATACCACGATATGTACAGTTCATATGTCATCCCCCTGAGCTACATTGTACAACTACAAGTGGAAGTGATAGTTTGACATCCTGTATTAATGTCTTGCAGCCACCATACAATGCAAAGACCACTTGAAGATGCAAGCCTGTACAGAATACGAGGCTCAAAGAATCGCACGAACTATGCGTTGTGTAACTAAAAATGGGCATCGTACGACAGAGATCTGTAGAGGTCAGCATATTTCTTTGTAGCCAGCAGCTACTACCGCTACTCCTTCCAGCAGAAATGTGAGCATTCTGTGCCAATGTGGCTTGAATTATGGAATATGTTACGTGTTTACATGGAGATATATTCTTAGCCTTGTGAAGTGAAAATGTCAAAGATATAGGGGGGAGGAGAAAGATAACAGAAAGATACAGATCGTGCCGCCATACCACCTTCAGAGCAAACGAGAGAGGGAAAGAGAGATAGAGATACACACATACATACAAACATACATACATACAGACATACAGACAGACAGACAGAAGGAAAAAGAGAGAGAGAAGTAGATAAAAAGAGAAGGAGGGGGAGGCATGGAGACCGGACAGTAATGAATCAACCTGAAATGTCAGGAGAGTAATTTCTGGCAGCTTGAAAGACTAGAGCGCTGAAATCCAGGGCAGTCAATAGCCAACCTTTCATTGCTCCATGTTCGGATGTGATTCATGGCGTCTATGTTCGTAGAATCGTCACATTGAAATGTCAGCACTGCACCTACTTCGACTCCAGTCTCGTCCTCTCCTTCACTAATTTATTCTATCCTTCTCTCCCTCTCTCGACTCAATATGCTTCCTTTTTTTTTTTTTAGGTGGTAGTGACACACATACACCTGAACACACACCTACACACGTGGTATATAATTCTCTCCTTCTCTCAATTTTTCCGTTGCTGCACCGAAATCGTGTCATTCTGTGAGCCGAATCCCAAACACAGTCCTCTCTTGTGCTTTTCTGCATGCTCACGTGCATTGCTTCTGAGCTTAAACCTTCACGAAAAAGATCCTGGCAGACCTCATTTTCTTCCCTACGATTTACACACTGCAGGGGCAGATCCAGGAATTCCATAAAGGGGGGGGGGGAGGGCTTTACAAAATTAAGGGGAGCACAGCCCCCCCCCCCATTTTTTTTCTTCTCATTTCTTTTGTTTTAACAAAAAATAAAGGAGTGCGCCGGGTGCGGACCCCCTGGATCCGCCACTGCACTGTGGAGTATTTAGATAACATATACGGTGATTTGGGATGATGCGTACAAGAATGCTGCACGTTTGTGATTGTTGAGTACATGATTTGCATGGCAAATCTTCTCAGCAGAGAATTGACTCGAATAAAATGCAAAAATATGAGGAGCATCAGTATTTGTATCCGCAGTTGATGCAACGAGTCAACCACAAGATGCCATAAGTAGTGTTTTGTGGTATACGTGTGAAGTTGTTAATGCACTGAAAACATTCTCACTGGGATTAAAATGCACTCTGCCTATTGCTGTACAGGCAACCAGTGCACCAGTATCTTAAAACTTCAAAGCTCAAGTAATATCACGTGCAAAGCAAACATTACCCAGAAGAAACATGTTATGGATTTTTTTTTTTAAATGCTATAAGCACATCAAATTCATTTTGTTTGTTCATAATCAAAACATCATCCTGTATATGGCCAGTGAAAATGTCCTTTAAAGACTTGAATTTTTGTATTATTTTTGATAGTCTTGGCAACCAACCCCAAGAAAGCAAAAAAGAAATGAATGGAAAATTTGGAGTCATTGTTTGCTGTTGGGTCAGAGAGGGTTATAGTGTAGGTATACGTTACTGTTAATTTTTCCCAATACTAATTATATAATGCAATGAATTTAGTTGTAAAAAAAAATGCCATAGTCAATTTTTTCTGCAGGACATCTGCTACATTTGTAAAGTTTTGATTAGGCAGTTTCTTGTGTATGATAATTGAAGAAGATTTTAAAAAGTTAGTAGGTTTTTTTATCATCTTATAGATCTTTTCTGAAAATACGATATTTGTTTCACATATCTATAAATGTAAAAAACAAACATACACACTACCTATCGAGCTATGGTTTTACCTTACAGGAAAGGAAAACATTGTGTGGGCAGTTTCCATGGGTTTTTTTATTTCTCCTTCTCAAAGCTTGAGAAAAAGAATATATTTAGGGAGAATGATTCATCGTATTCATATTTTTTATATTTTTTTTTTTTTTTGGCTCTCAAAGAATATGATGCCTGATGATTTTCTAGAGTTGGATACATATGTCAGTGACCTCACATGGGCTGTGGGGTGGGCGGATGCACTCTTTCAGGGATTTTACACGTTTGGGTTCTGAGCGCTCTCTGCCAACGGCTCTTCAACCCGGGCAGCGCCTCTTCTGATTGATGTTGACACTTTCTACCGGCTGTCCAGGAAGTATGTCTTTCCCTGCCATGATGATATGTCACCAAAAAGAAGGTAGCCACAGGTAATTCAAGGATGAAACCACTCCCCCCCCCCCCCCATCTCTTTCAATCTCTCTTTCTTTACTCGCCTCACCCTCACCATCGTTATGGGATGTTGTCTGATTGTCACTCCTTAGCGTCTAGCTGACCAAAATAGCTGTGATCTCAAGGGCTACACTACAGAGCAGATCTCAATGCCTGTACTTTCCAAATTTAGAAGATCATATCCTGTCAGTGTGTGTGTGGCAAGTTTTTTACAATTTTCTTCTTGTTTCCATATGATATTCAGCGTGCAGTGTTCTATAGCAGACATTTACTTTCTCTACTTTCACAGAAGTATGGTGCACAAACACCCAATTTTGTTTTTTTAAATCAAGTTTTGCATCCCAGTGCAAAGACTGTAAAATTTGTGTGTGGGCTCAAAACACTGTTATTATCGTGATCTGCACTGCAATGCAAAAATTGACCATTATCTGTAAGTGATCTATGTGAGGTTGGGCTGATTTTGCTACAACACATTTCCCATAGACACCTGCTCGAGTATACTCGGAACTAGTCTTCAAAGGGGTAAATGAAGCACAATTTTTATGCATGTGGCCCTAAGGATCCATTGAAAGACAAAAAATTTGCCTGTCGAATTGACATTGGATGGCGACACTACACATTTGTATAGTCCTATGTATGGATGTGTTACCGCTATGCAGCCTTTGCCGTCTATCCCACTGGATGGAGGTTTACAGTTGTTTTGAAATGTGTGACATGTCTTTGGCATATGATCCATAAGATTGGAATTGTAGCACCTGCCCAGTCTTGTTTCTCTCTCTTAATCTCCTGTCTCATAACCAGCTCTGGTGTTATTTGACGTGATGCCTTCCAAGAATCGCTGCCGTGGCAACTGGTAGAGCCACATTTGAGAGCAGAATGTAGTTTGCAGAAAGCAAAGTACACTGAATGAGAAAAGAAATAGAAAAGTCACCCTATCAAATCATTGCTACCCCACCCCCCCCCCTCCTCACATAATCCCTGTATTTTTATTATTCTATATTCTTGCTTTTTATCCCCATCCTTTCCCCACTCAGACTTCCTCACCGAATCCTCCCCTAAGACCCCCGCCCATCACTCTGTCCCCATTCTCGACTTAATCACTGGGTGCAGCCCCCTAACACCGGGGATGGTCTTGGGTTTCAGTGCTTTGGCGGTTATTGCACCTTGCAAGGAGTTCAAGGCAGCTGTTAGGGTCATGTTACCGCCATGTTCTTCCTCTTGTCTTATGCTCCCCATCAACACCTGATAAGATGGCAAACATACTTAGAGCTTGTTAACTCTGCCCCCCCCCCCCCCCAGTGAGAGTGAGAGAGATGAAGATGTTGATGGTGTCTGAAGTTTGTTACCCTGGTCCGCTTTTCTCCTGGAAAAAAGAAGAAAAAAAGGGTGTCTCATGTTTCCTGGATTACTCTGTGGGAGAGACGGATTTACTTTTCAACTTCTATTTGCGCCATATGCTAGACTGCCTCTGAAATGATTGATAGTTTTGAGCATCAAATTGTTTCAAGGTTTTTTGTTATATTTATTCCTCATCAGTTAACAAAGAATGTGTTACCCCCCCCCCCCCCATATAAATTTCATATTGGCAACAGCTCATTCCTTCATTGAGTGCAGTCAGTGGGAATGATGTCCCCAAATCAGGCCAGGCCAATTTCAGATAAACTTCCCCACAATCACTCTTCTGCCTTACTTCAGAAAGGTTCTCCTAATATTATATCCAGATATCTGTAAGCTGCCAATCCTTTTCTACGTAGGAGAAATGGTAACAGAATGGCTAGCTAAGATGTGTGCTGGTGATTTGGAAGACGTCATACGTGCCAAATTTCCTAAAATATGCCATTTCAACCCATTGAGGACCAGCTAATTTTGCAATAACAAACATTTCCCATAGACACCTGCCCGAGTATACTCGGGACTAGTCTTCAGTGAGTTAGATTAAGATAGAGGAAAATAGTGATTGCAATATTATGAATATTTCTATTTCATAGGTCTAGGATATGACTGTCATCGTTTACCACTGCAATGGAAGTGAAAAAAAGAAAAGAATGAGAATTATGATGATTTTGATTTTTCTGAATTTAGCTCTGTTTCTTTAGTGCTGGTTGAAATGTTAAAAATTATAGGAACAGAAAAATGACTGCACTTGAAATGCAGGTACTGACATCTGATACATTTTCTGCCCTACTAAAACAGATCTAGCAGATCAATTGTTGTGTCACCCAATCCATTCCAGAGTATTCCGGTTACATGGCTCACAAGTGACAAGCCATTTTTGTTGTTGTTGGTTTTTTTCATGCGCAAACCAGCCAACCATCCATCGTTTATCGGTGGCCTCTCTAATTCTTGTCCTTCCTCATACATAAAACTCATGCGTAACTGAAGTGTCATTTGAATGCAGGGCTTGTCGTTGCTCTTTATCATCATGTGTCCGTGTGTATTGTGGCTTGTGACCTTTTGGCTCTAAAGTGACTGGGATGACAGAGCAGATATATGCAGTCCATCATTCTCTTTTCCCGATTACATTCCTCCCTGTCGGCCATGATAGCGTAGGCACGGAATCTTTCCGATGGATGATAAGTCTTATTTCTTGTGTCCAGGGGATGATGGATTTCCTGAGTCCCTAGAATACACAGTGTAGTGAGTTAACCCAGTGAGGACATGCTGATTCTGCTGTAACATGCATTTCCTGTAGACACCTGCCTGAGTAGACTCGAGACTAGTCTTCAGTGGGTTAAGATATTGTGGCATAGGATCCACGGTAAAGATGTTGCTTTGGCTTCATGTATTGAAAGCTGTAAGCTGAATCTTTAGAAGAGATGCTGGGAGCTTGAAGAATAAGTGATAATTGCTCAAATTTATACAGAACAGTGCAGATATTTATCGTATTGATCAAATAAATTTCATTGGTCAGACCATTAGTAGTTTAATAAATGATATTTAGATGGGAAAATAAGAATTGAAGTGGGCATGTTCATCCCTGACATACACATTGAACATGTGATCAATCTTAGTTTGTCATTGTCTTTTAATGCACCCATTTAGGCTGACCGCCACTGCTTCTTGACCTTTCATATCGATGCTCTCCTGGAATTTCATCGATGAGATTCACAAAAAAAAAAAAAAAAAATGCACGAAAACATGTTATTGCAAATGCCTTGCCCCTCCATAGCAACCAACCCTTTCCTCGTTGTGACTCGTACGATATGATAGAGGTCCGAGGAGCGAGATGACAGTTTCTTGGCCGTGATTCATGCAGCTCCATGTCCCTCCAAGCCTGCCTAGCCTGGCCTGGCCTAGCCTGGCCTGGCCAAGTCGTGCCAATCATATCTCCTCCCCCCTCCATGTTCTTCCTGACGCTGCCCAGCTTGCCAGGGGAGCCCATCATTCTCCCGTTTGCATATTTGGTTTACCCCTGCAGGGATTCTTGGGGGTACAGGTCGCTCCTTTCACGTATACCTCCCCAGCAAGTTCCTGTAGTGATTTCCCCTTTCTTACCTATCATACTTGTCTCATATTTTTCTCTGATAAGGACTCAGATATTCACTGTATACACACTTATTATTGCACTCATCTTTGTTCCCCCCCCCCCCATCCACCGCTGACCCCATACACCTCCTCACAACATTGTACTAATAGTAGAGGAACATAAACATTGTATAAGAGAAATATATTGTTGTGATTTTATTTTTACATATTTTTTACTTTGACCAATATGAACAACTAGAAAATATACTAGAAGCAAGAATATTGCCTCCTGTAATGCAAAGATGTTTGTCATAGTATAGGGTTAAATTTCTAAATTTTCTCTTGAAAAGTGATAAAATTTCTTTCTCATTCCGTCAATGTAGTTCTTGATCATGTTTTTTTTATTTTTGCATAATTTGTACTTCGACCAATATTAACAACTAGAAAATATACTAGAAGCAAGAATATTGCCTCCTGTATCACAAAGATATGTTTGTCATAGTATAGGGCGAAATTTCTAAATTTTCTCTTGAAAAGTGATAACATTTCTTTCTCATTCCGTCAATGTGGTTCTTGATCATAAATTCAATCATGAGTGAAATTGTCTTACAAGTTCATTACCTCACAATTTCCATTGATCATGTATAGATTAATTATGAAAATTAATTTTTTTCTGCTGCAGAAGTGTAAATCTTGATATCATTCCTGGCTATTGGGAGTAGCTTCAAAATAATGATCAGTCAGATATATTAGGATTTGAGGCTGGTGCATATTTGTATTTAAAAATAAAATGGAAATTTCAAGATTTGTGCACAAACCATAATATGGCAAATTTTAGGCGATGACATCATTAACTAACTCATTTGCATAGTCATATTGATCATTCAAGAACTTCTATGTGAAAATTAGTGATATCTCACGTGTAATACTGGAAGGTAAATACACAGTACAGTATTGTTTGTTTATTTTTTTTTTTAACAACTGTGTTGTAGCACCTTGCCTTAATACATTTATGGCATTCTTGTTCTATCATGTGGTTCTGTTACTATGTTGCCATACTTGATTGGGGTGCTTGTAGCGTAGTTCATGTTTGTTTACACGTGTTCACAGAAAAAAAGGGGGAGAGGCAGAGACCCAAAACAGATGGGAAGTGTTAAGTCCATGCTGATTGGTTGATTTACTGTGATCGGCAAAGCACAGCTCCACAACAAACATTTCATCCTCGTTTTCTTCGTGTGCCGTCGTCGACAAGCCAGAGATGAAGTAGAGCCCCCGAGATGATCAGAGACGGCTGTAGGAGGAGCCGAGACCACTTGACTGATTCCAGCAGATGAGAGATGTCATTGCTCTTAGAGGTTGTGTGCCGCCTCCCTCTCTGTCTTCTTCGATCCCTCTCCCACAGTCTACCCATGGGATGTGTTTCACTAGACTTCTGGAAGTAATCCAAGCAGCCTGGTGGTTTATTGAAAGTATTAGCAGAGATCTTGCTGCAGATGATTTTTCCTAGTCCTCCTCCCTCTCTCTTTGCTAACCCCCCCCCCCCCCCAACCACCAACCATTCTTGAAAGGATGGTTATTATCTAGGGCTGATTTAGTTCATGTGCCATCTGCCAGCTGTGCATTGATATCATGAAAACATCCTTATCTCCTGAGATGCTGCATGAATGCGGGCATCACACGTCATCTCTCCCTCCATTCTCCTCACAGTAACCCTCCCCAGTAACGGGGAGAATGCAATCAGCATACTGATGTAGAGATGCACACAAGCAGAGTATACAACATATTCATCATGTAGTGTTTGATTGTGTGTTTGCAGCATGCGTTTGCTGGAGATGCAAAAGAATGTCCCATTCATACATTTCACTGCTGGCATACAAAGTTGTGGAGAGCATCATGCTCCTCTTTGAACTGAGACTTAAATCAATAATGTTAAATATTTCCTATATTTGATGTATTGTTGTGTGAGTACATCATTCCAGGGAGGTGAGGTCACCTCCCTGATAATTCTTAAAGACACCTGTCTTTTGACAACATTTACATCAACATTGACTGTATAAGGTTTGAGGATAAAAACTATATATCAAAGTCAATCTCTCCTAAGTTGGCCTAGCAGAAGTTAAAAAAAAAACTGGCTTAGTTGAAAAAAAAAAATTATGCCTGCGTGGATACAAACATGTGGTAAATGTAATTATATTTTGTAATTTGAAATTCATGTAAGTCAAAAGATTTTCTCCAGTTCCTTTCGATTTGACTAGGTGAGGTTGACTGTATATTTTATGTACTCGATGGGGTCGAGCAAACTACCATGCTATGCATGTTAATTGTTGGTGGCAGTGGTCAAATTTGAATTCCAGCAGAGAACAGAGAGGCGAGTCCTTTAAGACTATAAAGAGTGACACATTTCACCAGCACGGTTGACAGTCATTTGAGGGTAGGAGACGGGCGGGGTCGCCGGGAGCTTAGCAACACAGGGGCAAAGCAAGCGGAGACAGGAAGTTGTCAGGGAGCATCAGAGGTGAAGGCAGAGGATTTGACATTAATCCCGCTGAAGATGAGACCCGGTTGCCATTAGCAGCGCTGATGTGTAGGTGGAGACAACACTCTGTGGAGACGGGAAGAAGAGGAGGAGGAGGAGGATGGGGGGGATGGGGAAGAGTCTTAAGAGCTTGTCTCAACAAGGCTACGCTGCAAAAATTGACGTTATCCAGATATTGGGAAGATATCGTGGGTAATCAGCCTGCAGCTGTAGTAGTCTCTGACTGACATAATCAGTCACATGGTGTTCACAGAATGGAATTTGCCTGTGGATAGAATGGTTAATGAGATACACACTTTTCATGAGGTTTGACTTGACAGTATCCCTGCATGGTCAGTGAGGTTCATATTATTTGGGCAGTGCTATCATATCATTTGCTTCTAGTAATCCAAAGAGTGACTATTAAGGATTGCATATTCCCTTCCTAATTATTATATACTGTGTAGCTTTCAAAAGGGACAAGTGCACTTCATCGAGTCTATTCATTCTACAAGAAGAAGTTGTCATGGAAACAGGCACAGAAGGTTGTGAAGCCACTCATATAATTTGCTCCATGTTCCCCAAGGACATGCATGGCTGTAGGGTTGTGCTTACTGGTACATGCGATGAGATGTACATGTGTGTGAGTGTGGCACTTTAATTCAGGGGATGTATGTATAGGAATTTCTGAAATAGATGATTAGCAGTTTGTGAGTTGATCTTCAAATAAGGTCACTACATGAGATGATTCTTAATGGAAGAGTTTATTCCTGCCAACTTTTCCTATTTCATGTAAATATTCCTTTTTTCAGGAAAGAAGGCTCTGCACAAATTTAAATTCTTGTGGGGGTTTTAAAAGTACCTCTTCATTGGGGATAAGGATGAAAATTCCTCTTTTTTTCCCCTCCCATTTATTTAATACTCTTCACTGAATATCAAGATTGGCAAGTAGGCTATGTCGTACCATTGTTATCAAATGTTCATGAAATATATGGTGACAGTGCTAACAACCTTTTATCTGGCAACAAGCCAAATTTTTTTTGTTCATGTTTCTGCATGTTTAGGTTTTTGTTTTTTTCTCTCTTTCTCTATCTCTTTTATCTCCAAGATTACACTTGTTTTCTGCATCTCTGAATACTCTGCTGCTGAATGAGGGCGGTGCCAGTCCGCTGTGTAATCAATTGCAAAAAAAAAAAAAAAATAGCACGCCTCCAGCTTTAATCAAATGCAGATGTCGAGATTACGACTGCACCCACACTGTGATGCAAATCTTTTCTTCTGGGAGCTGCCGAGAATTACTGACAATCCAGAATACATCACTGGAGACATTCGATAATGATGTCAATAAAGTTCATCATTTCCAGGAACGCTCTGATGTGAAGAATGTGTGTGTAGAAATCCAAAGGGTTGCCAGAGTGAGCAGAGAGAGGATGTTCTAGGAAAGACTGTGTGAACGGCGTGACAGAAATCACACGAGTCAATCATTCTTTGACTGTTTATATGTCAGTTTATCGCACAACATCTGTGACTGCAGAGACATGTTGAAGATGATCTGTGTAAATTGAAATAAGAAATGAGTTGAACTGAAAGAGATGCCAGCAGCAAAGTTAAGTCTCCTAGTGACGCATACATCACCATTGCCCTCAGATGCATGTGATAGTAGAATGTGACATTATAGATACATATTGAATGTTGTCTTCTTCTTTTTTTTGGGGGGGGGGGGGGGGGGTTAATTGAGGTGTCTACATGTTGGTTGTGAAACAAAATCACCACTTCTCAGCACTTAAAGGCATAATTTACCATTTGCAGATGAAAGCGTTAGTGCTATAAAATAGTTCTAAAATGTGAGTTAGGGATAGAAACAACCGCTGTCAAAATTTGAATCCGAATAATCGATGTTAAGTGTTGTTAAATACACAAAATGTGAACAATAGTTATAATAAAAAGTTTTCCAGACTAAACCGTATACAGTTACGGTTTATTGAGAAAAACCCTGATATCTCCTTATATTTTAGGTTTTATTGCAAATATTTCATATGGTAGGATGTTTTATGATACAACAGACCTACACATATGCATCAAATATGGTATCTTGAAAATTTTTGAAATCACTGCTCCCAAAGGTAAACTGGACCTTTAATTTGTGCTGATTTGATGGCGAGCTCGTGAAGTGGAACCATGAGGAGGAAATGCCAATCTCATATTTTTGCTTATTGTAATATTAGTAATACAGGTTATTGTTACGAAGATAGTGACAGTTGCAGTGGACACATGATGCTCATTATAAGGGAATAGTACTGTATACGGCATATATTTCGCGAGTCTAAATTTTCGCAAATCGAAACTTCCCAACCATTTCGCGAGTGGTTAAATTCGCGATCGTGGAGTCCTGTACTGAACGGAGAAATGTGTACGCGTACGTCACATTAATATCAGGATCAGAGTCAATATTTTCGTGTGTTTTTAATTTCGCAAACAGCAGCTGACTCGCAAAATTCGCGAAGATGAAAACCTCACGAAATATTCAGCGTATACAGTATTATGATAGTCACCATTAGGGTGGTGAGTAGGCTCAGTCAGTAGTGCATCTGCCTTCGACCCAAGCGACCCAGGTTCGATACCCGAATCTCACTGAGCAATGTTGTGTGTAATCAAACCGTCCTCTCTAGCAAGAGGCAAAACACTCTGTCCATCGGATAGGACATAAAATGGAGGTCACGTGTGTGAGGGAGTCACAACTCATGCACGCAAAAGATCCCGCTTCCTTCATTCATCGCAAAGAGCAGCGTGTTTAACCTGGTGAAGAGGTCGCGCCTCACACCCAGCTGGACCGTATGGAAGACCAGCTTAGTGTAGCTGAATATGGGTTATCCAGCCATCTTCTCAGATGGAAAATGAACAAACAAACCATTAGGCCTACTTCCATTATGAAATCATCAACCATTTCATCGCAGTATTTTAGCTTTTGTTAGCTTCAATGTCTATCCATCTGTGTAACCATCATTGCACAGGTCAGTCTGCAATATCTTACAAAGTTTGTATGAAGCTATTACCTTTTTTATATTGAAAACTGCAAAAACATCCTTGGCTGTGTGTTGACCAGGGCCCTATTTCCTAAAAGATGTGAAGATAGCAACTCTTGCTGGAATGGCAACTTCCCATAGCAACAGCCAATCAGGAAGCTGGATTCTTGTCATTACCAGGACAATTGCCATTCCAGCAAGAGTTGCTATCATAACAACATATTATGAAATGGGGCCCTGAGGAATGGGGGCAGTATCGAATTGAGAAAAAAAAAAAGCAGTGATTTGCAAATCACTGCAAAGTGATGTAACAGTCGTTATTGCAGCAGTTATATTCGCACTCCAGTAAGCTGTCATGTCACATGGTCTATTGGTATCAAGTGATTGAGACATACCGATATATCACTCAAGCTATCGACTGCTGCTCAACGGCAGCTTTTCCCAAAAATGACTTTCCACATTGAGGGATGAGATGATTGCCTGTCTTCCAAATTGGCATTCTTCTGTCTCAAGAGGGAGCTAGTCTCCATGCCAGATGGGAGTCTAGCTATTCCTTAGACCTGCAGTAATTTCTCAACATTAGATCTTCATGAACTTGCCAAAATACCTACCATAGGTAAATTATGAGCCTGGCTATGACACTCAGTTTTTTTTTAGAAGTGACATGAAAAGGTAGATAGAGTTATGGTCCAGAAATGGAAAATAATATCAATGAATTCAGTCTTTTGGTTATATGTAAAATAAAGGTCACTTAACTTGTTAATTTACTCTCTCCTTTTTCAAATTTTTAATTGGATCAAAACAGAAGCACATTATTGACAGTAAATGTGAGAATCATTGAAATACAAAGCTAACACAATAAATTAGAGACTCAAATTCAAATTCAAATTCATTTCATATGCTAAAAAGAAAGCATCACATTCATCACGTTCACAATACAAAATGAAGAGAAAAATATGTATATATACATAGCACGTGAGGGATCAGTAAAGGCCATATGAGGCCTATCGACACTGATTCCCTCACAAACAAGAAATAAGACACAATTAGTGAATAAGTATATGTAACAGACAGCAGTTCATTAATTCAAGCGCATGAAAGACCACATATTATATTTTTATTTGTTTGTTTTTGTTTTTGTTTTTGTTTTTTTGATATGAGCCAAAAAAATGAAAAGCCCCTGGAGTCACCACAAAAGCATGGAGGAAACCAAGCCCACAATCCAGGCAAGTCAACGTGTACCCCCATCGGACAGCAGAGAACATTACCAGGTCCAGGGTCCAACAAGTTGGAACATCATTTTTTTTTTTTGCCCCCCCCCCCCCCCTTGTGTATTGGCTTTCTTTTTGGGAATAGATTTGTGATAGGTGCATGATTGCACCTGTTTGCAGTTTGTTATTAACGTCAAAGTCATGTTTATCTGATTATGTTGCAGGAGTGGCATTCTACCAGACAACACAGTGAAATCCAGAGCTAATGTCCAACAATCTGAAAGGGTCTCCTCACAGCTGGATGACCTGAATGAAGCGGCCAAGACAATTCTCAAGGTAATATACCGGTAATCATTTTCATGCACAGATAGTTTGAAGTGGAATTGCTGAAAGGATACTAAGGAAAATTATTTGCTGCTTAGACTGTTATTGTTCTGAAACTTTTAATGTCATTTTGAGCATTGCAATGGTACTATTCAATGTACGTAACATTGCAGATCATGTAATAGCTATTTCAAGATATGGCATCTTCTGATAGCTACTTCAGATGAAGAATGACGTGTGTTCATCACGTTTGAGACCATTTTGATCATAACGTCAGGGATGCTCTGATATCATGAAACATGTACAGTCAACCTCACCTGAATCAAATCCGAAGGGAGTGGAGGAAATCCTTTGAATTCTGTGAATTTCAAATGACGCGATAGAGTTATACATTAAAATTAATACGTTTATATCCATTTGGGGGAAAAAATTCCTTGCCTTAACCAATTTTTCAACTTAAGTGAGGTCGACTTAGAGGTTGTCTGTAAATGCTCTTTTCCATTTTTTGTTGTTGTTCTTTTTGCCTATGAAGTAAGCAAGGATGCATTGAATTAGCAAACAGTTTGGCACAAGTTCCACTATTTTTTCTTTTAATAATTAGACAAATCAACTGCAAGGAGAAAGTGCTGAAGGTTTACATGCCCCTCTTCAATCAACACCAGAGGCACAGTACAGGAAAGTTTCTCAGAAGCTACGGCAGGTAGGATTCACTCCAGTATTTCTGCTCTGATTTGTTCCCTTTTTCTGTCACATTATCTTTTGCATTGCAAACATTTTGGGGCAAATTATATGTATAGGACCCCATTTTTCTCTCTCTCTTCTTTCGTTCTTTAAAACAACAACAACAACATTGCAAACATACAGATTAGAAAGAGAAGGGTAGTGTGTATGTTAGAGTTTAGATACTGATTATGTATTCTGATGAAAACTAAATTCAGGAAACAGAATATTTGTGCAGTTCATTCATCAACCAGAGTTCACCACCACATATATGAATGGTGTAACATATATTTATTTCAGTTTTTGCTATTCATTATTAGTGGGTTCATTTATTGCCAGAGATAAATTTTCCTTTATTTGAGCCCTTTGTTCATTAATAAATTTATTTGTTGCAGAATTTTCACATTCTTTGATTTTTCATTTTAAATTTGATAAGCAGATTCTTAGATAAGCAACACAGATTAAGAGTTTGAAAGTTCCTGTTTCTCTTGGATAAAGCAATTTTTTAATTTTTTTTTTCTGATCTATGTAGATTTAATGAATTTAAACAGTTCCATCAATCTGTCTCCAATCAAGATATGCAGTCAAATTCTGAGTTGCCAACTTTGCAATGACAAGATGATTATTTCTGCAGCAAAAATTCCCCCATTACTAGAACTAACGTTTCCCACTTTGATACAGCTCATCAGCTCACAGGTAATTCGGTTAACAGGTATCATAAAGATATGACACTTATAAGTATGATGTTGGCCACAGATACAGCCTACTATGCATTCATGTAAAAACCACTGTGTTTTATGAAGTTTTAATGAAGCGACATTTCTAGAGCTGCTTGCTGTATCTTGAATTATCTTATCTAGTATTCCAGTTCAGTTAGGGTTTAATACTCTACCAAGGTTTTGTCCCAAAGTGCTTTTAAATGTCTCCTACCTTGTGACTGACACTGCAGGAGGCCGAGAGAGACATGGAGAGAAGACGGCAGGCGTGGCTTGGACCAGCACCTCTGGATGAGTACTTGGTAAACTATGTGTACTAGTATTGGCAGATAGACCCCAAAAATAAAAGAAAATGTGCTGATGCTAGAAGGTAATGCAAAGGAAACAAACTAATAATTCAGGTTTGAACATCCAGCTTTCATCTCCTTACAAACATGCGGTAGACCATTTGTGGTAAACTTGCTTTCCAGTAGACAACCATTCTATTAATGAAAGACTTTCTCACTTTGACCTATGAAATCTAAGACTGATGTTAAAGTATTTTTCACTTGGTACACCAATTTAAAGTTTCTCAAATAAAGTAGCATGATTTATGTCCATCACAAAACAATAACATCTAAAAGAACAGCTTTCAAAAACCTACATGTAGTCACTTATTTGCTCATGCATATTGTAGTGATATTGCACAATTTGGTCTGTGTTAGTACCATTCAAAGCGCCACCTTGTGGCAAGATATAGTAGCAATGAGATCGAGATGTACGATGATCGGATTCACGGTGACATGTTTTGAGTTGTAATAAACAAGGATCCTGATGGCAGTCATGTGAAGTATGAGTCAATCATACAGTTTCAAACAGGGGCTGCTAATGTTACTGACACAGACCAAATTGTATTGTATCATTACACATATGTGTTGTTGGTTTTTTACTTGCGAATTCTTATGTGTTTCTGTAAGACCGCATATGTAAGACATTCCCATCATGTTATATGGTTATTTCTCTTCAGCGGAGAAACCAGGATGCGGGACTGACTCAGCGGTTGAATCCACTCCCACTGCCCACCTCCAAGTTGCCGATGTCACCGTCGCGGACCAATGCTCCGGTCGTATCGCCACTCTGCGCCGAGGCCCAGGCTCTCCTCAGGAGGGTCCAGTCATCCAGGGAGGTCCTGGAAGCCAACCTGGAGGCGGTTGACAGGGCACGAGACGGCGAGCACTTCTACCAGGCTATCCACGACATGTGCATGGATGGGTGAGTGATGAGCAGACAGATCCATCCCTAGCGGCACACTCTGATCAAACTAATTGCTTGATATACCCGTATGACTTTTATCTGTGCTAATTTTCATATGCAGTGAAGCTTTGAATTTCAATGATGTTATCTTCAGAAAATTACTGAATCGCCTGAAGAGGCAGTGATGCTTTAGCTTCCAGAAGTAAGTTTTGAGGTTGCTGTGGTATTTACGGGGATAAATGTGCCATCCTTCTATCCTCAGAAATCCTTGATTGTTTGTTATCTTGCAATTCTTAGTTATCTCAATATTCTGCATTGTTGTACATGTACACTGTACACTAATTGCTTTGAATTGAAATTAGGCAGAAAAAATGTCTCAGTAGATATATCTTCACCATGTAAACCTCATTTTCTTCCTTTGTGAGTGCCATTGCTGTATCAATCCCTGATCTTCTTTTTTTTATTATTTCTCTTTCAGAAATGCTTCTGATCTAGCCTGGATAAAGCATGCTGTTGACCGCCATATTTCTGCCATTGATTCGGAAATCAAGGTAGGAGTCTACTTGAAATGTATATGGCGTTGACACCTAATAAGGTTGTGGCTTTATGTCATGGCTCTACCATGCATATATATATGTAAGGATGTCAAAATGTGATGGTGACAATGGCCATCATTTAAATAATGTAATATCACAAATGCAGAATATTTCCACACTTTGATGTAATAAAATGATTGAGCCTATCAGATATCTTGTAGTGCATGCATGTATTTCTTATTGAA
Organism: Diadema setosum; assembly: GCF_964275005.1. Lineage (NCBI taxonomy): Eukaryota > Metazoa > Echinodermata > Echinoidea > Diadematoida > Diadematidae > Diadema > Diadema setosum. The sequence goes on along the minus strand of NC_092685.1, from coordinate 10,751,410 downwards.
GAGTAATTGAAACTGACCCACTGCTCTTTCAAACTGCTCATTTTTTTTCTAGGTGTACTGTACTTACGCATTGGTTTATATCAATAAGTTAACAATTCTCTGATATATGTTTAATAGTAATGACTTCACATTATGAAATAATATCAAAACCTTTTTTTTTTTTTCTTCGCATAATCTCAGGTATAGCCAATTGTGATCAGGGGATTTTCAGGGGATGTGGGGAAAGAGTGTAACTGTCAGGCAAATTCTTGTCATGCCTAATCTGTATTATTGTAATCAATTTTTTTTTTCTGCATCCCTATACATATTGGAGGAAAATGTAAACAAAGATGATGTTTGACTTTCGCGTGTACAGATGAATAACATAAAGCTAAGAATATAAACTGGGATGTTATATTCATAGATTTAGTTGAGTACTCAACATATGCGCAGTTGATTATATCTATTTACAGTGTGTATGTATTTATTTATTTTCATTGGTCTGTACTTGCAGAGAGAGATTCGGCAGGGTAAGGTGGAGCAACGCAGACTGGTAGGACACCGCTCATCTCCACCCCACCTTTCACCTGGCAAGCCAGGCAAGGCATCTCAGCCAAGCCAGCCTCCAGATGACAGACAGAAGCCAGCCAGAAAACCGGGCAAGCCTATCCCAGCTGCGTCAGCCCCAGGGAAGGTTGGCAAAGCGAGAGTCCAGGCTAAAATCGACACAGGGCTTAGGCAAGCAAGGAAGCAAGAGCCCCGTGCAGAGGTCAAAGGTCAAGATGCTAATATCTTGGAGCAGGACAAGGAGAATCTACCAAAGAAAAAGGGAGACAGAGCAAATGTTCGTATCGATAGTGCTGCATGTGTTTAGAACAACTAGATGAATGTGAAGGAAACTCATTTCAGTTACATTAATTCCCAAAGGCTTGAGCAAAACCATGATGTGAAACTAACTCTGATCATCTTCAAGTGCCAAGACCCAGATAACGACACTTGATATTTTAATTTAAAAAATCATTGTGTTCCCATGGGAGTTCATAAAATCATATCGCAGTTTCCTTTTATTATCAATTTATCCTGTAACTGAAGTCAAAGTGAATACCAAGGTAACCACTGGGCATTTAAGCCTCTATTATTAGTGATTGCCCACCACCCTGCTTTTTGCAGATTTGCTCTTCTCTGTGGACCTTACTTTCTGTTACGTGCATTGGGGAATGGAGTGTATCTCTTACTTGACCTGTATGTATAGATATCAAACACCAATACCAACCAACTTTGAAACTTGTTTGAAAAGCAATATCACTCCAACCATCTATGAATCCAAGCACTCAGCAATAATTTGCCAAACTATTGTAATGGTGATAGGTTAAATTTCCTCCCGCACTTGGCCCTAGATTAGGCAACCATGATAATGTGCAGGACCACCATGCACAATGGGGATTTTGAGGGTTACTTGAATTGAATTTGTTTTGTGCTTATCGGCAGAGAAAGGGCGCCAGCAGAGGTGCTGTCCCTGCCGAAAGCAGAATAAGAGTCAGAAAGGATATTTTTAGATTCAAAGCCAACACAAACAGACTTGGAAGATTCCCCAAGTTTCGATTCATTCGATTGGGATAGGAGGAGTGTTTGATTTCTTGTACGTCTCAAGATGAAGATGGTGATAACTGATTGTTGATCAATCCTCCTTTCCCTGGTGCAGACTAGCTATCAGGACCATCTGAGACCCTACGGAGGCCCTCTAGGCCACGATCCTAGACTGACTCCTCTGCAGCCTCTGAGGTCCACCCTCAAGGATGCGCCCTATCTCCACTTTGCCAACCAAACACCAACCAAAGGGAAGAGACCTGTGGCTCACCTTGCAAGCCCCATCCCAGGTAGGAAGTGAAGATGCATGAAAAGTGATTATGTAAAACTGACAGAATGTGTATCATCCACTTTATTTTTAACCTGTTAAAGGACAACTGGTTTTGCTATACCATGCATTATCCATAGACACTTGCCGGAGTATACTCAAGACTAGTCTTCAACGGGTTAAGGAAATCCATGCAAGGACAATTTTGTCAAGATGTGAAGTTAATAGATATGACAAAAACAAACATGTTGGTCTGAATATATCGGCACAATATGTGACAGCGGTAAAAAATGGACCAGAAAGCTACAATCTAGTTACTTGGCATCAGATAGGATTCTCAAAATGATCACATTTCTTTACCTTGTGGACACATCTGCTTATGAACTTCTTTTTGTTTGAATACATTCTTCTCTTGATTCTTCTATGTGTTTATGTTCTTTATTTTTCTTTTTGTTTTTTGTTTTTGAGGGATGGGGGAGTTGTCCTGTCTCGCTTTTGTCTTCCGCTTCTTTTTATAGCCTTCAACAAAAAAGGGGTCCATTGTTCAAACTGAACTCATTGAATGTTATCATCTTGGTCTTTTTGTCTTCAAAGCAAACATAGAAATATTCTAAAATAAAAACCTGATGACAAAGAAGGTATTTTTCTTGTGCATATTTCTGCAGTCAAGGAACAGAAGGCAGCCCAAACACAAACAAAATCCCAACGGCAACATCATCATGGCCAAAGTTTCCAACCGGGCCCTCAGAACCAGTACTTCTTCCACCCTTACTCCATCCAGGAAGTGGCTGGTCTGACCAGCATTGGCCCCCAGCCAGCCCCTGCACATGGGCAGCTCGTTCCCATGGCAGTTCCCCTGGGCAAGCCGAGAACAGGGATTGGATTGCCCCGCCCTGTAACCATCAGGAGCGGAGGAAGAGAGGGAGAGGAGATGGAGGCACACCCAACGAGTCAGCAGCCAGCCAAATCAAATACTGTGGAGGAGAGAGCCAATGTGGCTGTTGTAGAGATCAAGGTGCCAGATGAAAAGCCAAAACTTGCAATCCAGGTTCGTTTGATGGAAAACTATTCATGATTAATTTTAGCCACTGCAGATTACTTGTTTTTCCATTCTTTACTTTTCTTTTTTTTTTGCATGTGTGCCTTTTTGATGATGATGATGATGATGAGTCAGCATTTATATAGCGCCATATATCTGTAGAATTATTCAAAGGCACCTGGTTTCCACAGTGTGTCACACATCATTCACTAAGATGCTGGAAAAGATAGGTCTTCAGTTCAGATTTGAAGGTATTGAGGTTGTTACAATTCTGAAGCGGGACTATGTGAGTATGGTTTGATATTTGAGTAGGCTTTGTATGTCTGTTCCCTTGTGATATTTGTATGCCTTGAATTTGTTTGGCAGCTACAATGTATAATGAATAAAGATTGATTACACTGATAAAATGTTGAATTGTTGTTTTTCCATGCCAAGATTCTTTAGCTGGAATGCAAATGATCCCGTACAGGCTCAACATGATAGCATTTTTTTTTTTTGGGAGGGGGGATCACTGTATGCATTTGCATATAACTATCAAAGAAAAGCTTTGCTGCACATTTTCTGTTTAAGTTTTTCCAGTAAAGAAGATTAATAGATAAAAAAGTGTCTTTGTGACAGAGTCTTGCAAAGTGTTTCTTGATATGTGATGTGCATGTAAAGATTACAACAGAGTTGTTGGCATTGTTTTTGCAGCACCTTCCAAACGTGGACATTGAAACTGCCCCACCCACCCCAGCCTCATCACAGGAGGATGCCAATCAGAGTGTAACTCCCCAAGTTCAGGTTGGTCTGATATGTATCATATTTATGATAATAATAATAATCTGGATTGCAACTGATTGCAGGCCTCGAATTAACCGACGGCCACCGACGGCCATGGCCGTCGGTGCCCCTCTCGTTGGCCGCAATGCCTTTTGTTTTTTTATCAAAGTTACGGCCAAAAAAAATGTGCCCTTTTTCTTGGGGCCGTGGTGCCCTTTTAGAATGAAAGTTATTATTTATGATGTATGATATGCCCTTTCTCAAAGTCTCTTTAATAAGCTTGAACAACTTTCCTGATCTCAAATATCATACCTTCAGTTCACTCGCGTCCCGATATATCTGATTCAATTTCAAAGTATCTTTTCGAGATACGAGACGACGTGTACGTATGTACATGTACGCCCGACCGGCTTTTACCATCCCGACTGCCTCCGCAGCGCAGCGGCCGTGAGTATGTACTAGCTAGGCAGCGCATATTCAGACAGAGTACAGTAGTAATTACGTAAAGAGTGAACTCCAAGTTCACCAAGAAAAAGAAAAATCCCACGATGCCAAGGTGTGCCAGACTGGGGAATGGGGAGGGGTGGAGAGAGCTCAGAGAGAGAGAGACCAATCAACAGAAGAAACCGCGCGTACTGGCGCATTCTTGGAGGTCATGAACTGTCTGTTACAGTCATCATAGCAATCTACACGCGTGCGCAAATTCCTTTGCCTTGTGGTTTTGCCAGCCAGCTGTCGGAATGTGCTTTGAAGTTTCATGGCAGCCTGGCCTGGCTGGCCTGTAGTCCATGGGCCAAGAGCCGAAAAATGGGTTGTTGGTACCACCCGAGGTGGCAAAACCTTTTTGGTGTCATTTTGTTTGTCGGACATAGATACGCTTATCAAGCTATGATAGCATTTCCAAATGAGTAGCTTAGTCATAATAACTGAATTTTTAACCAATTTGGTCTTGTTTTTATATCCCTATACTTCTGAATCGAAACTAACCGCTATACAAATACGAGCACTGCCTTCTGTATTTCCACAGGTGTTCTGTTGTAAACGCGGTGCGCTTAGTCTTCATTCAAGGCAGCGAAGGGAATATCCAAAGGGTTATGATGTCCACAGCTGTCACGCGGTGCGCTTAGTCTTAATCTAGAACAATGTACCGTTATCATATCTAAAGTTCCTAATAAAAGGGATTATCTATACTGTTTTTAAACCACCCTCTCAACAAATACATCAGTTTTAAACAAAAATCACTCTGTTCATTTACAACATTATTAATTATAATGTATTGTAGTGTACCGGTAAATTGTTTTTGCATAATCTTTCATTGTTGGATGGAAATAAAGCGACATTGGCATGGTAGTAGCGTTTTCAACCCAGCGTTTTCACCGGAAAATGATAAATAATTGAAAAAGACGCTAAAATTCACGAGAAATTGCTTTTTTTGTTGTTGTTGTTTTTAGATAAAGGGATATACACTGTATCATAAGCTTTGGATATTCCCTTCGCCGTCTTGAATATTAGACTAAGCGCTGTGGACATCATAACCCTTGGATATTCCCTTTGCTGCCTTGAATAAAGACTAAGCGCACCGCGTTTACAACAGAACACCTGTGAACATACAGAAGACAGTGCTCTTCTTTGTATAGCGGTTGGTCTCGATTCAGAAGTACAGGGATATAACAACGAAACCAAATTGGTTTAAAATTCATTTACTATGACTAAGCTACTCATTTGGAAATGCTATCATAGCTTGATAAGCATATCTATGCCCGACAAACAAAATGACACCAAAAAGGTATTGCCACCTCAGATGGTACCAATATCTGGCCTGGCCCATGGACTACTGAAAGGGTGTCGAGTTTCAATCAATACCTACTGTTGTTTTATTCCTGTTTTAAAAAATGTCGTTTCACCTGATAGAAACGCGGAGATCGGGAATGTGTTACAGCTGTAGGGAAGAGGTTTTTGTTGTGTGTTGCACTTTGTGTGTGTGTGTGTGTGTGTGTGTGTTTGTTTGTTTTTCTCGGTTTGTTTTTATGCCTCCGCCACGAAGTGGTGCCGGAGGCATTATGTTTTCGGGTTGTCCGTCCGTCCGTCCGTCCGTCCGTCCGTCCGTCCGTCCTTCCGTCCGTCCGTAATGAATTTTGTGGACAAGGTAACTATCGAAACCTGTTGAGGTATCCTAATGAAACTTGGCATGTATGTGTATTAGGGGGTGGAGTTGTGCCTATCAACTTTTGGGTGCACATGCTCAAGGTCAAAGGTCAAAAGGTCAAGGTCAAATACATAAAATTTCACTATTTCCACCATATCTATTGAATGCCTGAAGATATTTTCTTGAAACTTAGTGTATACATGTATTACCCAATTAAGATTCTCTGGTGAAAGTTTGGGTCATGAGGTCAAAGGTCAAAGGTCAAAAGGTCAGGGTCAAATACATAAAATTTCACTATTTCCACCATATCTATTGAATGCCTGAAGAGATTTTCTTGAAACTTAGTGTATACATGTATTACCCAATTAAGATTCTCTGGTGAAAGTTTGGGTCATGAGGTCAAAGGTCAAAGGTCAAAAGGTCAAGTAAAAATATTAAAACTTCTTTTTTTTCTCCATACCTTGGAAAATTGTTCAAGGTATCTTCATGGAACATAGTATATACATGTACTGACTGGAAGTGATTATCTAGAGAATGTAGGGTTCATGGGGTCAAAGGTCAGGGGTCAAAGGTCAAGTGCAAGACTTCAAAATTTTACTATTACCCTCATATTTATGCAATGTCAGCAGGGTTATTTTTTTTACACTTGGTGTATGCGTGTGTAACCTAATAGAAATTCTCTGGAAAGTTTTTTTTTTTCTCTTTTTGCCTCAAAGGTCAAAAGGTCAAAGATCAAGTGAAAGTGCTGAACTAACTTTTTCCTCCATATCTCGGAAGTGGCTCAAGTTACCTTGAAACTTAGTACATATTATGCATGTTCTACCTGAAAGTAATTATCTTATGAATTTTAGGGTCAAGGACCAGATGAAAATGGTAACAATTTACTATTCAATTCAGAAATTGCACTTTTTCTCCACACCTGTACCTTGAAAATTACTCAATGCCTAAATATATGAATGGGTCAAAGTCAAGTTAAAGTCCTTAAATCCCTAGATACATGCTCTCCTATTCATCCAATTAAACCTACGTCAAGGAAGGTGAACATTCAACACATTTGTGACAAACTTGTCATTCCAATATTTTGCCAATTTTGTGAAAATGTAATCACACAGTGTCCACATGTACTATCTAGACCTATTGGGAAAATCATGCATTATGGCGGAGGCATACCAGTCGCCAAAGCGACATTTCTAGTTCTTCTTTCTTTTTTCATGAACACCAAACATGCCCTTTCCAATGTGGCCTTGGTGCCCCTCTGAATGACTAAGTGCCCTGGCCTCTTGGAAAAAGTGCCCTTTTCTAAATGGCCTTGCCCCTCCAAAATCCTATTTCGAGGCCTGTGATTGACAAATTTTAATCAAATGATAATCTGTCATCTACAATAGGATATCATTTCAAAGTATCTGGTCAAATGTACATGTCAAAGGGTACTAGTGGGGGGCCTTGCATGTGTTATTTTTGATTTTCAGTTCAAGTTGATGTAAAAGTTTAATTTTTGGTACCATTGTAAAGGTAATTGTCTATAGATCAATTTTGGTTCGAGTGTCAAGCACACAAGTAAGAAATACTCAAAATGGCCGCCAAAATCCAAGATGGCCGCCAACTTCTAGACTTTTGTCAAAAAATTGGATAAAACTCTCCATTTGAAGTGATTTAAGTGCTGAACCTGATATTTTCAAGGGTAATGAGATTATTGGACACATTTAGAAATAAAAACAATTAATGCCTTTTGCTTAATTTGCATAAATTTACATAAATTCCATTTTTTTAGCTTTTTTCCTTAAAAAATACAATCATTTAGAGACAACATGTATATAAAAAATGAAATAATCACAAGGAAATGATAATAAGGAAAGAATTACAGCAAAATCTTCCAGAAATGTCCTAAAATACATTTTCAGCACATCCGATGAATAGGGGGTCAATAGCTCCATGTTTTACAGAGGCATTATACTCCAAAGAAAGGTCTTGGAACTGCTAGCGCACCCATTTGAAGTGATTTAAGTGCTGAACCTGATATTTTCAAGGGTAATGAGATTATTGGACACATTTAGAAATAAAAACAATTAATGCCTTTTGCTTAATTTGCATAAATTTACATAAATTCCATTTTTAAAGCTTTTTTCCTTAAAAAATACAATTATTTAGAGACAAAATGTATATAAAAAATGAAATAATCACTTTCAAAGCAATGTATCAAAACATTGCTTTGAAAATGATTGCTATACAGAATCAGAGCGTATGTGAGTTTTGTCCTAGCAGCTCATATTACAGGATGTAACAGTAGTTGTTGAATTCATGTTCATGGAATACAGCAGTGAACACAGAAATGTACACATGCACGTTACATGATCAGGAGTTGATATTTTCACATGTTGTTAGATTTGCGAATAGTACCCAGATCGCAGAATTCCCACAAATAACCCCAGGAAAACAGGTACGGTATGAAGTCTCATTAATAAAGATTGTCTTTGATGCGTTTGAGGTGACAAAAAATGATGTCAAGTATCAAAACTAAATGCAATCGTAGAATTTGCTTTGTGTTTGCTCTGCGTTGTGTGCTGCTCAGGTACAGCCCTGTCGCGATTTATACAGCGACTGGGCTGTGTATAGTTACTGTACAGTGTATTTACATAATATGCACAGCCCTGTACAGTGTATTTACATAATATGTGTATACAGGCCTGTCACATCATTATCACAGCAGGTCATGACTGGTACTCTTAGTGGTCTCAGTCTGGTGGCCCCTGGTTGGGCCCCCTGCCTTGGGCCAGCACTTAGGCTCCTGGCCTCGGCCCGGCCTTTGGGTCCCGTGAGCCCCTGGGCCCCTGGTTCCCTGGGCCCCTGGTTCTGGGCTAAGGCCCGTGGCCTTGGGTCCGGCCTTAGGCCCCGCCTTTGGCCCGGCTGTACTTTGTACATGGTCTATGTGAAATCAAGCTTGTCTGTAACTGTATAATTACAAATAATTACAAATAATCACAAATGATCAACAGGTCCATACTATGAATATATAAATATATGAATATATGATTACATGAATATATGAATATATATGTGAATATATATTATTATATATGATTATATAAATGTGATCAGGCGTTCTGTTACGGTGTCAGATCTGCAGTCATTCATATACAGTCAAACCTGCCTTAGCGGCCACCTCTCTATAGCGGCCACCTGTCTATAGCAGCCACTGAAAAATCCCCCCGAGAGAAAAGCAATGTTAAAGACCCTGTGTATAGCGGCCACCTGTCTAACGCGGCCAGCGGCCACAAATTTTGTTTCCTGCGGTAGATTTTAACCTGTCTATAGCGGCCAAAAACCCGATGGAGCCGTAGCCGAGCCGATAATTCAGCATGTTTTTCTGCTTGTTAGCCGTGCCAGTCATTCCTGGGCAACGTTCAGTGATCGCCACCGTTGCATTCATCACTTGTTCAGTCACAATAAGGCACTAGTGTTAAGCTTTGTTCATGACTGTGCACGTGCTACATGTACTGTGCAACAATTTCATAAACACCGGCATTGTTCTATGCATGATACAGACATGTGCATACGTACACACATACATGTACATGTACATGTAAGTATATATAGATGTATACAACGATGATACATGTTACCTGTCTATAGCGGCCACCTGTCTATAACGGCCACTTTTCCCGTATCCCTTGGGTGGCCGCTATAGACAGGTTTGACTGTATAACAAATTTTATGCATGTATATATGGCGTACATTCATGTGTACAGTATGCTACACTACCGCTATGAAGTAACTTAATGCTCTACCGGGAAAACCGTTCCTTACTGGTAAAATATTGCCTTACCGATCTGCTTTCATTCAAGCATTACCGTTTGAAAACCGTTGCAAAGCTGACGTGACTACCGGGAAAATACTCCAGTAAAGAGAGGGCTTACCGTTGGCACAACTTTTACCGTACCGTACCGTTGTTACCGTACCTTTACCGATAGCGCGCGAGTACTGCAGATAGTAGATAACAAGATACGAAGGCGCGCGATAAAAATGGACACATTATGGCTACCCTACATGACGATACAAAAGAGAGCTAAGTACAAACTCGGTACACCTAGGAACATCATTCATTTCCAAAGGTAGTGGTATCTTTATTATCTTCAAAAGATTTAAAAATTATAGTCGTAGCTTTTTTTCGATTAAGGGGATTATTTTGAAGAACGAGATTTTAGAGTAATTTATTTTTAAGGATTATTTCGTGGAGGTAACAATTTGGCAACAACATGATCTCACAATCAAAACGCTTGATAAACAACAACAACATCTTCAAAGACAGCGCATCTCAGGCAAAAGACACACATCACCTGAGACGCGCTGTCCCTGAAGCCGCTGCTGCTGTTTATCAAGCGTCAAGGCAGCGCGTCTCAGGTGATGTGCGTAATACAAAAATTCCATTCCAGTCACTGTACTACACCACAGGAAATTACATGCTGAACGTGCTGAATGTGTGGCATACAGCAGTTACTACTTGCATGGATCATATTTGCAATATTTGCAATATTCGCCTCACTATGGTTCATGGCACAGTGGTGATTCCTTTTACAGAAAAAGCCCTTTCATAACAGTCGAATATTTCAAAATCTTGGGAGTAGGGTAACAATGAAAGACACACAAAAAAAAGTCCTACAGTGAGATATGAGGGGCACATAGGACATGAAACAACATCGCCTTGGAAGTAGATTTGGCGAGATTGAAATATCGTTGGAAAGCGTGAGTCTTAGGAGAATTTCTAAATCAAAGATATCAAAGATAAGTGGTCAATGTTCAGTGATTTCAGGCTTTCACAGAGACGGAACAGAAATATATTTGACAGCCATTGTAACTTGCAGGTTGGAGCAAGTAACATGTAACTGGTTCTACAGTGGTTAATAAGATCCCAGCTCAACAATTACAATAAATACTGTATTTATTATATGTGTTTGGATTGAACATCCATTTGTAGAAGAAGAATAGATATGGCCATATGGTTTAATGATCAAAATTATCCTTGGTATAAATTTTCCACAGGGTTTGTGGGGAAGGTGGGGAAAAGTGGGGAGGTGGTGGGCAGCCACAGTGTACTGTAAACATTGAAATTTTTGCAGTACATTAATTTTCAAGTATGTTGTGCTAATTTTGGCTAGCGCGAATTCTAACATCCGTGAAAATATCTTCGGCTTGTCCTTGCAAAATTTGAACTTGTTGAATCGTGTGCGTCAATCATGCAGCACAAATTCAAGAACTGGCGAATATGTTTTTGAGCTGCTCAGTGCGAAAAATTTATCGCGCAAAGATATTGACATGTTTACAGTATACTGAAAGCTGCCATACAAAATGAAATTAGCCTAAACAAATACCTTACCTCTTTGTTTCCCAGCATCATGATGACAATGAAGAAGAAGAAGAAGAAGAGGAAGACCCTGATGATGCTCATTGGACCGGGAGCACCGGCATAGCTTTGCAGGGAGTGACGGAAAGGCAGCCTTCCTACCACGGACCCGTGTTTCCCCCTCGGCAGCCCCCTCCCACGGAGCCGGTTAGGGTGGTGTCTTCAGACCAGCTGGCTGCTGGCATCAGTCACAGAGAGCTGCTGCAGAACAGAGCTGTTGAATGGTGTGTTGTCTGTTGCTCTTCAAGGATCGCTTTCCTTGCTGTTTTGTAATCTCTTCCTCTCCTTATGTAGATGTTCTGGTCCACTCCTGTTTCAGTTTCCTTTTCTCCACCAGTGATATACCAGTATTATAAGTGTGCATCGAAGCAGTACGCAGCAGTCCAGTGACAGTGGAGAAAAATGCATTGGTTTAGGGTCTGGGGCAATTACCCCCTGGGCAATTACCCCAGACCATTCCCCTGACTCCAACCCTGATCCTAAATCCTGAACCTACACCTAACCCTAGCCCAAACTCTAACCCTAAACCTAATCTACACTCTAACCTTATCACTAACCAGTATTTAGCCGGGGGTAGTTGCCCTCGGGGGGTAATTGCCCTAATACGGTTGGTTTAAGATGTTCTTCCTACGCTGAGATAGACATCAGCACCAAATCTACATGTTGTACTTGTCTCACTATTCTTCTACAGATTGAATTGGGGAAAAAAAAAACTGAACACCAGGTTTGTGGTCAATAACTCTAGCAATTGCAATATGTTGCCAGTGAAAAGTCACCATTATTGAGTCATGACACCTGTGCACTAATTTAATGCCAAAGGATATTTTTTTCTCATTCTAAAATAGAAGATTAGGGAAAGACTTTTGTGCAGATCAGTGGATGTCTTACAGGCCCAAAGATCAAAGAATCATCTCCAGAGAGGTAGTATGCCATAGTTGTATTGTATAGAAATACTGGCGTATGTGTTGTTTGAAGGTTTGCATGGTGAAGTAAATAAGGGAGAAAAGTTTGCGGTGACACCATGTGTATGTAGTCCTTAAACGGATTGTTGCTTGGCAGAAGAAGAGCCTAGAAAGATAAGAAGTGAAGAGGGAAGCGACATATGGGGGTTGTAAGGAGGGCAAAAAGTAAAGAGTTGGGGACAGTAATGGGCTGGAAGTTGAAGTTGCACTAGTGGAGATGGTAGAGAAGGGAAGAGAGAGTGGTAAGGAAGAATAGACTGAGAATCAAGTAAGATGTTCGGACATCTTTAGGAGGAGAAAGATGAAATAGAAGGGAAGAGGAAGAGGGAGGAGTTGAAGGTTGGAAAATCATGGAGATAGGAGAGAGAAGTGAAGATTTATGAAACCAAAGAGAAGAATAAAGTCTGCAAACAAAGTGGACTATGGAATGCGAAATCAATGGAGGAAGGATGAGTAATCCCACTGAGGAAAGGTAAGTCGAGGAGAGAAAAATATAAAAGGTTGATTGCTCCCCTGAATTTGTTTTTTTTTTCATAGCCAGAATAACTTTGCTGGCAGAGAGAAAATGATATAATAAATCTGTTTTGATGTGTTTTAACCCTATTCTAACTGGGCTATTTGAGACCAAGTTTTTACTGGGGGGGGGGTCAATTTGACCCCCCCTTCAGATCTCGGCCGCCGATCGCGCGATCGCCGCAAAATTTTGCCTGTACATAGAGCCGGATGTCAACTACAAGATTATATGGTCATACAATAGAAAAAATTTGATTTTATATTTTTTAATAAATTAATTATGCAAATTAACGCATGAAATCATATTTTCACCTATAACTCCATTAAAAAGATTGAAGGATTGCTAAATTTTTGTGTCAGAGTTCCTCAAGACATATCAAACAATTTTCTTATAAAAAAATAGCGCAATCAAAGTCAGTTTCTTTTGTTTTGTATTGTTTTGTTAATTTCTTATGTATTTTATTGTTTTTTCAACCTTTTGTTTTCTATTGTTTTTTTGCCAAAATTTGTTGCAGGCAATTTTCCAAGCTGATCTACATTAGAATTGATTAATTTCAATTGTTAAAAGTTGAAATAATCTAATTCATATCAATTAAACAAAAACACACAATTTGCATTGGATTTGCACACAAAATCATGAATTTGAGCTGTTTTTGGGTTGACATGCATATGCAAAACATTGCGTAACTTCAGAACGGTGTACCCGGACGTCGCAAATTTGGTCTCAAAATATGCGGGAGACTTCAATGAAAAAAGTCACAAAACGCCGCGGCAAAATCTTTACGCGTTGCGAAATCGTGGCGCGAAATGTCGAGGGGGGGGGTCAATTTGACCCCCCCCCCCCCAGTTAGAATAGGGTTAATCTGTCTGATATAATCCGTTATAATCTGGATTACAGGGTTGAGCAGGAGCTGATGGCCAAGATGATCAGCGAGATGTATTTCAGACGAGCTGACCTACCACCGACTGCAAGCCGAGAGAGACAGAGGTCCGTCAGCCCAGTTCCATCAGAGGAGGACGAAGACTGTAAGTGTGTCTCCTGTACGAGAGAACATTGATGATAATCTCTCACATAAGGAGATGTGGATTTTAGGTCCATCTTTTGAAGAAGTTAATAAAATAAGTCTTTCCTTGCTACTGCTAAGACTAGACAGTAAGGTGATACCTTCCATTCTTCACCATTGACAAGAGGAAATAGAATGGGCCCTTTACCTCCTGTGAGTATGTATGTCTCCCCCCCCCCCCCTTCTCTCCCACTCCCCCCCCCCCCCCCCCCCCCGCACACTTTTGTTGTGCTATTTGCTTATAAATTGTCCTTTCTTTGTCTTGCCTTTCATCAGTTCCTCTACAGATGAAGTTTGCAATTTTGTTTTGCAAAGGCTTGCTGTCTTATATTGCTTACTCCTGTTATTTAATACAAGTCAATTCATTGTATAAATTCTTTTAAAAAACACACAAAAGCAATATGAATATTACACAAATGTGATTTCATGTGCAATCTGACCTACCACCCTGTTTTTCTATCTTCCCCAATAAATTTGCCTCTCTTTCTTTCTTCAGCCACCTTTTTCCATCTCAAGATGTCTGGCTCTAGTTGTTTTTAATCTGTTTTGATTTCCTGTTTCCCTACCAGTGCATGCAATGGGGGGAGGAGGCCTCCAACTCTTTGTGGACGCCGGTCAGGCAGTGGACCCTGCCCTGGTCTCTGGTCTCGTTCAGGAGGTCCTGGAGGAGAAGATTGCCCTGTGCTTGGGTCAGCGTGAGCAGGAAAGGTCATCCCTCGATTTAACACACCATTCTCAGGATGAGAGGCAGCCATCTCCTCATCCTGTAAGTCAACATGAAAAGTTTATGAAGTTAATATTTTGGGGGATACTTGTGCCACTATGATCTGTGTCTCATACCTCAATGTTATAATGGTGGAATATCACAAACTGAAAGTCTTTTTTTTTTTTCCTCTATGCATTTCTTCTTCTTTAAACATACATAAGCTGAAATAGTTTATTTAAAGTTTAGTTATCTTGTTGGGAATTTCCTAGTCCCAGCTCTACACAACAAAAATGGCTAACTTTTTGATTAAAAAGTTTTGAGCGAAATTGACAGGGATATTCCTACACATATTGACTAATGTCTGAGTTGGGTTATGCAAGAGTGAGCACACATTTAAGACAAAATAGTGACTTTTCAAAAGTAATTTTTTGGGTCTGTGGAACAAGATTTTTACACATTCTATTTCTGGTGTATGATCAATTGCTGTTTTGATTTTTTGATTTTTTGTTTTTGTTTTTGTCAGTGGTTAGATGAGCACAATTTGAAGGGGAAAATCCATTAAATTCATTGTAAGAATTGATATCAGATATTGCAACCATCATGTAAACAGCACATGTTGTCATTGTGTCTGTTAACCCATTGAGGACGGTTTGATTTTGCTACAACACGCATTTCCCATAGACCCTGCCCGAGTATACTCGGGACTCTTCCTCAACGGGTTAATATAGCAGAAGGGGGTCAGAGATGGTTTATAAAACAACAGTTATCAGTATAATTAGCATCATCACAGCTTATGTCAGCAGATTTTAGTCAAGTAAGACAATGAAATCAATATATACATTGGTAAATTACCTGACATGCCAAATTGTAAAATTACTTGCTTGTAAATCTTTAGTTATTGCGTGAACAAAGAAATCCATGAGACTTCAAATTTTTGGAAGACATCAACTTCTTCCTGTTTTCCTTGTTACCTCCGCTAAGGGAGGAGGCTATGTTATCATTACCGTTGGTTTGTTCGTTAGTTAGTTAGTTTGTCAGAGTACAAAATAACTCAAAAAGTAGTAGATGGATTTGGACGAAACTTGCAGGAAAGGTTTAGAATGATACAAGTAACAGATGATTAAATTTTGGTAGTGATCCGAGAATTTTTTTTGGAATTTATGAAGGATTTTTGATATTTTGGCAGGTAGGGTCAATGAACTTGGGAGTTCAGGCTGCACGTATTTGAGGTTTGCATGGGCACACTAAAGTGCATGCTCTAGTTTCTGCTAGGGCGAGGCGCGCCGTGCAGCTGAGGGTTTATGACATAACAAAGGCTTCTATATTGGGAAATCGGGCGACTTTCAGCACATACGTGGGTGGAAATCACTGACATCTCTGTGGAAGAACAAGATCAGTGGTGGAAATGAGCTGCATGCCTGGCGGCAAATCCACATTTCTCTGTGACCGCTTAACCAAATTGAATGGGGTTTTCTGCAAAATAGAGCTAAGATTTTATACCTTAAGAGTCTGAAGTAGCACGTACACAGGTTGATCGTAATAGGTGTTATCAATTCGAAAATCTGATTGTAATTTTTGGGGCGACTTACTGCAGTATGTCCCCAAAAAAATTACAATAAGATTTTTGCATTGATAATGCCCAATATGATTAAATTTTTCAAATGCTACTTCAGGGTCTTGAAATATAACATTTTAGCTCTATTTTGCAGAAATCCCCATTCGATTTGGTTAAGCGGTCACAGAGAAATGTGGATTGTTGTAAAGCATGTCATGAATCAGATTCTTCCGAGTTTAGCATTTCGATGATCTTGTGTGTCAACAATAGACAGAACTTGGACAGAAGAGATTCCCGACATCCTCTACAAAATTCCGTATTTCTCTTTGACCACTGAAGCAAATCGAATGGGGTTTTCTGTAAGATGTGGGCAATGAGTTATAGTTTCATACCCTGAATTTGTATTTAGATTGATTCACTATTTTTAAAGATATCATTGCGGAGGGCCCCGTTTTAATTTTTTGGGGGACATACTGTACACTATATATTTTTGGCAGAATATCATACAGAGATTTTATTTCAAGGAAACAAATTCTATGACATTCAAGTAAGAACTAACAAGGAGCAGTGAAATTGTAAAATGGTCTACACCACTCTGTCAAGATACCCATATTTGCCGTGTTTGATGATTTACAGGCAATAAAATAAAAGTAACCTCATAATGTTACAATATTTGTGAGAGTTTGCTGAACTTCTCATGGACTTATGTAGTGTAGATGAAATTTAACCTTTCTCCCAACTCAAAACTTTGAAAAGCCCTTGAATTTCATTTACAATTCTGTGGCAGGCCTTATCTGTCACATAGAAATGATTTGTCAGCCAGCATATCTCTATCAATTTTGACTGCTTCCAGGTAAGACAGAGATCTCCTCTACAGACTCCATCACCGACCCCACCTGCCTCACCGATCCCACAGCCGTTTCGGGAGCCTTCCCCCACCCCACGGGATCGCATCCTCACACCGGAAGCTAGCATCGAAGGGGACGTGGAGGTATCGTCCTGCGCTGCGGAGTCTGAGACAGAAAGCCTCAAGGACCTCGTGCATGACCAGGCAGCATCCAAAGGTAATAGCCACATTGTTTACCTCAAGAAATATTTGGTGGAACTAGCATGTTTTTTGTTGTTTTTCTCAGAGGCAGAAGCGGATCAGCGTTTAATGAAGCCAGTGACCTTAGCACCCTGCTGTTATCTGAAACCTAATTGTGCTTTGTTGATCAACAGGCACAAGGGCCAACATGGGATTGTGGATGCTCTGATTTTGTATGGATCTTAGGCTCTTACTTTGTAAAGTATTGACATATTATTTACCTTGTTTGCTTCAAAAGAAGTTCATTTGGAGAATAAGATGACCAAATAGTACAAAAGCTGCAGTCAGCCTTTATGTCTTCTTTTGTGGTCAAGCATTTAGATCACTAGTGGACACCGCCGTGGAAAGGGAGAGAAAGTCAGCAAAGACTGCCAATTTACCAAGAGTGAGACTACTTCAAATGAATTAGCACCCAAAGAAATATGCCAATGCCTCTTATTCACCGAGTTTGTTGATTGTAGTAGATGTTGTATTGGGCTAACAAGGCATTAACCCAGGACCATAACTAGGGGGAGGAGGTTCAGGAGGTTCCGTGGGAGATCAGGGGGTTGTGAAACTCATCTAGTCTGGAAGGACTTGTGACTATGTGTTAAGCCGTTGTCATGGCATCAGGCTGGTTAACTCCTGTTGCAATTTGTGAAATTATTTTGTGAATTTTGGCTCTTTGCATTGTTGAACATGAAGTAATAAGACATACGCTTGTCATCAAATGTCAATAACAATGACTTGAGTGCATAGTGGCATCTCAGACAGGTGTATACTCATTTGTTATCTAAATACCAAATTCACTGAGGGAATTTCTCAGGCAACCTGTCACAAAAACATCTGCTGCCAGCTTGGAGTCTTTCTTCAATACTTGAATTTGCGAGTAGATATTTGAAGCCACTATTTACCATTTGCAGATGAAACAAAATACCAGCTTCATTGCTTCAAAATATTCCTAAAATGTGAGCTAGGGATAGAAACAACCGATGTAAAAATGTTGATTAGTATAATCAATGTTAAGTATTGATAAATTAATAAAAAACGTGAACAAGTTTTATCAAAATCATTTCTAGAATAAGCCATCTACAGTTATGGTTTATTGAGAAAATTAGTAATATGTCCTTATATTTGTCGCTTTATTGCAAAATTTTGATATGTTTGGATGTTTTGTGATACAATTTAACTGTACATATGCATCAAATGTGATAACTCAATTTTTTTTTTTTTTTATTACTGCCCCCAGTGGTAAATAGTGCCTTTAATGTCATGAAAATTTTAACAAAGAAAAAAAAAATCATACTTATTTTGTTGACTCAAAATTGCAAGAAGGCATTAAATGCCTCAGGGATTTTAAAAAGCAAACAAAAAGAATTTGTATTGATTCTAATATACATTTGTAAATTGTTCATATACATTTCCACTCCACTCTTTATTTGCAACAGAAGCTGCAACCATCGCACTGCCCGGTCCATCAGCTGTCGTTACCCCACCGACCACTCCTCCACCCATCAGAATGCCATCCCCTCAGAACTTTCTGCCGGACGGGGATGCCCCTACACCGCAGCCCTCCCCAAGAGGTACACCCACCCCTCTGGAGGCACCCCTTGAACCCATGGCTACTCCTACGTGTACGCCAGAACCCCAGAGTCCTACAACACCAGAGCCAGAAGAGGACACCTTCCGTGAGACTCCACTTCCCCCCAGGTAGGGGCTCAACCCTCCAGACCATCTGACTCTCTGCTATCTCAGCAGGTGTAGTCAATCTGATTAGGTAGCCAGGAGACTTGCTGTTGAGATAATGAAATGGCATGACTATTCCAGATTTTTAGGGAACACTGGGCAACAAAAAGACTTAATGTCAAGTGATAGATGCCCAAGAAAAGAATAATGAATCTTTAGTCAAAACTCAACGCGAATACAGTATCAGTATGATAATTGTCATGTTTATGTTCACGTTTGTTGAGAAAGCTTTGTGTGTTGTATGATTGTCAAGTCTTTTAAGGGTTCAAGAAGGCAGTACACTTATGGAATGAAAGGATCTTCTCCTAAATGCTATGCGTAGAGTCTCGAAATTTTGCATTCTGTAAGATTTGTGGTTGAAGGAATTGTGGTTGAGGGAATTTGGAGGCTCGTTTTGGACATAATCAATATTATTAACACTGTGAGATGCTTTTATTGCTATTTCCAGTCCCGAACCTCGAGAGCCATCACCACTTCCTCCTGCCCCATCACCTTCACCCCCTCCCAAGCCTGCCACCCCTGCACCTGACAGTGTGGAGTCATCCAGCTCCACGACCACCACAGAGACAACTCCACAGGACTCCACCACTACCCAGTCCACAGGGAGGGAGATCTCAGAGGGGGAGTGGCTTATCAGCAAGAGCGAGGAAGGGCGTGTACCCGACGAGACCCTGTTTGGTGAGACAAGTGAAGAGCAAAAGTTCACAGTCTTGCTTTGTGTGTAGAGTAGATATACAGTTGAACCTCTCGTATCCGGACAAGTCGGGACCGGGGCTCATCCGGATAAGGGATTTGGCCGGATACGGGAGACTCAATGCTTTATACACGTACATATACATACACATGTACTGATGCAGCGAATTGTAGTACCACATGTAGTAATGTGTATACTGCAACCTTTCGTTGTTACATTTGGGGATGTTTGGGGATGTTAAAATGTCTGAAGGTAAGCAATTTGGAAGGAAATTTGATGTAATGTATGTTAATCATGTTCGAAGTAGTATGTATTTCATGAGTGTTTGTGTAGGAGTTCTCAAGGAGTTAGGAATCTCCCTTTCTTCCCGTAATTATTAAAACAAAAATCACGGCGAGATTGCGTCCGTATAATAGAGAGATCCGGATAAAGGGAGGCCGGATAAGAGAGGTTCAACTGTATTAGGTAGAGAGAATGCTTTAATGCAGGAGCAGCACAAAATAGATGCCACAAAATCAATGTAAAGTTTCAGGAAAAGGATCACAGAACTTTGTATTTATTTATTCTTATTGCACACCAGTTTGAAAGAAGTGGTTGTCATGCAGTCTGTTGTGAAGGCACTGTCATGAGTTTTTCTTATTTTTCAAACTTGCCAGTGCTTTATCAATAGAAAGTCACATTTCACCTGTCAAACTCATCAGCTATGTGCATGTGGATTTCTAGAAAATGCCTGTAATCAGAAGTACATACCTGGTAACTGTGGATCCTGATCTTGTTTTTTATGGAAAAACAAAAAGAATGGGGCTCTATCAAAAATAATTTGCCCTAGGCGATACTGGTATCATATTGATAATGTGGAAACTTAGCCACTGACAGATTGTTGATAAATGTAGAGTACCACATATGAACCATGTAGAAAGGCACTGAAATGGTTCATTATGTTTAGGAGGAGAAGGTTGGTTGGTAATGGGATGTGTCAATGTGGCTTTCTGAAAGTCACTTTCAGTGGATTCTCGTCAGATTTCTGCTGTTTTGTATACATTTGCCTAAAACATGCACGATAGACTAGTACAGTTCAGCCAGCGATCAAGTTCCCCCTAGATCGCGATCACGGGCGATCAGTGATCACATACGCGATCATTGATTGTATGCAATTCGGCATACAATCAATTGATTGCGACATATCGCGTATGCGATCACTGATCGCCCGTGATCGTGATCTAGAGGGAACTTGATCACTGGCTGAACTGTATACTATCAGTTCCATTTGTTTTGTCCTATTGTCCTGTGTGTGCTTGTGTCTTTATAAGAGTAGAAGACTACATCATTTTACAATGAAAAACATTGTTCAAAAAAAAATGTTTAAGTGTTCATGTGGTAGTGTAGTTGCAATATGAAAAAGTTCAGTATGATTGACTTTATTAGTGCAATGAAGAGTATGTAGGCAGACTGCATTACCATTGATGTCTTTTCATTACAGTGGCGGATCCAGAGGGGAGCACACCGGATGTGCGCCCCCTTTCTATTTTTTTTTTGTTAAAACAAAAGAAATAAAAAGAAAAAATTGCGGGGTGCATGCTCCCCCCTTTTGATTTTGTAAAGGCGCCTCCCCTTTACGGAATTCCTGGATCTGCTCCTGCATTACATCACATAAAACTACAAGAAACTGGGCTCTTTAAGGAAGTTTCTGTTATTTTGATCATATGTGTGTAGTGATGAACTAATTTAGGAAGTCGAATAGAAGATTTGGCATGATAGCTTTCAAATGAATGTATTCAAATTTCAAAGAGAGATTTCATGGTTCCAGTTTCTCATTCTAAAGATTTGTTTTTCCAAAGGTTTGTCATTCCAAAGTTTCATTAATTCAGAAATGAAATAAGCTTTGCACTTTCTTTTCATTTCTGAAATAGCAAACTTTCGGAACAATGAACTTTTTTTTTCCGTTTTCGGATTACTAAACCATTAAAATAATGACCATCACCTGATAATGCCTTTGTTTTGTCCAGATGTGCCAGAGATGGAAGCCTTTGAAGAGAGTTCACAGAGCAGCTCCACAAGCACTATCAAGGCATCCATCGACCCTGACAAAGACCAGGTACTTTGGGTGATTCCATGGTCCAAAGTCACAAGTGCCTCAAAGTCACAAGTAACGTTTAGGGATATCACCAGATGATGTCAATTAATCAATACGTTTGTAAATTTTACCTAGGAAAAACTTCAATGCAAAAGGCTTGATCTTCAAGTACTCACACGAATAGTCTTACTAGCAAGAAAAAGTAGCTGTGGTGAATAATCTGTCATGCTTACATTCTATCTCAAAGTTTTTAGTCTTACCACAGTTTAGTTTCAGAATTGTTTAGTTTCCCATCCTGTGCAGTATGGAATACATTGGAGATTGACAGGACAAAGACAGGCATAAGATAGTTTCTCTTTCTTTGCCAAAATTTAAATCCATTTCACTATAATCTTGGAAACAAATATGATGTAGTTTTTGACATTTAACTTGTGCCACTGCATTGCCAAGTGCCAT
Source organism: Diadema setosum (assembly GCF_964275005.1). NCBI lineage: Eukaryota > Metazoa > Echinodermata > Echinoidea > Diadematoida > Diadematidae > Diadema > Diadema setosum. The sequence continues at coordinate 10,729,395 of NC_092685.1, read as the reverse complement.
GCTCTAGATATCGTGATGTAGAAGGAATACTGCAAAAAAGGGTACAGAATGCAAGGAAACAATACTCCTAAAGGATCCTTAACTGAGAGTGAAGTCAAATCTTTGCTACACACCATTGCATTGATTATAGTATACTTAAGTAAGAACAAGAGGGTTCATAGTTCAAACTCCTCTGCAGTCTTTTTTTATTTTCTGTCCATCTTTCTTTCTCTGTCTTCATGTGGTCTGTTTAGAGCCACTAGAGTTTAAGAGTGTGTTTTGTCATCTATTTGTGTGGCTGTAGATTGCTTTGTAGTGTGTTGATGGGTGACATGAACTTCAAGAACTTGTAAGCCACTCGGATTAACACTGGACTTCTTGTGTTTATATGTAGGAGGACCCCAGGAGCGAAGGAGAGGTACACCCCAGTAAGATGAGGCTTACTCGGGACCCCGTCGTTGCTTTGCTGGCTCGCCTGCATCAAGGGATACCTGGTCCTGAAGTTGCCGTCCCTCCCGCTGTCACTCAGCCATCTGCAGTGTCATCCCCTCTCAGCATCAGCAGCGGAACCGTCAGCAGCAGCAGCGTTGGCGAGGTCAGCGAAGGTCAGAGACCGAGCCTCCAGCCACCCGCCGAGCACATGCTCTACCAGAGAGCCTACCACAGCCAGCCTCCCCAGCAACACGGCATCGGCCATGGAGCATCCAACGAGGATGTCCCCAGCACCGACGAGGATGGGGAGGTGAAAGATGGCGAAGGAAGGGGAATCAAGTCCGGCAGACATCCAGGAGTGGTCAAAGTTGCAGCAGCAGCTAATGTGTCAGACTCGTCTACAGGAGGCACCCCTATGCAATCGAGGTACAGGGATGTGGCACCAGTCGTACCCACTCCCGTTGCCAGGGTGATTACTGTTGGAGGAGGCAGTGACTCTGGGAGTGGAGAGGAGGAGGAGGCGGAGGAGTCAGTGGGGCATCCTGACAGAGATATGCCAGAAGCTGATATGAATACCCCCAGCGTGGCCTTTAACAGAGACCGTCCACCCCCACCTAGTACGTCGTACAAGTTACTCCCTCTTTGCCATTTTCACATACATGTAAATGCCCACAAATGAGTATCTTCAAACTTTGCATATAGATGCATTGCTCATATGAGTCAGAGAATAGAATTTAGTCCCACATAATCCAAACAGAATGTACACCTGAAGATGCTGAAAATCTGTGGTAATGCATGGTTGGTTGATGCAGACATCTATCAAGTTCAACTGGGATACCTTTTGTAGTCATCATTTTTCTGCAATTGTGGTAAATCAAATTCTTCTGATTTTTGAAGATTTTACCAATCAGCCCTTGATGGTTAAATATTCAACCAATAATCAACCAATCTTGATGGTTAAATAATCAACCAATCTTGATGGTTAAATATTATTGACGTGTTTCTTTGTATGTGTGTGGTTTTATCAACCAATTGTGCATTTGTAATTCTGCCTAACACCCTCATGCCCTACGAGGAATATCAATCAGGGTCATGTAGGTTAAGCTGAATTAAGCTTATTCTTACTAGATTTTTTGTATCCATTTTTTCATGCAGTTTGTATCTATTGTGTATGCTTCATTTATTTAATTCCCAGGTCTGTTTTCAACAATGGCAAGTGACCCTGGCACACGGACCATGACCCCTGATGCAATGAACATGGATGCCCTCCTGAAGTCTGGGTACCTCAGCCAGACATTCAGCCAGACCGAGGGAGACGGCGGAACCATGAGCGAAGGGTCTGCCCTCTTCGCCCAGATTGGAAACTCCGGTTTCAATGCGTCTGGCACCATCCCGCGGGGCTCCAGTCACCTAGCAACCAGCGGGATGTTCTCGGAGGACTCCCTCGAAGTTGCCGTCGGAGGCTCTCATGCAAGAGCAAGGGAGCAGCGGTCTTTCCAGGTCACCCTGCCGTCCATTGCTAGCCCGGACGGCCAAGAAGCGGGGGAGAGCCTGAGCGAAGGAGAACTTAACGCTGATGACTCCATTAGCGATGTCTCTGAGATGACACTGTAGGAAGCAAATGTAGCCCTGTTTCTAGTTGGATTCAAACTCACAAACATTGTCAACATGATGTTGAACTGTTAGAGTAAAGGGAGTAGTCAACATACATCCATCAGAATCAGAGATAGAGGATTCAAAACTGATGTCACGAGATTTCATACCAATCAATAGAAGAATTCCAGAATAGGTTCTGATTATTGGTGCAGTATAGATTTAGACTAACAAAGTTACCAACAGCCACAATGAGGGAAGAGCTGGGTCTGAGCTACTGCTTAGGATATGGTGGTGTAAATGGCGATGTTTTGAGTGACACACAGAGCTTCCAGCATAAAGGTGTTTCTGAAATAACCGCACTGGTGGTACCAGTATCACACGTCTGCTCAATGTTGTTTTGTGCTTGAGAGAAGAGCACCTTTTGATGCCTATGTCCAGTGATTTGTTGATGAAATCTCACCAAAAAAAAAAAAAAGATAAAGAAAGGACCAATAAAAAAAATTACTGATTAAAAATTTCCTGTGTGAGGGGTCAAAGGGGACTCTAGAAGTGGGATGCATGAGATGTGAAGACGAGACTTTCTGTCAGTCAGAAAAGGTATAAAATTAATGAGTATTTCAGGGCATATGATCACATGCATGTGGTCTTCCATATAGATTTCTTTTCATTTCCAGTAATTTGTGTGTGTCTGTGTGTGTGTGTGTTTTCAGGCAATAAAATTGTACAGTAACACTGAGAGATTGTCTTATTTTAGTTTTTTTTCCTACTAATAGTGTATTACTTGTATCTCTTTCATGAATAGAAATGTTGAGTGGTGTATGAGTGATTAAGTATCTTGAGTGAGTATCTTGAGTGAGACCCATTTTTGTTTTTAGTTTTTTTTTACTTGGAATCACTTTTATCTGCATGTTTAAATGCAGAGATGAGATTATCTTTTCAAGGGATGGTATAGTATTGGTGGAGATGAGGATTGGGCTTTTAACTTTTTGCTTTAAACTTTTGCTTTTAACTTTTTGCAAGATACTAAGAAACCACTTATTAAATAGTACAGAGCATGCCATTCTAAGAGGAAGTCAAGTTTATTTGATGAAAATTGGCTTTGGAATGGCTGAGACTTCCAAAAACAAAGTAAAACAGAGTGGTTGTAATAAAAGGTGGGTCCCACCTTTTATTAGGATTGCTCTGTTTTTGATATCTTAGCCATTTCAAAACCAATTTTCATCAAATAAAAATTGAAATCCTCTTGTAATTACATGCTCTTTCACATTTTATAAGAGGTTTCTCATTATCTCAACAAAAAATGTTAGAAACCTGAAATTATAGGTCTCAACCAAAACTATATAATCCATTTAAGGTAATCTCATTAATTTTTGCAGTTAACCATCTCAAAGTATCAATACTTGGAGTCTAAACTCAAATGACAAATTTATAATCCATGGATGTAGTGAAACGGGCAACAGTTCATTGAAATGAAGAGTGAACCGTGTACAGTAAACCTCACACATGTTGATATGCATGGAACTAGAGGAAATCTCTAGACTTTCTTGAATATTGGTTGTCGAGAAAGTGCATTTACGCAGAGTTAACGGTATCTTGAGTCATGTTCTGTCAATCATGAACACTTGCATGTAGGTTGATATGATTTACTTAATGATGGACACCTGTAGAAAAAAAAAGTCAAATTGAAGTTCAGCCACAAGTTTCCCACTTTATACACTAATGTGTTAACCAGCCTACATGTATGATCAGCTAATAAGTTACTACCCTTACCAAACACCCCCATTTAAAGACACAATCAAACTGCTTCGCACGTAAAATCTCCCAAGGCTAACAATTGCTGGTCGTAAAGTATACTTTTTACTGTTTTGGGAATTGAAAGAACATGAAGAATGAATTGGATTTGGGTGATTTTCCCCACATATCGGTTTGACTTCAGACTTCAGAACATTCAGTAACATTTGATCATGCAGCACGTGTCAAGGAGCATGGGGTGCCAAAGTGTGATGTCATAACCATTCATCACCATGGAAACTGGCTCCAAACAACCTCACCTGGCATGAGAGTTTATGCTCGCACCTGGTTACACTCCAACCCAAGCTATAACAAATAACTCTGGCATCATCATTTTAGTACTCTGTGGCAAGAAAGAACAAAAAAAAAAGAACACACACATACATGCTCACACACACACATGCATTGGATGCAGTCACACACATACTATGTTCTCACAGTGTACCAACATACAAGGTTTTGTTTCTTGAGCTCCTGTTTACCCAGCATAAATGAACCATATTTTGTTTTTAACAAAGCTGACATATCTATTGAATTATGCACGACAATATAATTACAGAATTTCCTCAATTGGGACCATTTGATCATGTCAACATTGGCAGTTTATCAGTTAATAAATGTTGACTTTCAAAAAATAAAAGTTTTATAATGCACAATGGGGGAAAGGGGGAACTTTTTCATTTCATTGACTTTTGTGCTAAAATTTGTTCCCAAGTTAAGAATCAGTCATACACTTAATTAGGGATTAGGAAGCTTTTGAGAACTCTGCAACCAATACAAACAACCATATTTGAGGATAAAAAGAAGATCTGGGTCGTGGGACATGATGAGTTACACAATCTTCGATGCGGGGGGAGCAGTATAAAACAGCAGGCAGCTTTCAAGAGATGGCTACTACAGAAATTACCAAAGTTGAGTTTCTTCTTATCTTGCAGTATACCTTATTGGAAGTTATTCTTCTTTCTTTCATTCAGTGTACCTATAGACATGTTGATTTTCAGGTTGGTTTTTCCTTTTAGGAGTCCTTTGAATAGTGTTCTGTATAAAACGAGCCCAGACAGTTAGCTTGATGTGCCATATTGTTTTGTTTTTTTTCCCCATCAGCATTCAGTAATCCGTCCAAACTTGACCTAGATAGAGAGTCAGCATGCCCACTCAGGTGAAGCAATTCAGTGCCTCAGTCTAATAGCAGAAAATACAGGTTAGGGATTAGATGAGCTCTATTCACTGACAATGAGTTTCCAGACATCCATGCCAAGAGGCAAAGAATGCACTCACTCTAGCGTGCGTGCCCACCTGTGAACAAACCGCAGTATGAAGGGTTTTAACATGCACAAGGATTGTGCCATATCTGGAGATAAACGAGAGGGTAATCAGTAACCCTTTTTGTCTGTGGCCTAAATTTCAACATGCATCATATCTTTATCTTCAGATGAGGATGATATCCCTGCACTGCTTTGCCTGTCATCCTTAAAGGGGAAGTTTCTCCAAACATAAATGCTGATTCAAAGAACGCGGAAGGAAAAAGGCAAACACTCGGTGAAAGTTTGGCAGATATCAAGACAGTCCTTTCAAATTTTATGAATATCAAAGAAATTTCACTAGGATTCATTTTCCAAGGACAGCAATAGAGTGCTTTGGATACATGTACATCCTCAGAAAACATGGAGAATAATGGTTTGGTTGGGTTTTTTTTAATGTATATCAGAATCAGGTCATGGACATTTGTAGTTCTTGTTAAAAATTTGTAGAGTTCCTTATATATTTTCTTTACATAGTTCTACTAGTATGATTGCACGAAGTGTTGCAGAGTTGCAAATCTAGAGAAGGCAACATGAAATCGTAAACAAAAAAAAGCAATCTTTCTACATTCGTTTAATCTACATATGTTTACAGAAACATCCCTGTTAATGATGTGTGTAATGGCATATTACAGGAAGCTATATCACCATAAATATTGTTTCTGTTTCAATCTCGCATATCCGTGAGTGCTTATCCTGCACTTAGTGTAAACCTTTACCTTTCCTTGTTAAAATTGCATTACCTTGACATACTTCTTGCAAAGAATATGTGCATACAAATCCTGTCCTATGAAACACCAAGGGCAAAAACAGTGACTCATACCTTGAATTGTCCAGCACACTAACACCATCACGAATGAGATATTGATGCAGAAGCAATTACTAAAGCTATTTAGGATGGTGGCTTAAAGGGATCGTGTAGTTTTGGTTGAGACCAGACTTCAGGTTTCTAAAATCTTTTGGTGAGATAATGAGAAACTTTGTGTGAAATATGAAAGAACATGTAATTCCAGGAGGAATTCAATGTTTATTTGATGAAAATTGGTTTTGAAATGGCTGAGATATAAAAAAAAAAAACAGAGCAATCCTCATAAAACATGGCACCCACCTTTCATTACGATTGCTTTGTTTTTCTTTGTTTTTGGATGTCTCAGCTATTTCAAAAGCGATTTTCATCAAATAAACCTTGAATTCCTCTGAGAATGGTATGCTGTGTACTTTTTCATAAGTGTTTTCTTGGTATCTCATAGAAAGTTAAAAGCCCAGTCCTCATTTCTACCAATACCATACCATCCCTTTAATCCTCATGAAATTCTGACATTCTGTGGAATTTCAACAGAGACATAGTTGATTGTTATGTGTGCTGCGGGGAGTGAATGGCTTTGAATGGGCAGTTCAGTTGACAGGACAACTAAACCCAAGGTTACCTAATAATCCTCCTCAAGAGTGTTTTGTCACTGACCCGTACATAATAGTGGTCTACCTTCAACACATTTAGAATACATGCAGGTGGGTTTTGAATAGCATTAATAGAAATGATTGATGGGGAATGAATATCAAAGTGTAGGAAGTGTGGCCTCCAGGTTCAGTGCAAGATGTCAGTGGTGGTATATAAAGGTAAGTAATACCATGGACCATGGTAATACTGTCAAAAGCAAGAGGGGGGGGGGGAATGTCAGAACTCCAATGTAAAAGGTAATAATTTCCAGGTTTACATGGTAATTCCAAATGAGTACACACTAATTAAACCATGCTTTATCATTAAAAAAAAATATGGATCACTAATTATCAAAGAATAGAATTGATAGCTTTTTTCTGTTTAGATTCAAATAAGACATTTTGTGAATTCACTAATCTACAATGGTATATCATATACACTATACTGTAAATTATGGATGCCACAAATGAAAAACAAAGAATTAAGGAACCGATAGTGAAATCCAACTACAATACATAGACTGATGTCAATGTTCATTCCCTTATAATTCTTTACCACTGGTGTTTTGCTTATTTTGTTTGTCTATCACATATCATTTACCACTGGTGTTTTGCTTATTTTGTTTGTCTATCACATATCATTGACCTCACGTATCGTATGTCACAATTTGGAGGGGGGGGGGGGGAACCCACTCTGAATTTCCTTGGAATGATACATGAGGTGTAAATGTAGTGATTTAGATTGAGGGCATGATCCCTTACAGTCAAAGGTCAAAGGTCACTGAACTTTGGTAAGATAAAATTTTCAGCTGTAACTTCATCTAGGAATATCCAGTGGTAATATTTGTGATTTAAGTTGTTGAACAGGGTAGAAAAAAAGTGAAAATTATTTGCAATATGAAAATGATAGTAATGAAGAGTCAAAAGTTAACATCAGAGCCGGTCACTGTACTTTGGTGTTGTTTTTCAGCCATAACTTTTGCTATGAATGTCCACTGGGAATAACATTTGGCAAGGACAGAAATATATCAACAATTACTTGCCTGAAATGATGGGTGAAAGGTTAAGGTCAAAGGTCACCAAAACTTAGCTAAAGTTTCATCTTCTCGAGGTGAATTCCCCCAGGTATGAGGACAGTACTGTTTATTTGGTGTTAAAGGTATAATTATAGATTACAGTAGCAATTACTTCCTTTGTGCAGAGATGGCAAAGGATGTACCCTTAGTCGGTGGTCAAGATCAATGATCTTTATTGAAGTTGAAATAAAGGGGCAGGCTCTTATGGCAGATAAGTAACAGTCAATATTGTTATTTCCAAAATTTTCATTCAGACTAGTGACATTCTACCTTGCTACCTTTCTACCTTGTTTGCTCATTTCTCTGTATGCTGCCCCGGGGGATCAATGCACAAGCATGAGTATGAGAATGCTATTTTTTTTTTTTTTTTGAATGATTTAAAGCAAAGTGTTCACAAAGAATCGACACATTAATACAAAGTATATAGAATATGGTATTTTGTACTTATGCTAGTATGCTAAGTTGTAGGTCATTTTGATAAACCCTTTAATGGTGGTTGCTGTTTGAAGTGGCGAGTTCTTCTTGTGTAAGTGACGTTTCAGTATGTCCTGATAACTTCAGAGTCCTTTTAAACTCAAGGTAACCTGCCAAAAAATTGGCTTTTCCAAGAAACTGGCTTTCCAATTTATTCATTGGATTATGTATATTATGACAACACTTACTAGTCTTACAGACCTAGAAATAAGAGGGTAAATCTTGTATAATAAAACACAGAATTTGTACATGCTTCGTTCTGGAGATAGCCCGGCCATTGGTTCAAGAAAAATTTACTGAAAGGACGCCATAGATAAATATCACATTTTTGTTATTCTCTGTATATCTGTCAACTTCAGCCAATTTCACGTTTCAAATTGTCTTTTCAGGAAGAAAGTCTACAGTTACACAAATGAGATTTCTCAGTGAAGTTTGGCATCCAATGTATAGAAATTGTTTTTGTCTAAACTATAATCCCTTCTTTATCGTTTGTCATTTATCTTATCTCTTATCTATTTCTGACCTTTTGAACAATAGAATACCTGCTTGGGCTGTGGTTATTTGAAGGGCGCTGTCACTTTGGCCTGTTTTTTATTGGTATTGTTGTTGATCTGCTGGGAGCATTAACACACAAACACACACATATCTACCTCAAAAGAAGGTCTGATACAATTGTATTTGTTCAGGCTGTAGGCGTCCTTGTGATATCATACCTAAAAATACCACAGCATACGAATGCTGGAAAATTACCAGCAACTCTGCTCATAGCAATGAGCATTAGCATTCAGTCAGCAGAGACTAATGCAGGTATTTTTGTGTTACTGAGCCCAGAGGTGATGGGGGTGGGGGTGGGGGTGAGCAGGCACTTTGAATACAGCAAGGGTTCAATGCACCTTGTCTGGAAATCCTCAGTATTTAGTTTTTAAAAAGACTGGTTCATATCTGACATAAAAGTTGATACAAATTCCTGTGTGAGACAGTGGACTCACATTTCTTTTTGCATTTTTTCTGATGAATATACTATTTGGAGAGATTAATTCTTAAATGCCCGTGAACTTGTCTTTATGATTACATGTCATTTTTTGATATTTTCTGGGGAGATTAACTCTAAATATGCCCGTGCACTTGCTATTCTTTTAAATAAATTTTGTAAGGAGATTAGCTGTTATATGCCCATGCAGGTAGCATGATAATAACATGTCATTTTAGGTTATTTTGTGGAGAGGATTACCCTTATTTACTTGTGCACTTGGCTTTTTCAAAATATGCCTCTTTTGAGAGCATATGGTTAATTTTTCTTTAAGCAACTTTAGGACAGCGTGAGGTACTAAAAAAAAAAGAAAAGAAAAAGGGAGTAAGGCAGGCACTCTAGGAAGCCAATGAGCGAGATGGAATAGACCTATTAAGAGGATTAATCAAATCCTCTTCATCAGACAGCTTTAAAATAGAGCGCTGATGCGCGCAAGCTCTTCAGGGGGCACAGCACAGCACAGGTAAACGAAATTGAACGACTGACCTAAATTCCTCAGGCTCGGTCACGAGCTTACCTGGATGGAAAGTTGGAAATTTTTACCCATCAATTGGCATGTCGTGCAGAATTGTGTTATCCAGGATTGGCAGTCCCTCCATTCACACTTATCTCCAGGGTTTATCAGTTAAAACAAAACAACATTAATCGAATACATGCCTTATGTGGAATGGGAGAAGGGAATATGACTCCAAGGGGTAAAGTTATGTCCCTTTTGCCTCCGAGATTGGATTGGTAAGTGGTAAAGACATTGGAAAATCTCATTATCCTGATCTACCATGCATAATAATAGACAGACAAGTTCACAACATAATTATGTCGTGCAAAGAAAGATGTTATTACATAACACTGAAGAGGACGAAGTGCAGGTGTAATGTACATCTAGTAGACTTGGGGGGTTGTCCTTTTTTTTAACTAACAATTATATGAACAACCTTTTACAGACACCTGTACAACTTGAACCCAAATATAAATATGGATTGAGTAAAAGCAGTAATATGAGTAGAACATAGAAGGTTTGAGAAATATCAGACAATCGTGCTGGCATCACAGGATATGGAGACTACTACACTGACATCATTATCGTCTTTGTGGACAACAATATAAAGAAAATGTAGAGAAAATTCAGCCGTTTTCTCCATTCTAGCATAATTTAAGAGCGCTTGACTTACCTCTTTCAGAAAGCAGGGTAAATAATTTATTACTTCCCTAAACGTATACATGTCAGAAACATTTCAATTTAATGTGTACTTTCCCCCCCCCCCCAAAAAAAAAAATGAAACTTCGTGGAAGTCTTGCTATTTTCTGTGCATTGTCGTACAAAATGACATCACGAAATGTAGCAGTCTTTCATTCAGCAATGATGGCCCCATAGAACTTTAGAAATTCATAACTGTCGATTCAATTCCGCACACTCTCACAGATGTGTCCTACTGATATTGCTGCCTTCACTCAATCCACGTTTGCATTTAGACTTTGGTTTTCTTTAATTATTACATGTATTATTATAAAAAAAACACGAACAAAAAACAAACAATGCAACCAGACTATAACAAGTTAGCACAAATACGCATTGTCATGAAAGAGAAATACAATAATGCTTGAGTGTAAACTGTGGGTTCCACCTGCTTTTTTCCCCTTTGGTGCTATTGTAGTAACATTTTCTTGAAATTGTGTATTGATTATTTCTATCTTTTCAATACTGTAATCACTTTGGCACGAGCATTCTACGCCCGTGATGATAACAAAAGCATAACAGGTGAACACAAAAATGCATAAGCTCTGTTATGTACAGTCCATTCGATAATAGTGCAGGCCTACCAAGGTTATTATGTCTCTTCTCTCAAAAGGTCTCAAGTTTTGCCCCACTCCACCCAAGGTCGATCAGATAGCACTCAGCCAAGACCTCTCTTCTTTCTACCGCAGGTTACGCCTCAAAGAGTTTTTTCTCGATGAACCCCCTTCTGCTCCTGAGCCCTTTCATCAAAAAAGCTCATGGATTCCCCCCAAGAATAGAGTTCCCTCCCTGGAAACGTACATCGAAGCTGTCTCATCTCAAGTCCACTCCGCAGATACCCTCGACATTGCATCACATGACAATCTCCCAAAGGAAGAGCGCCAGGCTCTCTCATCTCTCAAAAACAGGTCGGACATCATCATCAAGCCCGCAGACAAAGGATCAGCTGTTGTAGTAATGGACCGCCAGCAGTACATCGATGAAGCCATGAAACATCTCCGCAATCCTTCCCACTACACACCTCTTGACTTTGATCCCACAGATAATTTCTCCCAACAGATCCAGTCGACACTCGATGACATGAAGGAACATGAACACCTCACCAAGAAGGCTCACAAATTTCTCTCCCCCGTTAATGCCAAACCTGCCCGATTTTATCTCCTCCCCAAGATCCACAAACCTGGCAATCCTGGTCGTCCCATCCTCTCTGGAAATGGTTCCCCAACAGAGAACATTTCCCTCTTTGTTGATCACCACATTAAACCTCTTGTCTCACTCGCACCCTCCTACATTCATGACACACCAGACTTTCTCAGGAAGCTCGATGACATCAAGGACCAGATACCCGAGACAGCAATCATCGGTACTTTCGACGTCTCCTCTCTCTACACCAATATTCCCCATGATGAAGGTATTCTAGCCTCCTGTGAGGCTTTGACATGCAGCGGCCATTCCAACCCCCCCATATCTGACATCAAATCCCTCATGTCACATGTACTGACGAAAAACAACTTCACATTCATGGACAAGCACTACCTACAGGTATCTGGCACAGCAATGGGTACCCGGATGGCTCCTTCCTTCGCCTGTCTCTTCATGACCAAGCTAGAGCAGCAGATGTTAGATTCAGCGCCCTGTCGTCCATGGATTTGGTGGCGCTACATCGATGACGTTTTCTTCATCTGGACCAGGGAGGAAGAAAGCCTCCATACTTTCATTGACCACATCAATTCTTTCCACAGAACCATCAAATTCACTTCCGACTTCTCCCAAGAAGAGACCAACTTCCTCGATGTCACCGTTAGAAAGGAGTCTAACCATGTCACCACCACTCTCTACACTAAACCCACAGACACCCATCAGTACCTTCACTCAGCCAGCTGCCATCCCCGCCACTGCAAAACCAGTATCCCTTACAGTCAAGCCCTCAGACTTCGCCGTATCTGCTCTGAGGATTCTGAGTTTTCTTTCCATGCCAGGAACCTGAAGAGACATCTCGCAGCCAGGGGCTACGGTACCAGGAGAGTTCAACAAGCCATCAACAAAGTTCGTTCTCTCCCCAGATCTGAAGTTCTCAAACCGAAAACCAACAAGCAGGACACCACTGACAGAATACCACTCGTGACCACTTTCCATCCCAATCTACCCTCTCTCCACAATATCCTTCGTGATAATCACCATATCCTTCACACCTCTGATCGTCTCTCCCAGGCCGTCCCAGATACTCCCATCCTGGCGTACCGGCGCCCCCACAACCTCAAGGATCTCATCGTCCGTGCTGAAGTACCCTCCCTCACTGACAATTCTTCTCCTTTACAGCATGGCACATTCAAATGTTCAGCCAGCAGGTGCATCATTTGTAGCATACACATCCATGAGAGTGACTCTTTCACCAGCAACTCTACCGGCCTCTCTCACCACACAAAGGGAAACATCACTTGTACCACCACTAATGTCGTGTATCTCATCACTTGCAGAATTTGTAGAATCCAGTATGTTGGGGAAACCAAGACAACACTCAAAAGACGCTTCTACGGACATAGATCTACCGTCAACACAGCCAAGCTCGACACTCCAGTGGGCCACCATTTCAATCTACCCGATCATTCCATCACTGATATGACTCTGCAGGGCATTGAATCTTTAGGCACTCGTCCAGACACAGTCAGAACCAGCAGAGAGAAGCTCTGGATGAGACGACTTCACACCATCCAACCCCATGGCCTCAACATCCAGGAGGGAAATGACTAACCACCTCTTATATCTCTAGAATATATATATATATATATATATATATATTTTTTTTTTTTTTTTTTTTTTTTTTTATTATTATTATTATCACCATTATTATTCGCTTTTTCATTTTTCATTTTTCAATTTCATTTTGTTCTTTCTTTGTGCCTTTTTCCATTTGCAGACCCTTTTTTCCCCAATTGATTCCTTCCTCTAGTCCGAGTCTCTTTTATACAGCCTTTTCTACCTATACACACACACACACACCCGGTTTTGTTTGTTTACACATACTTGTGCTTATCTTGCCTTGCCTGCTTTTTGTGTACTTACAATGTATACAGTTTTCTCTCCCCCAGTTTTTCATATGTGCTTTATTTTATTTCTTTTATCAATATTCTTTTCATTACTGTTATTTCATTGTCATTATTATTACTGTGTGTGTATATGTATACACTTTGATATGTTTGATTTCTTCCCCTTGTTGCCTCCTCCTGGTACACCTTTCAGGGCTCACTGTTTGCTCAGCCCCCCCCCCCCCCTCCCTTCCTCTTGCTGTTGCTTTTTTCACTCTTTCCCTTTCTTTATCCCTCTGGTGTTCCCTATCTTCTTTGATGTTGCCTCCCTATTCATCCTTTTCCTTCATTGGTTGCCTCCTTGATCCTCATGATCATCACTGACCCCCTCTGCCTTTTGTCTGTCCCCTCTCCTCTGCCTATTGTCTGTCCACCCTCCTGCTTTAATCCCCCTCCTTTTACCTGTTGGGCTCCTTGCCCATGACCTCCCTCTCCTTTGTTTCTTTGTTCTGTGTACCCAGCTTGTCCCTGTCTGTTCTTGTTGTGTAAAGTCCTTATATGTGATTGCTTTCCCTGCATGTTTGTCATTTTGCCTCTGACGAAGATTCTGCTAGGATCGAAAGCTCAGGCCCCTTTTGACTCCAAGGTTATTATGTCACAGTATTTTGTGAAAGCTTGGCTTTCAACCAGGTGCACTCATAAACACTCGGGCCAGGTGAGGTTGTTTAGAACCATTTTCCAAGACGATGAATTGCTATGACATCATTCTTTGATACTCTATTGGAAAATTCCGTCCTTGTGGATGACCTTTTCCTTCACTGCATTTTTAGGATTGTATCTAAACTCTTTGTCAGATGAGAGAAAGCATGGCGGCCCTTCCTGCTGATATCAGATGAAACAGCTTCAGTATAGCTTCAGTCTGATGTTTGTTTGTGGTTAGTTTTTTTTTTTTTTTAAGCAAGTGATTAGCCGTTTAAAGAACATAATGACCGTATATATACCTCATCCTTTCAAGCATTGACTCGAGATGAGATAACATAGAGAGAGAAAAAAAAATGTCTATTGATGCACACCCAGCTATCTTTTTGTCGTTTTCCCGTCAAGCTCGGAAGGATTTGGAAGCATGCCGTTTCTCCTTCCTCCTATAATTATTTACGACAAGACCACCGCGCTGCTATCACAAGGGTTCCGTGTCCCCAACAGTGGGGATAAAGGGGTAGAAAAGGGTACACTATACGTATTTGAACAGCCATCGAGTATACCAGCGTGCCTCTCTTCAACCGTAAAGCATTTTCTAAGATATCAGCGAGACACGCTCTGATTCCTTTGAACTTTGTGGTACAAAAGGGGGAAAGAGTCCAAAATGGTGTCCCAAATGGCTGCCATTTCCTATTGCAAGTATAGGTAAGCCCAACACAAAATCGATGTATATGTTTTGAATTATATCGAACTAAATGGGATACATAAAGTGTATATTATTCTCAAGCACGCAAGTAGCAATAAAATCGTTCGAGCTATTCCCAAAATCCAGTTTCCAATCTTAATATGTTACAATTCTGTAATAATACGTATTAGTAATTCAGTGACTTATTTTTTCATCCGTAAAAATTATATTTAACAAACTTTTCATTCAAAAACCAAAATTAGTTCGTATATGCATGGATTACACAAAATATAACATTTGAATGTGAATGTCTTAGAGTCAATTCTATTAGCACTTATGACATTATCAGGGAAACATTTCACAATCATTAATGTGTGGCCAAACAGAGTGACGTTTTGCACAACATGATGTATTTTCTTCTCCTCAAGCACGGGAGATGAAAGTTCAACGCTATCTTCTTCTTTTTTTCTGGGTGAAGTTTGTTATTCACAGAGTTCGTTATTCAGAAACACACAATTTCCCAATACCTAGAGGTTCGTTAAACCGATATTAAAAAGAGTTCCTCAATCCGAATATTTGTGGCATTATTCCAATCAAGGTGCGTTATTCCGAAGGTTTGTTAATCCGAAGAATAAAATATAAGATATATACGTTATTCCGAAGGTAATATGATGATCCAAAAATCTAATGAGGTTCCTCAATCTCGAAGAAGGTTCGTTAATCAAAAAAAAAAAAAAAAATGAAATAGGTTGAATGAAAGAGATCATTGAATAACCTGTGAAGAAGAATGGCTCAACCTCATGTTGATGCAGAAGAGGAAGGCTGGTACAGTGGAGGAGAAGATATATACAGATTGTATAAGATTGTATTTATGTTTTTAAATCAATAACACAATTGCCAGTGGAGGATCCAGAGGGGGCGCACCCGGCCCGCGCCCCCTCTTTATTTTTGGTTAAAACAAAAGAAATAAAAGAAAAAAATGGGGGTTGCGTGCGACCCCACCCCCCTTAATTTTGCAAACGGATCCGCCCTGATTACAATTTTTGTTCATACTTGTGTGATTCAAAATCTTTTTATAAGGATTTCATTGGGTTCCTTTTGTCTCAAAACATATATTTAAATTGTGTATTGGGGATTACCTATTAGCAGAGTTATGAGGGGGAAAAAAAAAGAAAAGCCGGCCATTTTACTCTTCTGGAAATGCTCAAGTGTTTTTATTGACTTATTGACTCAAGTGTTTTTATTGACTATGACTAAATAAGTATCAAACATTTATGGGATTCCTCGTGTCTCAAAATATATATTTAGATATTTGAAGTGTGTATTGGTGATGCCTACTAGCAAAGTCAGAGAAAACAGGAAATGGCGGCCATTTTGAATGCCATTTTGGATTGCGGAAAACGCCCGAAGCGGATTTTTGAGGATTTTTAGCACGAATTCGACATTACAACACGGGCTCAATGTG
This sequence comes from Diadema setosum, assembly GCF_964275005.1. Taxonomy (NCBI): domain Eukaryota; kingdom Metazoa; phylum Echinodermata; class Echinoidea; order Diadematoida; family Diadematidae; genus Diadema; species Diadema setosum. The sequence goes on along the minus strand of NC_092685.1, from coordinate 10,713,170 downwards.
TCGGTCTTGTGAGCCTTGTTTGCTTAGTGTCAAACTCATGGGCTGCGTGACTCGTGGGCGTATAACTTGTATAGGCTGTATGACTCATGGGCTGTATGATTCGTGGGTGTCGGTCTCGTGACATGCGCACTTCACAACTATAAAGGGCATACTTGTATCATGTCGCTTATTGTTTTAGTGATGAGGACGTGATTTTCTTGTTCTTTTTGTTTTGTTTTGTTTTGTTTTTTGACGGGTTCGATTTCGTGGGTGCCATGAGTTCTCACTGACATGGCACTTTTGTGGCTTTAGCACCCAAACTGTATATCGGAGATTTGAAGTATAGGGAACAGTTCCCATCCACAATATAAATTATTTAATAAGCTGATGGAAGTGAATGTCATATTGAATTCCATCTCACCTGAAAGCTGGGTATCTTCTCTTTTACATGTACGTAAAAGGACTGTAATTGAATCGGCCCCCGAGGGTGCTAGATGTATTTCTTTTCAAGCGTTCGGGCTGTCCGTCGTTCTGCCAATCCATCCGCGTAAATATGCAGAGTTACGATAAAATAAAGAACCAAGTTATTTTAGCAAACAATGCAATAAATTTGTGCAGACCCTCTTATTGAATAATAGGGCCTATATAACAACAGCAGCAATACGACGCTCTCGAGTGAACTTGGCCTCATGTACATGGCATGCATGCTCTTTGCATCACGCTGGGTGCACGTCACGAGACCCGACACCCGCGAGTCATACAGCCCAAGAGTTATAAAGCCCACGAGTAATACAGCCCACGAGTCATGCAACCCATAAGTTCGACGCTAAGCAAACAAGGCCCACGAGACCGACACATTTTAAACCCCGTTTTGTAGCTGTCGAACTCGTGGGCTTTTTTAACTAAGTGTCGAACTCATGGGCTGTATTTGCCTATAGTGTCGAACTCGTGGGCTGTATTATGACTCGTGGTCTGTATGACTCGTGGGTGTCGGTCTCATGGGATGACCCCATCACGCTCTGGTTAAAGGCTACGGCGGGGGCTACGGCAATGTCCGTCACGATCAGTAGGCCGAAGGTAATGGACATTTCTCTCCTTCTCTCACTCTCTCTCTCTCTCTCTCTCTCTCTCTCTCGATCGAAACGTCATTTGATTTTCAATCTTCAAATCAGATTATGTCAGCGGCAACATTGTTTGTCATAATAGGAAGAGATATAAATACACAACTATGTCAATGACGGATTGATGTGGACAAACCTGAAGATAAAAGATCAATGAACGTTTGATTTAACTCATTCTCCAGCTGAAAATGTCAGTTATGACAAGTTAAATGTGAACGGGGAGCATTTCATTTTTCCATAGCGGAAAGAGTAAAATCCACAAGGCTATAAAGTGTCAAAGTCGATGAAAATTCATCAACACGTCATTCAACGCGATGGTATCAAAATGCTTCGATTGAGCGCAGCAATATCTAACCGTACCATATTCTATTTTCCTTTGACTGTAGGCCATCTTGTGTATGTCGGGGGCGGGGGGGGGGGGGTGGTGGATGGTTGACTATTGGTGAAGCCTGTCATCATAAAGCTATATTTCCCAACCCAGTAGTGAAGAGTGGGCCTAAGGGATTGATAAGTTTGATAACCAAACGCAGCTTACCAAGAATCATGTGCACTTGATTTAGGTTAGCACACAGAGCTTTACTGAATATAATGTATATACATTCATCTATAACATTCCAAAGACTTATAGTTTAGCCTTTGTGACAACCCCCCCCCCCCCCCGCGAGTTTAAAATATTTTGTCCTATAGGATACAAGCGATTAACGTTTCCGTTATGATGTGTTATTCTTCTCCAACTTCGTGCGTTATTCTTCTCCAACAAGGTGCGAAACAACAGAACTATAAGTAAGCCAGTATACCCTTTATCCAATGAGTTAATCCACTCGGATTTTGTTTTTGCGTTCGGGTATTTGTTTTGCTATTGTTACAGTCATGCAGAAATAAACAAATTGAGATTATAATGCCTTATAAAACCTCTATATGTGACCATGCAGAAAATTTGCAGCTCTTATCGTTTCGGGTTGACTTCCGTTCACACCACCGGTCTTAACAATCTCTCCTCTCTTTTTTATGTTATCGAGGAATACTAGTACACTGTAAATACCCTTAAGTTACGAGTTTTGTTTGTTTGTTTGTTTGTTTGTTTTTAACACAAACTCATCTGTATCATGCCGTGAGCTGGCGAAATGTATACTCTTGAAGGAGTATTTCCTGAAAAGATATCAATATACTGTCAAGTATGATAAGTCATTCAAATTCCTTTTTGAGTTCTACGAGTACAATGACATGTTGTTCATTATTTCAGTGATGTCCACGGTGGTATTATTCATAGGATTCCTCATTCCATCGATCCGTTATGCCGGAGGTTCATTAAGTCCATGTTAATCCGATAATCATAATCAGGAATAAGGGAGGGGAAAGGGTTGATACTAACATGCAAAATGGACCTGTCGAAACTCAGACCCCCCCCCCCCCCAAAAAAAAATAGATAAATAAATAAATAAATAAATAAAATAAAACAAAAATGAAGGATTAGAAACTATATATACACCCAAAATTAGGCCATGACGGCATTAGAAATGTAACTCGAAAAAGTGATTGACTTTGCACACAGACTAGAATGCCGGGCTAGAACGTTAATCCATAAATGTTTATCATTTTTGTGTTGACTAGTTGAAATTAGATTCACTTTGTAAAAGAATAGCTATATTATATCAATATCTCTTTTAACTGAAGACCACTTCTTAGTATGTAGACCACATTATTATAGGTCTCCACAGCATTTGTAATAGATTTGTATTGGTTATCTTTAGTGAACATTCATCTTGTTATTGCAGTTATTCCGATTTTGAAATTGAGGACACATTGTTTATTCGATTATTAGCATTTCTCTGTACAAGTTTATTCCCACCAAGATGTAAGATATTCAATATTCACATCATGTTGCATATTCCTGTACATGTTTAATTTCCTTACTGCACCACAATGAGAGTTAACTTGTAATCATCTGTATAAAGAGTGATATCAAAATTTCATACACAAGCCTCAACACAACTATTATACTAATGGCAAAATACAAAATGCTCTATCTGCAGTAAGTCAGCTCAAAAGAATCAAAAAGCTTTTGGTACGTGTGCTGGATGTTCACATAAGTTTATGAACAGGTCCTGAAAGAAACTTTTTATTCAGATGTACTTTTTAAAACCTGGCTCCGCCCGGGATGTTTGAAGTAACAATTAACTGTTAACAATAATCTAGAATGTGTAGTGATAGAGTATAGACAGTGTATACAGAAATATATGATGATACCAGTTATTGTAGTTAGATACTACTGGAGGCATTAGGATATAGCACATGATGTATAGTACGACGTCTGGTTGATCAGCCTATATAAAGGTCACTGATTTGCAAAATTTGCTCAGTAACAATCAATATGATGTACAGCTGTATAGTTTGTCTGAAACGCTGTTGACAGAGCTCACGAGTATTCAAATGGTAGGGCCTATGGACTTAGGTTTGAGAGAAGAGGTGTGGAGCTCCTCACGGAGGAGGAATACCAATTGGACGCTATACATCTATCTGAAATTGCTTCTTTTATAAGAAGATTTGATCTTGAATCTGAATCATCATTAGGCTTATGCAAGGTATCATCGCATTATAATAGTAGCCCAATGTTTATTTGTATATACTTACTACAGGAAACAATACAGTCAATTCTTTATTTTTGAGAATTTAGAACTTTATAGTGCTAAATTATACACATGCAGTGTCACAATAATAATATCTAACTTCAAGTTGGTGAATTCAATTAAAACATGGTGACTGATAATAATCTGTCTTAAAAAAAAAAAGAAAGAAGAAGTCAAAGCCCTTTGTGTAACCGAGCAGATGACCCAGGTTAACTGTAGGCCTATATCTTAACCCAGACAACATTGCAGAGTGACGCTTTCAGTCAGTCCCTCACTGATATAATTTGTATTTGTTTCTGATACACTTTATGGGAATGTCATTTCCCGCGAAACTTCTCGCGAAACTTCCACTCCCACTGTATTTCTATCTACATGCCACCCCCGCCAAACTTCTCGATCTTTTGCCAGTGTGACCGGACGACAAAAGATTTTGCGATCTTAATTTCGATTTTGTTTTTTACCAGTCTGACCGCGCCTACGTCACTTGGCGGGGGTGAGGGAAATATCCCTATAGTTGAAGTGAGAAGTTTCGCGGGAAGTTTCGCGGGAAATTTTGCGGGAAGTTTACGGTCACACTGTCCCACTTCTCGATCTTTTGCTAGTCTGACTGCGCTGTATCCAACATGAATATACCCCATTTAGTGCGTCAAAAACAAAAAGGACGAACCCTGAAGAAGAAGACACTTGTTGTAGAAAGCAATATAGAAGAACCAAAATGATGCGTGATTTTTGTTTTGAGTGCGTGTGTGTGTGTGTGTGTAAAAAAAAAGGAAAAATAACCTGCATAAGATATTGATAAAGAATATTGTTATCAGAACACATTTCAGAATTTTGATAACATTAGTAAGGTATATGAGAAAATTCTGTTAAAAACTTTAACCTTTAGGAGAAATAAGATTGTAATGATAAGGCGTCGTGGCCACTCCTGCCTTTCGTGAAGCCCTGCTTATCATGGATGTACGGATACGAGCTGTCGATGCTGAACCAACTGCAAAACGATATCATACGTAGTAACAGTCGAAATCTGGTCGAGAGGACCAGTGTTATCTCCTCTCCTGTTGACATCACTGCCCATATAATGATAAATGTTTTGTGCCCGGGATTTTGTGTCAGCGTCTGAGAACCCTAACAAACCAATACGCCGTGTATGAGTTGTCACGATTGGCACCCTGCATGCAGGCTAATCATGATGTCACATGCCGAGCCAATTAAGGGTTGGATATCAATATGAGCTGCAAAGGGGCATCTTCATCATTACCACTGTTGACAAATCCCATAAACGAGTCATACTAAATTTCACTTCAGATGTTGCCTGAGCATGTCTACACCTTTGTATAGCTTCCGAGTAACCAAGCGGAACGACTTGAGACTTAGGCATAATCTCATTGACTTGAGACTTAGGCATAATCTCATTTCGTCAATGGTCGAAACGCCATTTCACCAGAACGTTGACTACAGGCTCGAAGGATATTGGATGTCCCCCAAAATGGTATGATATCCCGACAGACTAAAAGCCGTGGTCTATAATAGTCAGTGTCTTCAGAGCCTTGAGACAAAGCTGCCGTCCCTCTTGAACAGCATCTTCGCGTTCTTTATTTCAAAGCGAATGAAATTTGCGAGTTTAATTGCTTGAATGATATAGAGGCAAACCTTACATGGAGCAAAGTAAAAGGCTACCTTTCAACTACAGATGTCTGACTCGATGGTGCGATGAATCAATTTGGAATTTCGCTAATAGGCCTACATTAATTTTAATTTTTCTCAAATATTTGGATACGAACAGAACTTCTCCTTTGACGAGGACACGCGAAAAGTTTCACCTTGATAACATAGGCCTGTAATAAAAACAAGTCTGAAGATTTTTTTTTAATGCCTCCGCCAACGAAGTGGCCGGAGGCATTATGTTTTCGGGTCGTCCGTCCGTCTGTACGTCCGTACGTCCGTCCCGTTTTGTTTTTGTCGATATCTCAAGAACCGTGAGGTGGTTTTGCATCAAACTTGGTATGAGGGTATATCCTGGGGGATGATACTTTGTTTGGATTTTAGGGTCACGGGGTCAAAGGTCAAAGGTCACATGTTATTTTGTGAAAAAAAGGTTGAAATTTCATGTTTTTCTCCATATCTCGCAAATGGTTCAAGGTATCTTCATGGAAGTTAGTATATATGCATGTACCGATGGGCAGTGATTATCTAGGGAAGTTGGGAGTCATGGGTCAAAGGTCAGGGGGTCAAAGGTCAAGGTCAACTCCTCAAAATATCACTACTTTCCTTATATTTATGCAATGCCTGAAGGATTTTTTTTAACTTGATGTATGCATGTATAACCCAATATATATTCTGTGGGAAGTTTCTTGCCAAAAGGTCAAAGGTCAAAAGGTCAAAGGTCAAGTGAAAGTGCTAAATTGCACTTCTTCCTCCATATCTCAAAAGTAACTCAAGGTATTATCATGAAACTTACATATTTATGCATGTTCTACCTAACAGTGATTCTCTTTGGAACTGTGAGGTCAAAGGTCAAAGGCCAGGTTTAGATAATACTATTTTACCATTTGATACTGAAATTACACTTTTTCTCAATACCTTGAAAATTACTCAATGCATAAACTTATAAAAGGGTCAAGAGTCAAGTAAAAATCATCAGTTCCCCCAAATACCTGCACTCTGACATTTTAATCATTCATCCAATTGAACCTAGTTCTAGGAAAGTGAACATTCAGCAGATTTAATTTGTGGCAAACCTGTCATTTTAATATTTTGACAATTGTGTGAAACTCTCATCACACATTGTCAAGACATTGTACTAAAGACCTATTAGGAGAACCATGCATTATGGCGGAGGCTATAGCATACACCAGTCGCCGTAGCGACATTTCTAGTTTTAAGTTTGTGAACAAACAGCACGAGCTGCCCATCCAACACTGTATCACACAGAGTTGACAATTTGTCTTGCTGTCTAAATTTTCACAGTTCATAACTTTCGCATGTCGGCCCTATTTCCGATTTTCCCTCGAATTTGTGATTGATATCAGGGGCGGATCCAGGAATTCCGTAAAGGGGGCGCAAAAAATATTTCTGGTGCCACTTCCGGGTTTCATCGGCTGACAAGAAATACCAAAAAAAAAAAAATAAATAAATAAAAAGTTGGGGCGCACATACCCCTTCCATTTTTTCTTTTTATTTCTTTTATTTCAAAACAATATAAAGGGAGCTCCACCCCCCCCCCCCCCCGAAATCTGCCACTGCATATAAGCCTACTTCACCGACTTTTCTGTTTTCACACAATTGAAAGCACCTAATATCAAATTGGAAGTACTAAGGTGGACAATATTCGGAATTGGCCTGCTTGTGCATGGCTAGAAGTCTTGTTTAATTGTGCAAAAACGTACAAATTGTGGGATAAAGATCATCTGAGTTATTCCACGAAAAGGTGAACAAAGACATCTTTCTCAGTCCTCACACTTCACTTCTTTATTACAAATTGCAGATGTTTAAAGTTTTTTGGGTTTTGTCATCAATACTGGACGCCGAAAAATCTATGCGTTCTTCTATCTACTTAGTATATTTCCGAGGCAGTTAATAAATCTATCGCAGGGAAGTAGGCCTGCCCTTCAAATCTATTGCAATATAATGTGGTGATAGCGAAATCATATTCATACTAAGTACTATGAAATAATAATGTGACGGGCAATCATCCGTGGCCAGCTGTGCGCTCGCGTACACACTGCGAGACGTCCGTACAATGCAATGTGCAGTGTGCATGCATATGTATACAAGCGTGAACACGCAGTATGCAGGCTAGGATTTTATGTTTTGTCTGTTGTGTTGAATGGTACAGTGTACATTGCGAATTGCAAGCAGGTACTGAATCAGCTGGAACTACTAAATTACTACTTTCGTGAGCCCATATTTTCACGCAGACTTCCGTGAAGATTTGTGTCGATATGGGAACGGATAAGAAAGCAGCCATGGTGGAGGAAGAGAAGATTTACCGATCATTCAAACAACGAAAAACGTTCAGTGAGTATTCAGTAGTACAGTAAATAGTCCTACGCCAAATACAAGTCGAGTCGGTGATTACTGAAGTGATCCAGATAGAGTCTAGGCCTTGTTTGCGTTTATATTGTATTCGCATTGTGTGGTAAAGGGCTTTGTATCAATGAGTGGTAACGTCAGATCTATGGCAGTAACAAACAAAGATCATCTTCAGAGTGACCGTTGTTTATCAGCTGTTGTCTGCTACTTTTTCAGTGTTATTGCCAGCGAACCATATAAGATTCTTATGACTATCTGCTATTCTAGGCTAGCTAGCATCTATAGCCAGCCTACCCCTCGTCGGCACAGTCTATTCTTTAAATTAATTTTTGTATGGTTCCAGCCATTCTGTTTAGACTATAAAGTCAGAGCTGAGCTCTAGATAATATTATAGATAGAAAGTCATTAATTTACTATTCTAACACGTAGACTGGACACTCACTGCACTGTCACTCCCACTGTGCACTATGGCCTAGTATTAAAGCCGTAGTAGGCAGGTAGGCAAAGTGGAATCTAACGTTAAACATACATCTCGTGATATGGTCAAGTGTGGTGATGCAATTTTGTCACTCCAAAATTTTATGCATAATTTGTCTGTTGGTGCCAAAAATGAAATTGGTATAATATTATATCAAAGTACAATTTAAGCACCTACAATTTTGTATTGATAAACACCATACACACCACCAGTCCTTTTTATAATCCAACACTATTAAAACAGCCAATCAATCAGAAACGAAAACGGAGCACTGACACTTAATTTTGGATCCCACATCAACTGTGTAGAAATTACTAAAAGACTTGAAATTGGCTGTGTATGATCAAATTCAAGTAAGTTAGAAATAGTGTTTAACGTTAGGCCTGTCTACAGTAGGTCTAAAACCTTGGACTTGGTGACTCAACATTGGTATTGTCATTGAACATACAGTGTAAGGCCTACTATTACTACTAGTACAGTACTACATTATACACTGTAGACTGCTTCATACAGTGTAGGACCTACTCGACACAAAATGGTAAAAACACTAATTACAGAGGTATTTGCCCTTCTCCAATTTAATCAATCATGCCATAGACGATCATTCTAGACTTCATCAGAACAAAGAAACAGCTAACAGTTCAGTAGGGTTCTACAGTTGTCCTCACTTTACCTCTAAATATACTCCAATCAGGACTTTGAGAAAAATGGATGACAAACAGACTTCAAGTTCTGCATCTGTACGTCAAATTTGCCTCAAAAAAATATGCGATGTTGGGGCTTTATTGTTGATGTACAAAATGGTGTATGTATGCCTTTTTCATTGTGAATTGACTGGAATATGAGTGAATGTAATAGAAATAGACCTTCTCTCGCTTATTTCACTTTTTTTATTTTCTGGTGGTTTTAAAGACTCGAGTACAAAATGTAAGTGACCTGTCTTAGACTAATCACCCTTTGAGGAACAGAATTTTGATTTGTTAAAGTGTGTATGCCTTGAACATGGAGAAAGGGGAGTAGAGGTTGACACTTTGACGAATCTGTGTATTGTACCAGAGGGTTTATGATACATGATGAAGAAGATTGCATTTCTGTATCATCTTACTGGTATCTAAGCTTAGTCTTTACATGGTTTGCAAAGTATCAGCTGTTTACAATGTACATGTATGTACAAGCACACACACATGCCACAATACACAGGTACCCAATACAAATGTACTTGTATGTATGTAGGAAGAAAAATATGTTAACAGTAGATTATAGGTACAATGTAGTGTACACTGTGTTGACAATGATGAACCATCACATGAAAGCCTGATTATGTCACTAAACATGGATTATCCTGTGGATACTGTACATGCATGTCAATATTACTTTCAAATATTTCACTCTCTATGCTTTAAAAAAATCCTATGCATACAGTTTGCACAATTTTGTCCCACTTTCTATCTAAAACCCACCACAATGAAGGTAAAATAAGCTGGCAGTGGGCTGTGGTGTGGAGTTTACAAATTTGATGCGATGAAATGCATTATGTACATTATACAGTGTACAGTATGCTTCATAGAAATCTTGAAGTTTTAGATAATTTCATAAAAATAGTATTCGAAATTTTGACTAAAGATACTGAAAACATCAAAGATTAGTTGGGGTTTTTTTAGTCAACAAATGTGAATTTCCAATTTTATCAGATAAATCTGAAAACCTATTTCTTTTGTGTGAGTGTGTGTGTGTGTTGTGTGTATTGCTTGTGACACTATCTGTTTAACATGATGACTAGTCATATGACTGAATAAAGGATGAAGGAATAATTTCTGTGTGACTGCACAAGGAAATGCGTCATTCTTGCAAGTGAACACTATATTGTGGCTAGTGCACTGTCGGACAAGGATACAAATTTCTGAACAATCCTATCCTACACTGTGTACATCATGTTATTCCTGTTGACTGGCTAAGAATGGTCTATTCCATTTATGTAAAGGTACAGGTGTACAGAGTAGATGAAATCTATTGAGATTTGACCTTGAAGATTAAACACAAAAGCCCCTTCACAGCAAGGAAATATTTACCCTTTTATTTCCCTCCTATTATAAAGCAAACTGCATTCCTATTGGATACTTTGAGTTTGTGCGGTTGAATAAATAATGTTTATAGCCAAAGTTCAGTGATCTTATGTTTTTGAATTTGCTTTTTACTTTTGTAATTTATTAAGGTGTTATAATTTTCTGTCTGTCCTGCCATACATGTATTATCATAACCATGTCATATTCTTGACTTGAGTTTTGGCTGGAAATATTTTTATAGCTGGGCGATTGGTAATATCCTTTAACAATTTGATCTGGAGGGATTGTACCCAAAATCTAATCAACACATCTGTATCTCATTGGGCAATATGTTCCTGGCAGATTTTTTGCACAATTTTCAGTAACTCATGGAAGATACACATAACTTGATTACACATTTTTTGATTCAGTACACATTTTTTATTCAGTTGTAGAACTATTAAGTAGTGAAATCCTAGTATTTGCCATTGATTGACTTCAGTACAAGTTTAAATGTCAATTTTGGAACATTTTATGGTTATCAAGTATTAAAAAGTGAAAATGATAGCTGATTCAACTCCCACCGTCTGTGCCATGGCTGTCAAAATCATAACTGTGCTTGTTAATCTTCTATTATCATTTTGTTTAAAGCATTAATGATGTGCACGATTACCATAATTTCTACCCTACCCAAATACGTTATAACAGAAAAGTAAAGGCATTACATAAGCTGGACTGTTGGATTTTAAGCCCTTCATTGCATAAATTTCAATTAAAATTTAACATGCATATTTCTTTTTTTTTTTTGCACAAAAAGTGAATTTCCTGTTCCATACCACCATAACACAGACAAAGTAAATAATTTTCTGTTATATTTGTCCATTCTCATTACTTCTGGGATGATACCTTTAATCCTTTTTATACCAAGAGTTTTTGAGAAGTACCATGCAAAGATTTTCAATGCAAGACAAAAGTATACAGGAAGAGCAACAGCAGCAACAACAAGATAAAAGCAAACATAACACCACATTAAACATAAAACAACATAAAAGCATTAATCCCCTGACCTCAGGATCCTGTCCGTAGTTTACCGGTAACGTAAAATTACCAGTTGAGGTCAAAGTACACTTTGTACATTGTAGCTGATATTCAAGGAGGAGTAAATGTGAAAACGTAAAATCGTAAAAGTCTACATTATTCCTGCCAGATTCCATGACTTTTCTTTATTCCCTCTATCCGTCCAAACAGCTACTTACATGTATAATCATCTACCTCCTTATCTATTTCCATATTGTTTTGTAAGTAATCATTCTCCTCTATTGCATTGTGATTGCTTTTCGTGTGTTGCCATTGCCCTGATACCTTTCTACACTTTCGTCTCCTGTCAAAACCCATTGTCCAGTTTTACCTAAACCTGGCAGGAATCACTCTTTACGCATTGACATCTAGGGTAATTAAGGGTAAGAGATACAGAACTGTTCAAAGAGATTGGTAAAATTGATGTTTTGATCTTTAGAAACTAAGGCTTGCATGATAAATGTTTAGAAGGGGTCATCCTTAGATGTTGCAGTGTGCAAACTTATTTTGGTTTTAAGTGGCAACGAAGTACTGACGATAGATATCCTCTATTCCATTTCAAGGAAGACACTCTTTTTGTACAGTGCACTCCCGTTATAACGAACACGGTTATAACAAAATTCCGGTTACAACGAAATAAAATTTAGGGCCGCAACATTATCAACTCTATGTATTTTTATTGTTTATTCATTCGGTTATAACGAAATTTCGTTATAACGAAAGAAAACTGCCGGTCCCGAGGACTTCGTTATAACGGGAGTCCACTGTACTGTGCACAGATACCTTTTTCGGGGACATTGCAGGCGGCAGCCGTTTTCTCAACATAAAATTCTTGCGAATGGCCACTCGCATTTAGTGCAGTTATAAAATGAGGTATACATTGTAGTGTAGACAAGAGTTTTTGTGTGCATTTCAATTTTGTGAATCTTGGCTCTCGTGAAATTTGCGAAATTAGAATGCACTCAAAGATTTCTGGTTTTACAGTATCCAGCAGTGGCATGCTAGTAGTAGTGGAGTAAAATGGAGTCAAAAGGGGCCTGAGCTCTCAATTTCAGGTGAATCTTAAATGCCTTTGACGAAGATTTTGCTACAGCTGTACTTAAAAAAGAAATAATAATGATATATGAATGCAGGCTCCTTGTGACTCCAAGGTAATGATGTTTCTCAATAGTCTTTCTCCCCGTGCATATGTACATTTTGGAGGATTGTAGATTTCACATCTATCCTTTTTCATTGAAATACTAGTACATACGTAAGAGTGAAAGGTAACTGAAAATAAAGAACATGATTTCAGATTGCCTCCTTTTATACAGATCCTTGATAAGAAAATGTCTGACTTAGCTAAAATAGTGCTAAATTGTTATTACTGCATTACTTTTGAGTTTATTATGTTAGTGATTCATTTCTTGTTTGCTACTTTGTAGCTTTTGTACTTTATTGTAATGTGAGTCATGTTCCATGTACACTTGTACATGTAGAGAACTGAATACATTGGAGAAAATTCCTTTAAAATTCAAAGTTATTCATTATCATGACAGTGTGTATTAAAGCATTTTATAATTCTGAAGAAGAACACTGTCCACCTATATTCCATTCTTTCACCAATACATAATAATTAGAGAAGTGTACATTGTATACTATATTCACACCCGACACTGGCAATTGTATACAACTGAGAACTAAGGCTACGGTCACAACCCCCAAAATCAGCCTGCTCGGCGACCGGTCGGCGAGTTTTTAGCCAAAACCGGTCGGACAACGACCAGTGACCGACCAGGCGCCACTGGTTTTTAGAGCATCGGTCGGTCGCCGCTGAAATTTTAACGCGGAGTTAAAATTTCAGCGGCGACCGACCAGTTTTCACTCGCTGCCCAAAATACGCTCGGTGTCCGAGCGGGAACCGCCCAGGCACTGACCTGCTCGAGCAGTCGCTGCCAAGTGATTTAGGGAACAAAAATAATAGAGACAAAAATGACAACAGCACAGATGAAAACCAAGAGAACAGATCGAGCGGTCGCCGTTGAGCAATTTAGGGACTGAAAAAGTTAAGATAAAAATGACAGAAGCACTGAAGGAAATCAGGGCCTAGATGGAGAAGATAATCTAGCGCAATGTGGAAGAAGCAGGGGGAGGGATAAGAGGCAAGGAAACCCCATACATATCAGCATCTCAATATCTCGGCAACCAACATGAGGGACATGGAAGTCAGAGGCAACCACCTTGGGGCAAAAGAGATGAAAGCTGAAAGTTAGTGTCGATATGTTGACGTAGTTAAGTATGGTTTGGTTACCTTATCATTCATTAAAGGCCTATTGATTGAAGAAGAAATGAATGACAAGAGATGGGGAAAATTAAAATATTAAATTAAATTGGAATAGAAAAATACTGTCAAATATAGAAGCAAGCAAGATATTTTGGAAAATTCTAATCTATTCTAATGTTTGTTCCATCTTGGGTGTTCCTCACTTTTGTTTTATTTCCTAATTTCTAGTTATCCGTGGTATCACATAGCCGAGGCTTGTTAGTTGATAATTTAACTCCTAGATCTTTTGCCTCGAGTTTTATCTTAATGAATTAATCAATTAACACAATTAATTCCAAGTGAGCAGGGCTATCTACTGGGTACTTCATGATATCAGATTGCTGCACATGATGATACAAATGGTAAAAAAAGGGGCAATGTACAGAGTGCTACAAGCCTGTATGCCCACTTGCCCGCTTCAAATACAACTCAATGTTTTACCCCTTCCCCCCCCCCCCCAAAAAAAAAAAAAAAGGGGGGATGTGAATTGATCCCTGGCTGTCAAAAATGTGTGGCTCTTCATACCCAGACGGACAATCACGAGAAATATCTTTCGTAATTCAATTTAATTTGTGTGCACATTGAGTCATGTACTACTGTATGGTACCCTGGCAATACATAATTCATACCGTACAACAGATGGAACAGGTACAATGTATGGTATTATTATAGAGCATGTCAGATACATTGAACAGTTAGACACCTAGAAGTTATCAGTCATCATCTGTTTTAGCGTTTTAATTTGTAGCTGCTACATTGTATACCACCTATATTCTGTATCTTATGTTATCAGTCCATTTGTCATATGACTGCCATGTTTGTATGTTTGTTATTTATCTATAGGTCAAAGAAGAGATGAAGTGGCAGGTATCAGAGCGAAGTTTCCAAACAAAATACCGGTGAGTCTTCAGCACAATTTATATTATTAGAACTCATATAAAGAAAAAAGTTTCCCCAAATATGGATTGAGTGAATACAGCAATATTAGAAGGACACATCAGTGAAAGTTTGATGAAAATCGAATATTCATTCAAAAGCTATGAGTTGTTAATAATAAATTTTCAGTGCCACCATCGCTGGCTTAGGAGACCACAATAATTTGTGATGTCTGTGCAGGACAACGATGTAAAGAAAATGTTTTGAGGAATTCTGCAAAATTTCATTTTTTTAATGAAAAGTACATTCCCTGACTTCTTTGCTGGCACATGTTATGGGTAATGTTGTTCCCCCTTCTTTCTGACAAAGGTAAGGTGCCCTTTCATTTTGCCAGAAATATGAAAATATGTTGTATTCTGCTTATTTTTGTTCATATCATTTTCCTACAGTGATACCTCAAACTGACTGTCCTCTCATCCAGTGATGGTGGCACTGAAACTTCAAAAATTCATATTAACTTTAGAAGGGATAGTTTAATTTTTCTTGAACTTTCACTGATGTATTCAACCAGGGAGGTAACCCTGATTCAACTGATATTGCTGCATTCACTCAATTCAGTATAGTTGCATGAATTTTTTTTTGCATGTACATACTTTTTTATTTCTTCTGCGTATTTTAACTGTGTACACTTTTTGGACTTTATTTGTTTGTGTGCTTTTTTAAGCAATGGTTTGTTTCACACATGCATAATATGAGCAAAACCATTAAAAATGTAGCAGGACAAAAAAAAAAGAAAAAATCGTCGAGGACGAAAACAGCTGCGCAATATCACAGAGAAAACAAATTACTGTCATTAGAAAGTCCCCTAGGGTTAATTGGTGACAGACTAATAAAAGAAAAAGGAATTCTTTAAAGGACAAGTTCACCTTCATAAACATAAGGATTGAGAGAATGCAGCAATATTTTTAGTAGAACACATCAGTGAAAGTTTTAGGAAAATTAGACAATCAATGCAAAAGTTATGAATTTTTAAAATTTTTGTGTTGGAACTGCTGGATGAGGAGACTACTACAGCTTGTGATGTCATACATTGTATGTGTACAACAGTATAAAGAAAATGAAAAAAAAAATTCAAGTTATTTTCACTTTTTTTCGCATAATAACAGAGCACTTGACATGCCTCTTTATAAAGGCATGGGGAATAATATTACCCATAACATATGTCAGTAACAAGTCAAGGGAATTTGTACTTTTTTCAAAAGATGAAATTTTGTGAAATTCTCTTTATATTTTACTCATGTGACATCATATGCTGCAGTAGTCTTCTCATCCAGCGGTGACTGCACAAAACTTCAAAATTTCATAATTTTTGAATGGATTGTCTGATTTTCCTCAAACTTTGAATGATGTATTCTACTAATATTGTTACATTCTCTCAATCCTTATGTTTATGAAGGTGAACTTGTCCTTTAAGTTTCACAAAACAGTCAAAGTCGAACGAAAAGGCAGCCATATGCAAGAAAATTATGTCAGTCCTGCAATGAGCCAGTCACTGACCATACAACTGCCCACATGTATGCTACAACTGTACTTGATCTGAGGGTGTACAGGGGCATTGTATGAATACCAGTAGTTTGTGAAACAGAACCAGGTTTTTTTATAGAATGGGTAGCGAGAATCCTGCGATCTCATTGGTTGAGAGCTACATACAGTATCGTATGTGTTGATTTTTACTGGCCGCACTCTGAGTCACAGTAGTAAACATGTTATCGCGCACTTGTAGCAAGAGTATGCGTACTTGTAACAAAGATTCGCGCACTAAGCAAGTGTTCATGCACCCAGTACGAGACGCCTATTGACTAAAACAACCGTGCATCAGTATTTACTGATGCATGGCTGGCTGTGCGTCCAGTAAAAACTGATGCATGGTTTGTGTATGCCAAGCCAAAAGGAAATGCATCCAGTAATTTTGTCATCGGGTAACACGATAGAAAAATGGGTTTTTGGCAAGAAAATTACCCATTCTATAAATCAGATGACGCACATGTCTTTTCGTGCGTCAGTCGGAATATAGTGTGCATGCGGTAACTATGGAATTCAGCCTAAACCCACTCAGCTTCGCCTCATGGGTGAAGCATTCCATAGTTACCTTATGCACACAATTCCGACTGACGCACTCAGACCTGTGCGTCATTTGTATAATATCCCATAATTCAAGGTGTTTGTGGGACAGTGCGGTCAAATTCAGGCTAAATTCTTCTAGCACATATATGCACAGTTGGTCTTGCTTGAAACTTGTGCGATTTTGGTAGCAAGTTTTATTTTTATGCCTCCGCCACGAAGTGGTGCCGGAGGCATTATGTTTTCGGGTTGTCCGTCCGTCCGTCCGTCCGTAATGAATTTTGTGGACAGCATAACTAAAAAAACGTTTGAGGTATCCTAATGAAACTTGGCATGTACACACATATGTGTATTAGGGAGTGAAGTTGTGCCTACAAACTGTATCAACTTTTGGGTGCACATACTCAAGGTCAAAGGTCAAAAGGTCAAGGTCAAATGCTTAAATTTCACTATTTCCCCCATATCTATGCAATGCTTAAAGATATTTTCTTGAAACTTAGTTATACATGTCTAACCCAATTTAGATTCTCTGGTGAAAGTTTGGGGTCATGAGGTCACAGGTCAAAGGTCAAAAGTTCAAGTGAAAATGTTAAAATGTCACTTTTTTCTCCGTATTTTAGAAATTATTCTAGGTATCTTCATGGAACATAGTATATATGCATGTACTGACTGGCAGTGATTATCTAGGGAATTTGGGGTTCATGAGGTCAAAGGTCAGTGGTCAAAGGTCAAGTGCAACACTTCAAAATTTTACTATTTCCCTAATATTTAGGCAATGCCAACAGGAATATTTTTTCTTTTAAACTTGGTGTATGCATGTATAACCCAATAGAGTTTCTCTGGGAAGGTCTTTTTCTTTTTGCCAAAAAAATCAAAGGTCAAAAGGTCAAAGATCAAGTGAAAGTGCTGAACTTACAATATTTTGTAGCTCTTCCTCCATATCTCGGAAATGGCTCAAGTTATCTTGAAACTTAGTACATATTCATGCATGTTCTGCCTGACAGCGATTCTCTTAATTTTAGGGTCAAAGGCCAGATGAAAATGGTAACAATTTACTATTCAGTACAGCTACTTTTTCTATACCTTGAAAATTACTCAATGATGCACAAACTTATGAAAGGGTCAAAGTCAAGTTAAAGTCCTTAAATCCCCAAATACATGCTCTCCTATTCATCCAAACCTACGTCAAGGAAGGTGAACATTCAACACATCTGTGACTAACATGTCTTTTTGATATTTTGCCAATTTTGTTAAAATGTAATCACACATTGTCCACATGTACCACACGTATGTATACATGTACCTATTAGAGAATCATGCATTATGGCGGAGGCATACCAGTCACCATAGCGACATTTCTAGTTATTTATTTATCCATTTATTTTTTGGCCTGTATACAATGTACTGTATGTGAGCAAGAGCACACAAAAGCATGATTCGAATCATGCTTTTTTATTGTGTGTGAATGAGCTTCATGTCAACAAAGTTTGCTCAACCTGGATACACTGTAAACAATTTGTATAGCAAGGCAGAATCTCCTTCCAACCTCTTTTTTTTTTTTTTAAGGGAATGGAAAGCACTTTTTGTGACACTTCTCTTTGCTGTTATGATGGTTTGCTTTGCTCGAGATCAAACATGGCGTTGTGTATTTTGTTAAAATTAAACACAATTTGCCAGAGGAGAGGCCCCTTCCGTACTCAAAGCCGAAATATGAACTAGGTGCCTTTGCATTCTTATTTATCCACTTCCAAACATGGCTTGTTTGATGCACAGAAAAGTGTTGGTTGAAGCTGTGCCATACAATGTACTTGTATACCATCTAGGCATTTGCACCTGTCTCATCACTTCCCAACATAATATTATACTGTGTACCTGTGTATATAATACAATATGTTTAGTGATTGCTATCCGTATAAACAATGGATTTAAAATGTAGAATATCATGTTTGAATAACCCATAACCTGTGCTCAGTTACTGTTCAATTTTGTTTTCAAACAAGTGGAAGCTTTTTGCACAGCAGAGCAAGGTTCTGTTTGCATTTTTTGATCTGTCACTTTGCTTTGTCTTTTCAAAGCAGAAGCAAAGAGGAGAGAAAGTGTTCTGTGCTTACAAATACTTCCCAAGAATATTTTACACGTCTGTTGCTGTATGATATATTTCTATTCTGCCTTGAGATTTAATCATCTTAATACATACATTCTGTTTACAGCAAATCATTTACTGAAAGCTCTTTGTCACTGTCTCTTGCTGCATGTGAAATGGCTATACAGCTGTAAGTCTTACAGTGAGATCTAGCAGTGCAGCACCATAGTGAGCAGCATGTACAATTGTACCCATATAAAACTTCACATTAACAGCACACATCTTCAGTTGGCTTAATCAGGACTTTTGTTTCATATTCATTGTACAGTTTTTCGAATGTTCATTTATATCAGATAAGAGAGATTACACTGTTGCAGAAGTTCCAACCCACTGCTTTTGTAAGGCTCATGACGTTTCAATGCTGAACTATTGTTAGAGATTAAGGATGCATCCATGTCCTTTACACTACAGCCATTCAGCCATGTGTCTCATGATACAGATCAGATTTAGTTCTTCTTTTCTCTCTGTTTTGATTGACCTGTAGAAATCTTTCATGTCAAGGACAGTTTTAACAAAGGTCAGAGCCAATTCCTGAGTGTTCAAGCAAACAAACCACTCAGTTGTTGTAGCTGTAATTCTGTGCAGACTGCATGCAGGCTGAGATTGTCAACAAGATCAGAAAGGCTCTATTCCAAAGAACTGAGATCATCCTTGTTAAAAAAATATTGTCCTCAGTCCAAGGAGGACCATACTGTAGATCTCTGCTGAATGTTTATTTACCAATTATACTTGTGTATGTTGCATACTGTATACGAGGCAACTCCTGTTATAATGAAGTTCACACGCCTGGCAGTTTCCTTTCATTACAAACCTGTTTATCAAAGTTTTGTTGTACACTTCCTGAACAACACTAGCCAAACATTAAAAAAAAAATAATAATAATAATGAAGTAGGCCTATACACATGTAATGTAAAGATGTAGATGATAGTTTTGGAACCTGCAATGCTATTTCGTTGTAACAAATTTTGATTGAACAGTGTTCATTACAACGGGAGTGCAATGTAGTACTTGCAATATTTATTTGGCTCACAACTAGAGATATTAACCATGAGTGGCATTAATAATGCAGTACGCACAGTACAGTGTACTGTCATACACATGACAGAGAAATCATGGTGCAATAAATAAATTGTACACAAAACACCTCTCTACACATTTGCAGGAGTCTGAATTCAGTGTGAACCTTCATGTTACAACTTAATGTTGTTGGGATTTTTTTTTTTCAGATTTCTCCAGTAATTGCAACCATGTACATGTATTTGTACACTTGTACAGTGTACATGCACTGCTGCACCCTCTTTTTTTAACTTCATACTATTGTTGTATCAGGCGCGGTGGAGCACCCCAATTATCTTGCAGAAATCCATCGGCAGCCGAGCCTCATTTGCATAAAGTAAACAACATTGTACTTGCGTAGTTGAGAAAAAGTAAACAACTTCTCAAGCTAATAACAATTTAAGGAAACCTATTTTCGGATCAAAATTGAGTTAGTTTGAATTTGAAAACATGTCCGAATATGCACATATAACATATTAAAGGATTTGACCATGATAAAATGTGAAATTTTAGCAAAAAACCTGGTGAGCAAAATTACCAAAAATATGCCTCGAAAATCATCCTAAAATTCACAAAGTGTGATTGCGGAACCAAAGCGCCATTCGAACACCCACACCGAAATTTATTTATCTGCTTGCATTTTAAATTTCATACCGTAATATTCCCGGCCATGGTTGTGTTGGAAAAAAACAGAAGGTGATGTCAAAAATGACACGAACGCAAAGCGTACAGGTTGGTCCCATGTATATGTAATCGCGTCACTGTAGCGTTCCATGTCACAGCACACACAACGCATTGCTGCATGCAGCGTGCGCAGCAGCAGCTAAGCAGTCACCGCCGTGCGACACTCAGCAAAATTGACTGCGTCACATGCAAACCAACAATGAGCACGAAATCCTGAATCTCACATACCATGCATGCTCAATATTACGGGAAAAGAAATGACGTCATTTTCAATTGTTTCGCTGACTACAATTTTCTATTTCAAACCCTGTAGAAACAAGTTGATTTCTCAAAAAGTACAGGTGGAACCAAGCGAAAACTTTCACCATATATGGATGGAGGCCTGATGAACTTAGTTGTATGTTGCCAAATTCGGACACATTGGAGCCCGGCCATAGTCCAGTCGGAAAAAAACAGAACGCATGTTTTGCGAGAGGTGATATTCAAAACGCTTTAATATCTCAAGTTCTAGTGCAGCAAATTTCATAATTTTTTCATCAAAAGGAAGGTTTTTAAAAACTTAGATAGTGTGGGAAGTTTGAGTTTACTAGCAGCACGCATAGCGGCACAAGGAGAAGGTAAAGATTTGACTTTTTCATGCACACAGTTTCGGGCAGCCGTGGATGCCCGTTGGAAATTCAAATAGAACGGGGCGATAATGAGATGCAAATTGGGGTGCTCCACCGCACCTGGTATGTCCTTACTTTGTGAAATCAGAATTTTGTGCTTATACTGTAGTCATTACAACCCATCAAATTACATCGTAAATCAGAAACACATTTTGAAAGCTTACCGGGTAGTAGGAGTTGACAGTACCATTGTAATGGCATTTTTGCGTGTGATCTCTTGCCAGGTATTGTGAAATATGGCAGCAAACAAAGCAGTTAAAATCTTGTGCATACTTAAAGGACAAGTCCACCTTCATATACATGTGGATTGAGTGAATGCAACAATCTTAGTAGAACGTATCAGTGAAAGTTTAGGGAAAGTCCGACAATCCGTTCCAAAGTTATGAATTTTTAAAGTATCTGCGCAGTCACTGCTGGATGAGAAGACTACTACAGTGTATGATGTCACATGCGTACAACGATATAAGGAAAACAAATAGAAAATTTCACAAAACTTTACTTCTTGAATAAAATGCACATTTCTTCGACTTGTTACTGATGTATCTTAAGGGTAATATTATTCCCCCTGCCTTCTGAGAGAGAGAAGTCGAGTGTTCTTTTGTTATGTGAGAAAAGTGAAAATATGTTGAATTTTCTTTATTCTTTCTTTATATAGTGGTACAAATGTGACATCAGAAGCTATAGTAGTCTTCTCATCCAGCCGTAACTGAGCAGGAACTTCAAAAATTCATATTAACATTTGAACGGATTGTCTGATATTCCTCAAACTCTCACTGATACTAATTTTGCTGCATTCACTCAACCCACATGTCTATGAAGGTAAACTTGTCCTGCATCACTTACATGTACTTCTTGGCAGGCTGAGATGAAACATGTGATGGTGTGGGGACTTTTTTTTTTTCTGGAATTGACCTGTTGAGGATGAGTTCCGAGTACACTCGGGCAAGTGTCTGTGGGAAATACATGTTGTAGCAAAATCAGCCTGTCCTCATGGGGTTAAAAGAACTTATACTCTTGTAAATATTGTATGATACAGAGAATTTTTTGCAAGGTTTTTATTTTCGCGAATTTCACTAGTCAGGTGCTATTTGTGAAATTAAAGACACACGAAAATAATGACTGATCCCGATTTGAGTGTACAATCATAAATGCATACATGTCCGTACGTATGTATAGGCCTACATATCTCTGTCAAGTACAAAACTCCACGATCGCCAATCTAACCACATGCGAAATAGTTGGGAAGTCCTGATTTCGTGTAGGGTATACAGTACAGTTGTACCTGTCAATACAGTAGTAGATGCTGTTTGCGTTACTGTATTACATTACATTGAATTTGTTATTGTACAAGGTCTAGATTATACAAACTTGTATATTCACATCTACTTGCATGATAAGTCAAACAGTTTTTCTTGTCGCAAAGAAATTTGAACATATTCCATATTTCTTTGCGACAAGAAAAACCATAAACGACAATGAAAACTGTTTGCGAGTTTGATTGCAACTGATTAGGAATTTGATTGCAACTGTTAATGAACCCTGATATTCCCTGGAATTCGCTACACTCACAAACATTCGCAGCTCAGTGAGATACATTGTACCCCCTTTAGGAGACTTAAATTACAATATACAGTACAATGTACACTAGTATGATACTCCAGAACAAGCTTTTATTTTGTAGTTGATAAAACTTTTGATTCTTTTATTATGAATTTGTTATTGGCAGAATGATTTGTAGAGATATATAAAGCTTTCCAACATGTAATTGATGAACATGAATACAAATAGTTTTGTATGAAATATGTTATTTGTCAATATAATTATGACTGTTTTGTATGATTTCGATAACCAATCCTTTTTTTAGGGGGTGTCCCATTCACCATGGGCACAAAACTACAAAAGTACACAGCAAATACAATGGTTTACCAGTACTTTGATTATGCCATTAAATGTTTTGCATTGTTGATGAACTGCAATTATATCACCTTTTATATCCACTTCTTAATTCTCATTTCTCATTTTTTAGATGTGTGGGTAGGTACATACGCACATAATAGATCTTGCACCTAACATCCAAACAAAAATGTGAATTTTTTTTAATTCAAATTTTGACAATAGCATTGTGGTGACACAGGCTTATTGAAAGGTCAACACTTTAAAAAAAAAAGAAAAAAAAAAAGACATCTGTAGAAATGTACAGTGTATATCCAAAATTTAGGAAATCCACAAAGCATTTGATTTTTATTCAAATTATCTTGTTTAGTAGAATTACGAGAAAATGCTTTTGTAATTTCCATCACACAGGGACACAAATATTCAGAGTAACATATCAAGCCTAAGATTAACTGAAAATGCAGAATTCATTTGTCTGTAAATATTGGATGGTAGGCCTATTGTACACTATACATCATGATTTTCTTTGAGACAAATGCCTGGGAAGACTATTTTGTACATGATATGGTACATGTGTATTTCATACACAACCCTCTTATACATGTATCTTTTGAAAGGGCAGGAGGTTGATGTTTGATACATGTACTTCATCCCGTCCTGAAAATCGGTCTGTGTAGTCATTTTACAGTTTAAGAGAACAAGCATTAGACCTTGCTCTTCGTTCTTTCTTTCTTTCTTTTTGTGCATACTGTATGTTGTACAATTTTGAACAATAGCCAGATCAGGTATCATTAATTAAACGACATACACCTCATATAATAGCAAATATAATAGACCAATTGATTCTTTTATTTTAGATCCATAGCCCCTTTATTTATCACTCTGGCCTTGCATATCAGTGGCAACTGGTTCTTATAGAAAAGTCTAATGGCTCTACAAACTGTGGCAAAACGTAGTCGTGGCAATTCATACAGGTACAGGGCATGACTTTCTTGCAGAGGTAAGCCACAGACCCACAAAGTTTCCTTGATACCACAATAGGGAGGTGCAGTGTTATTGTTTAGCAATACATCTGGTAAATCCAGATAGCACTGGATGAGCCTGGAAAGAGCATTGTGATGGTTTTGTGGTTAAAATTTCAGATGGTCGTGAGATTATGGTTGACACCTGTAGCACCATGAACATAACACTCAGTCCTATATGAGGCCATGTCTCATTGGCAACGACATCCAGACTGGCTTGCGGGATTTCAGACGCATTGATGACAGGTTGTTCAGTATGAAGCAAGTGATGCTGCCCTGAACTGGATCCGCAGCATAGATATCAACCTATAAATCTATATCCCCTCACCCACCCTGGTGTATTGCATCGTACAACAGAAGAAGAAGATTTCTCTCATTCCATCAATATGGTTCTCGATCGCAAATTCAACCACTCGCACAACTAATATGAGTCCCCCTGCTCAAAACAGTGGACTCATGATATATGTGTTGTAATACAGTTAACCTCTATTATCCGGCCTCCCTTTATCCGGCCTCCCTTTATCCGGATCTCTCTATTATACGGATGCAATCTTGCCGTGATTTTTTTTTTTTTTTTTTTTTTTTTTTAAATTACAGGAGGAAAGGGGGATTCCCAAATCCTTGAGAACTCCTACACAAACACACATGAATTACATATTACTTCCAACATTAACATACACCTCTATTTTGGGGTCTGTTACTGAGTGTAACAATGAAAAGGTTGCAGTATCATCAGTACATGTGTATGTATATGCACATGTATAAAGCATTGAGTCTCCCGTATCCGGCCAAATCCCTTATCCGGATGAGCCCCGGTCCCGACTTGTCCGGATACGAGAGGTTCAACTGTACATGATAATTATGTGAATACGTTACCGCTTCAATCAGTCTCTAGCATTTTTGCAGTTCCTACAGTGTATGTATATATCCTGGATCTTTCCCACGGAACTGAACGGAGTATAATTCTTCTTTTCTTCTTTTGCAGGTGATTGTTGAACGATACTACAAAGAAACTCAGCTCCCCTTACTGGACAAGACAAAATTCCTCGTTCCTCAGGAACTTACAATGAGCCAGTTTGTCACAATAATCAGGTGAGATGAGTTGCAGATATTATATTTCTTTGATTTGAATTTTGGAATCTTCTGACTTTTCATGAGGTAAGGCAAAAGCTTCTTTCTCATGTGAACTCCATTTAGTTCACTCTATTGAAGAAGTCAGTTGCAGAAATATCAAACACCACTTCATAGCTAGATTCATATCTCACTCTTGAATGTGCAATACATTTTAGAATATTATTTCAGAACCTGATCAGTTAAATGCAAGAGTATACTGGAGCCTACAATCGTACCATCTAGTGTGAGGGTGCATACAATTCTGGATGTTCTTCTCTTAACCTACATTTTAGCTTCTTTACCTTCTCACAGATTTAACTAAACAAATAAAGATGAAGCCAGAATACACTTTTTCAAAAACAACCAAAATGACAAACAAAACTTTATATCATCCGGCAGCAGTGTACCAGAAGATGCTTTGGATTCAGCACAGCGCTGCCGTGATCACGTCAAATTTTTGTTCACAATACTGGTCATATTCGAGTCGGATTTTGTTGAAATTCAATATGGTGGTGTATCATGAAAATTCTAGCTGCCTATAACTTCTGGTGGTAGCGTCCTTGCTTATTTGGCATGACTTGTACATTGTATAGGCCTACAGTCTACTGGCCACCCTTTTTGGCTTTTTTATGCCTCGCTTAGCCCAGTATATTCATATCATCAGGGTCTATCACAAGAAAAAACCAGTGGTAGAAGAGTATCTCGTTATTTGTGGAAGGTCTTCACTTTTAGCAGCAAGTTCGACACTTGGTCATTGCCACTCCTCAATCGCATATACATTTGTAGTTTCTTTTGAAGGACAATTCCACCTTCTTAGACATGTGGATTGAGTGAATGCAGCAATATTAGTACAACACATCAGTGAGAATTTGAGGAAAATTTGACAACCCATTCAAAAGTTATGAATTTTTGAAGTTTCTGGCTGGATGAGAAGACTACTATAGCTTGTGATGTCACATGTGTACAACGATGTAAAGGAAACATAAAGAAAATTCAACATATTTTCACTTTTCTCGCATAAGAAAAGAACGCTTGACTTGTCTCTTTCAGAAGGCAGGGGGAATAATATTACCATTAACATACATCAGTGGCAAGTTGAGGAAATGTGCACTTTTTCTTCAAACAATTAAATTTTGTGAAATTCTCTTTACATTTTCCTTATATTGTTGTACGCATGTGACATCATGCACTGCAGTAGTCTTCTCATCCAGCAGTGACTGCATAGATAATTCACAAATTTTAACTTTTGAACGGACTGTCTGATTTTCCACAAACTTTCACTAATTTGTTCTACTAATATTGATGCATTCACTCAATCCACATCTATATGAAGGTGAACTTGTCCTTTAATATGCTAACCCCAAATAAACACTGTACATGTAACTGTGGTGGCCCACCTACTAGTACAATTTGTATCAGTGGCATTTTGGGACATTGCAGATACTGGCTTTCCAGGACAGAACTTTATAGCCACTACAGGCCACTGCACACATACAAAACACTGAAGAGATGAAAGAGATAGCTGGAATAGACTGTCGGTGTCGGGTGTGTCAATACAGATTGAACCTTGGAGGTCAGCTGTAGAGCCAAACAAAAGGAAGCCATGCTGTGGCTGCTACTTTAAACCCTCTATGTGCCACATTTTGGGAATGCATTTAACAGTGTTCAGAAATGTGTTTGTTGACAGCCATTTCTTCTTGCCATTGTCAACATCAGTGCACCATGTTGTGCATCATTTTACGGCTCGTAGTACATACATCTGTGCTTTCATTTTATGTAATCATCATCTGAGTTGGGACGCCTTCACACAGCAAATTCAAGTATGATGCCCTCTTATGCCACGCAATTATGTTTACGACCTTATATTTTGAGACCACCTTTCACCACAGTGTTTTTACATGGTACAGTATGTGCCCAAAGATCTATACAACTGTTGTAATTTGAATGTATTCAAATTTTAGGTGATGTACAATGTACATGTAAGTCACCCCCCCCCCCCATAGCATTGAATAGTACTTTTTATTTTATGAACAAAAATGTGTTTAGTTGATTTCACATTCTATGGAGGAATTGTTGGCCTGAAAGTATATGAAGGGCACTTACATGTAAATGTACTTGGATGGAAAATATGATATAACTATTGTTCTTCACATGTAAGTTTTATTTAGATCACTGTAAAAATTGAATTTTTAATGTGAGTAATTTTTCAGGGTTGACCAGGTACAATGTAAGATAAATATCATATGCTTTAATTCCACAGAATCAAAATGGAAAATAGTAATGCATGTACATGTAACAAGCAAAAAATGTGTGTACTTTAATCTTCACACTAATTTCATTTCTCACGAAATACATGCAGATTTCCACTCCGAAAATTTTCCCTTTACAGTATTCACATCCTACAATATTACCATAATAATAGAGAATCTTAGGGTCAAAACTGTCACATTTACAAGTATTTAGCCTACATAATATCCACCCAGTCACTTAGGTAGACTCTGTAGAGACTACAACTTTATGCAATCCCTTTAATACCTGATTACAAAACAGATTTTAACTACCGGTAACACTGTAGTCCTTTTTTCTTTGAGCTCTACCCCATAGGATTGACCTCAGTTTTACAAAATCCCTCAATGACAACTTTAATGGTCACTGAACTTTGGTGGCTTTTCAACAGGGAGTTCTTCTAAATTGTTCTGTGTGTTTTGTTTTGTTCTGTTTTGTTTTTGGTAGGAAATGTAGATATTTTCTATTCTTTTGCAAACTGTGGATTTAATTAAACAGTTCACATGTTTTCTTGTTATATTTTCAAAATGTTTTTATATCTAAAGCCAGGCTGACACTTGCACGACTTTTGGCCACGATTTTGTCGTGGCAAGTCGTGACCAAAATTTTGATCCTTTCAAAATTCTCGTCCTGACATGGCACGCAGTCACGACGGGTCTACGCACACTTCACGCCAGTTTACGACTAGTTTGCGCACTGGCACGATTCGAGTCGTGCCAATGCGTGCCACAGAATCGTGCAAGTGTCAGCCTGGCTTAAGGTTATTCAAAGTGTGCACATTATATATGAATTGGTATTACATAATTTGGCTTCATTTCTTCTGTGTACATTCAATTCATTATCTGCTAAATGTGCAGTTGCAAAAGAGATAGAGGGGGGAAAGGGATGAGGATGCAAACATTTATCAGTCTGCTGCCGCTATAAGATTATGTCTCTGTCTCACACTTGCTTTGCAGAAACCGAATGCAACTCACAGCCACCCAGGCCTTTTATCTCATCGTGAATAATAAGAGTTTGGCCAGCATGTCTACGACGCTAGCAGAGATTTACCGGGACGAGAAGGATGAAGATGGCTTCCTATACATGGTTTACGCTTCCCAAGAGATGTTTGGGTGCTGAGTTTCCATAGTGGCAATTGTAAATGTACATGTGATGATATGAATATTGTTTATTTTTGTTATTTTGTTGATGCTTGTGTAGCAGGGAAAGTCAATATCAATTCAGTATCTGTTTATCTTTACTATGTGGCAATGTACTGTCCCCAAGGAAGTTGCTAGTACAATGTACATTTTGTGCTATGTGCTGTGATATGATACTGGGATTTAGCCAGATGTTAGGTGTTCAAGCTATCCTTAAAAACCATAAACATGCAGTACTATTGACAAATACTGAAAAATTTGACACAGCATGTACCAGCATTCTTCATTTGCCAGGGATTTGTTGCAGTTATAATGCAATTATGTTATATAAACACATGGTTTAATGCATGGTTTAATGGCAACTAGATGGTGACTGCAGAACCATAGTACCAAATACAAAGATGTGTGCCATATATAACATTTGATTATGTAAAAAAGAAAAAAAAAAGTTTTGTAGTTCATAAATTTTGTGTAAGGGAATTGCGCCTGGGCCAAAGAACCAAGTGGGTTATTTTCTTCATAGTCCCATGCATGTCATCTGTCTGTCATTCATCGTCATTTGTCATCTGCTGCTATTTTTTCACCTCATGTATATTCTTCAGCAGAAATCATTCAGTGGGGGCAGGCCCATGGGACAAAGTTCCAAAAGACCAACACTGTGTAAATTTTGAACAGAATCGTCTATCCTCCTTGTAAGAGGTCCAGCAGAGTCAAACTACAACCCCCTAGTTGCTTCAGAGTAGAGTGAAACCTGTTCAGTCTATTAAAATGACAACTTGAGACCCTCACCAAGACATGTACAGTACGCCATAGGTATGTGGATAACAACTCTGTTCTCTATCCTCCACTCCTTGTGTTGAGCATTTTGTAAATACCACAGGTGAGTGCATGATCCTATGGTATTTGTTGTTTCCTGAATTAGCACAATGTACAGTTTCCTTCATACTTTCAAACTCAGAGATAACAACTCGATCTTTTTTTTTAATTAAAAAAAAATCACTTGATATAAGGGTATAGGTTAAAATCTTATGAGAAGATAGGCTGTTATTATGTAATACTTATTAACACCAGTCATTGTTACAATCCCAAATTTATGTCCATTGTCTTCCATGTTTAATGGTACTCATAAAAGGATAGAAATAGATTGGGCAGTTTATTTTCAAAATGAGATTGGTGAAAGGTCAAGTGTCAAGGTAAACTGTTGCTGTATTTTGGCTATATACATGTCATTTTTCAGGCAAAACTTCAGCTTGGAATGGCCAATGTTATTATCCAGAAGGATTTCTTGGCTGAAATTGTGGGTATGAAAGCTTGAAAGTCACTTTAACCTGGGAGGTGAGAAGAAGAAAATCTCTCCTCCCTGCTAAAACTGATGCTCAAACTGTCATTCATGATATACAAAGGAAAATTCAGTGGCAATGATGTGGATGTACAGTATTGAATAGAAATGATAATGCAATGATTTGTCTGTGTGAGAGAGTTGTGAAAGATTTATCCTCAAGGTCATTGGTTTGATAGGATCGATGATCTGCATCTAAATGTAGATGAAGGTCCATGCTTGTGCTGAATGATAGTGACTCTATGACATATTAGGCTCCCCAGTTGACTGCACACACCAGTCAGTTACAATTTGTTCTTGTTTGGAGTAACTTGTTCAATAATATTAGACAGTAGCTGCCTACGCTGAAGTGGGCGTTTTGTATGAAACTGCCCTGATTTTGCAGACTGTCAACACATTACTGATAATATTGCAACTTCATGTGGATGAAATACAGCAAACAAAATATAAGGATGTTTATTAGTGTAATATTTTAGAAATTTCTGTACCCAAATATTCTGTGTGTATGGAGCGCGGGGGGAAAAAAAAATCTGGGGCAATATTCAATGTTTTACTTACATTTTTTTTTTCTGAATTTACTCCAGTACTTGTAGCGTACTTGTCCATTACCACCGATGGAATCAATCTTGTCCCATTAGAATCCTTTCACTATGATATCATATTTCTTTAGACTAGGTTTATTGGACAGTTGTTTTTTACTAAAAGTATTGGTATTGCAAAACAAATAATTGTATACTGTAGGAATAAAACTGCATGCGTGTGATGGACATGAGGTTTTATGCTTGAGATTATGGTATCAGTATCTACTCTCTTCACTAGCACTAGCCAGTAAGTAAGTACTGTTATCATTTTATTTCCTCCCCAAATCTTATATTAATAGCAGTTATAAAGCACTCGAGTGCATATTCATGAAGTGACAAGGCTTTAAGCCGTCATCTGCTGTTAAATGTATATTCATTACCACTCCAGTGGATTATATGGTAGAAAGTTTGTTCATGCTGTACATATGTGTATTATCAAATTCTTTAAGAAAGAAGAAAGATTTATTGGTGTTGGTAATGTGCTTTGACATGAGTGTGTGACTGCGCAAAATATCAAAAGACTTGTATCTGAAAGGCGGTTTGAGATATTTTGCTGTATAGCAACAAAACTTACAAATGCCACTTTTCATTTTAGAACAGTGAGAGGATATCCTAGAGTTAAAGGACAAGTTCACCTTCATAAACATAAGGATTGAGAGAATGCAGCAATATTAGTACAGTAGAACACATTAGTGAAAGATTGAGGAAAATTGGACAATCGATGCAAAAGTTATGATTTTTTTAAATTTTTGTGTTGGAACTGCTGGATGAGGAGACTGCTAAGGCTCGTGATGTCATATGAGTACAACAGTATAAAGAAAATGTAAAGAAAATTCAACATATTTTCACTTTTTTCGCATAATAAAAGAGCACTTCACTTGGCTCTTTCTAAAGGCAATGGGATTAATATTACCCATAACATATGTCAGTAATGAGTCAAGGGAATGTGTACTTTTTTTCAAAAGATGAAATTTTGTGAAATTCTCTTTATATTTTCCTTATATTGTGTACGCATGTGACATCATGCACTGCAGTAATCTTCTCATCCAGCGGTGACTGCACAAAAACTTCAGAAATTCATAACTTTTGAACGGATTGTCCGATTTTCCTCAAACTTTCAATTATGTGTTCTACAAATATTGCTACATCCTCTCAATCCTTATGTTAATGAAGGTGAACTTGTCCTTTAAAGAATGGAATCAGCCTGTCTGCAGATTTTCATCATCCTGTCATTAGAGTCTCTGTACTAAAATAATTTGTGATGTGAAAATGGTTGATGTTATTACTCGTCTTAGGATCTTATCTACTCTTCAGTCTGTCTATATTGCTGAAATTGAAACGTCTGTCAGCCCTTTGTCAAATATTCTGGAATAGATAGGAAAATGTTTTGGATGGAAATGCAATTAGCAATGCATGTATCTGCAACATGGTTTTGCAATGTGTCTGCCATATCATACATAAGTTGAGTAACTTTGCATGTGGTACAGCAGTTGAGCATGCTGGATATTCTTAGAAACAGGGTTTGGCAATATAGGGAATGTGAAATTGTAAATGTAAAATAGTACTGAAGTAAAAGGAGGTTTGTGTCATTTTAATTTCAGTGTCAAAGGTCATGGTCCTCATTATCAAAGTGGAATCATTGGTAAATCCTGTTAAATATATTTGTGCAGATGACATTAATGGAGGATGTGGATAATTCTGTTTCATTCGGTTGCCCTCTTTTAAAGAAGAGTGGAGTAGGGGTATATTTGAAGCACAAATTAAAGTGTGGGTTGAGTTGAGCAGTCCCCTCTGTTTGCTGCAAGTTTCTCATCTGGTTGATAAGCACTGCAGTCTTTATCACCTGCACTTTCCATCTCACACCGTTCACTGGTAGTGTTGCAGTATCCTAGTGGGAGGATGTGAGAAACTGTGCCAGCCAACGAGGCAGATGATGAGCTAAATTTCAAGAGAGCCGGATCAATCCATCATATTTACAGGCTTGTTGGTGTTGCATCAGAGCAGAATAATGTATAAAAGTGCATCAGCTTTGCTTTAGAATATCACTATTCCAGCAGCCATCTCTGGCAATGTGCCCACAGGCCTTTCACATCCTGCTCGTATTTCCTGTTATTGTCACCCCACCTGCCTTCACCCCCAACACAGTTGGGCGATTTGGATGCTCAAGACTTTGTCTGCTGTTGTGTTATTGTGTATGGGGGCTCTCTTTCCATGACGCTTCAAACTACTTTGTGTAGATGTCATTTGGGGTGCAGCGAGGGGTGATCAGAATGCCTTCTCACCTTACAAGGACATGTGGAATGCACACAGTGACTGCTGAGCTACTAAGTCTCCATGTAAACTATTATAGATATTTTGTCATATCTGGATAACAGAAATCTCCCTAGTGTGGGAATCATTTTTGCCTATTGAGTTGCATGTAACATAAAAGGATCCCCCTAATTTTGATGTTGAAATGTTGGCAGCCCTGTGACTGCCATAAATACATTCCTAAACACATGCCCATTTTGTTCTCTTAGTCCAAGTTTGTTGAGAGATAATCATGGAAGAATTTACTTAAAAGAATCAAGCCAGCTTGACTGTCTTTGCATCAGCACAGAATTGCAATTGGAAGATAACCATCTTGTAAGCCTGTACACAGATGGAAATGAACAGACTGGTTAAATATCTTGGTCCATTTCCTGTTCATGTCTGCATGTTTTGTGGTGCCCCCCCCCCCCCAAAAAAAAAAAAAAAAAAAAAGTGGAGGGGACATTCTACTTATAGGTCGTCCAGCAGTCCATCCAGTTCAGCCAGCCAAAAACATTAAATTAATTCCACCCAACCTTAGCAGTACTATAACTTAGACAACACATTTCACCACACATGAAATAATGCTCAATTCGTAATTGAAGGCCTGTAGTATATGATAGGGGTTAGGAGGATAACCTATTACCTAATCATTGACAGTGAAGTCCAGAATATCTTTGCCAACTGGTGAATAAAGTTAGCCAGCAGATGTGCCAACTGGCAAGTAAAGCATAACAAGAATTTAAGGTTGATGCCAGATTCAGAGGTCAAGGTTATGTAGTGGACGCCATCTACATGATATCAAAGAAGAGCTATACAAATGGCATAATGTAGTGATGATTTTTACAAAGATGAATGCATCCCAGCAATTTTGCTTTGAACAACCTCATTGCTCTAGTATTGATATCATGCAATTAAACCCATTATTCTGCTCCCACAGTGTGAAAGTTCGTTTAGTGTGTGTGCATGTGAATCGATTTGCCTCAAGTGAATTATTGCAGATTTTTTCCGGCAGCCACTCTGAACAATACATCATAAATTTCAAAATCATCTCCTCTCCCCAACAGGCAAATTTCTGTCACATGAAATAGTTCAAAGTCTTCGAACGCTGTGTGTATTAAAAAACAAAACAAAATACCTAAAAAAAGTCACTTGAAATATGTTATCACCACTCACACCATTACCCCCCCCCCACCCCACCCCCTCTACAAAACAAAACAAAACTACTTTACTGGAGGAGGCTGCAGGGGAAGAATACTAAAAGGTTTAAAGGTACTAGCCCACATTTGCAAACCCACGAAAATCAAAACTGCATAAAACAGGTCCAATATGACTTCAAGTACAAGTTATAACAGTAACATACCTCACCTGTCGCTCTTTGTCTATACCATTCGATAAAAGAGAGAAAATCATCGTTTTAAAATCAATTTTCAAACCGGGTCAACCCGGCCCAAAATCGAATTACGAACGCGGGCTATAGCTACGTACATTGTACATGTAACACGTACGTGGACCGGAGCTAGCGAGCGTTATACGCATGCATACAGATTACGGTGCATTTTCATTTATTATTTTTATGAAAGTGATGGACTAATTGGAACAAAATTTTGTACAGGTGTTACTGCAATCATACCCAAACTCCATGCTAACTATGAGACCAATTGCTGCAGGTTTACAAATGTGGGCTAATACCTTTAATGTACAGTGGATTATGGAGGGATGCATTGTGCACTGGAATTGAAATTGAGGGAATAGAATTATTCAACAGACACCAAAAACAAACAAATAAAAACAGATACTAATGATAATGGTGCCACCCTCAGCATTTGTGTCTCTGTGTAAAGTGAGTCCTTATATTTTGTTGTTTTTTATATGTATTTAAAGAGTCTACTGTGATTGTTTGGTGGCTGAAAATAATTTGAATGTTATCACATATTAAAAAAAAATGCTGTAATGGAGTGATGGCTGAAAGTAATGTTAATGCTATCATATGAATAGATATAAGTATTAAGTAAGATGCAGCAGTGCTTGCCCTGGATGCAACCTGTAAAACATGTATTCATCTATTGTCATAGCATGATTAATGGCATTATCGGCCCTCGATGTAAACAAACATCGTGTTTGTAGTTGAAATAAAGTAGGTATACTTTATAGTTTGTACATAGGGGTGTAGAAATATGCTATCACAGACCAGGACCCTATTTACACATGGGCCGGCTTAATCGAGTCGGCCTCACCAGAGGTGGACCGAAACTGGGGCAGCCTCAAGCCACCGTCAGTCCACTTGTGTGTTTACACTTACGTTCGAGGCGGCGTGAGGCCGGCCTCACGCCAGCGCCAGTCGTATGTGTAAATGGGGTCCAATTATAAGCATCTACAATTCATGTATTAACAATCTTTCTTTTTCTATCAGAAGGTGAACCACATATTTTGTAGAGGTGCATAATCACAACGATGAATGTTAAGTTTGCAGGAAGCAACCGTTATGTATTTCAAGGATATGATCTGTGCCCTGACCTGCCTGTGTTGTTTGCTAGATAAACTGCAGTGCCATTTATGTGACCTTTTCACAGTGCTCCTTTTGATAGGAACCTTTTGTAAATGGAGCACTTTGGTGTGTTTGTGTATTGGAAACGTTCAGTTTCTTGGCATGCCTGAAATTCCTCATGACTTGAGGACAATAGGAACATTGGAAGTAATTGTTTGATCTTCAGTTCTTTGTGGCTTCCTCACATACCACATTGATATGAGAGGGCAAAGAATGAAATGAGAACATGAAGTGACCTCACCAAACGTACAGTGTAGCAACATTGAACATACGATGTTAAGTATTACGAGGCGTACGCAGAAGAAAAAGGTGGAAGCACCTCATATCGTTGCCATTTTGTGTTGTTGGTTGCCAGTGTTGGCACTCTTTTTTAGTAAAGGCGTTATAAGATACACTTTAAGTTAAGCAAGACCCAGGTGACACATAATCTAGTTAAGATAGGCTACTTGAAAAATTATATATAAACAGCTGTATGAAGTTCTGTTTTGAGAGAGAATAGGAAATATGCATTCTTTGTCAGGGGGGAATGTTGCAAATCTCTAAAATGCCAGGCTGTTTTTATTTCAAGTTTCCCACAATCTATAGTACTGTATGATATTATTAGATACGCGTAGGTGCATGATGTGTATGTGTCAGTGTCTTGAGAATTTGAGATTCTGTTTTTTCCATAAGACATAGTGGTAAATGCATTCCCAATTATCTGTCTTAGAATCATGTTAATAGTCGTTCTCTTCAAAAGCCTTTGTGTGCGTGCTTGCTAAATCTAGTTGATCTGGTGTAACCAATGGATCACTTTGAATATATGGTCATTTCCATTCTTTGTATCTAGTGTTTTAATGACGAGTAGAGTTTGGCAAGAATCTCTATATTATTATACGTATTATGTGACCGACAGAAGACAGAATAAGTCAATATGTCAGCAGACAGAATAAGCTGCGGTAAAGGACTTGTAATGTACATTGGGTATTTTTCTAGATGTTATTGCTTTACCTGAAGTGTGTAAAGCAGAGCAAATGTATGACAAAGGAATCATGTATTTTTTTGTGAGAGACACAACCTCCAAAGCTGTGCATATTTTACTAATATTTCTAATACTCAGTGGTATTTCTTCACAACAGTCAAGGAAGAATACAGATTATTTGTACATCTGTATAAATACCATGTCTTGTAGATGTGTAGGCTAGGTCAGGTTTCATGACTTCTACCAGGGTGATCATTTGAAGTGCAAGTAACTGAATTTAAGTAGCGCCATGTATGTAATAGTACATTATATGTTCATCTTTTCACCCATGTGTGCATATCATATTTCACTCTTTATTGGGGAATGCAACCAAAAATTGTATAAACATTCCTCACATGACTTGATGTGCACCAGCAGAAAGAGGCAGATCCTTAAGGATAGCAAGCAATGTATCAGTGTTGGCTGAAAAAAGGGACTTGGTCTTTTGTCAGTTTTGTCAAGAAAATTTTGGAGATGAAAGGTTGGAGTTGAAAGTAGCTTCATGAATCTTATAAGCATTTTGTACCACAATTATGTGTAGCTCCTGACAAATATCTGCACATGGTGTAATGGATACCTTTGCTATGTAATGCAATAATTTCAGTGTGAATGCAATGTATTTTATTAATGTGCTGAGCATTAACCCACACTACCAGTTGCTTTTTCTTTTTTTTTTTCTTTTTTTTTCCTTTTTTTTTTTTTAAACAAATGCAGGCTTACCAGCATAACTTTGGCAACCTGAGGACACCTTGAGGTGGAAAAATGATTGATTGAAATGTACATGCCCTCACTTGGCCAAGATTGAAATCCAGATGCGCTTCGTAATATATCGTGCATTGGATGTCAGTTTTGACTTGTACATGACCCATCACAGTGAAAGCACGATAATGCTTCCCAACACAAACAGTTTCTGTTCTTGTGCATGATTAAATTCTTTGAACTTTAAGCTTTTCAGCGATACAGTGTATTAAATTTGTCACATCTTTTTTTCCAAAGACCTACCACTGAAATGGCAAGAAAAGTAGCCTCCAATTCGAAGCAGTTTTAAGAAAATCAGCTTATAATAAAGAAATTCAGATGCAGTCCAGCCAATGAGACAATAGGTTAATACAAAACACCATAGTAGCATGCATCATCAATGAAATTTTGGAATGCCAAATCACGCTTTTGGACTTTAAATTTAGACAGGAGTTAGTTAATTGATTGTTGTGTTTTTTAAATTGATCAAATTCTGTACTTTTCAGGCACTTTTTATTTTGCATTATGCTTTTTTTTTTCTTTCTTTTCCTTTTTTTTTCCTTTTTTCGCTTTGTTGTCTGTGACCTTTTGGCGGCACTATGGTTAGGGTGTCTTATTGGAGCATGACAGGGTATTATGAAGGTGAGAAAAAACCAAGAACTATCATACCTTTGGAGGTATCAAATATAAGTTAATGCTGGCCTGTTTTTCTCTTTTTTTTTTTCTTTCTTTTTTTTAAAGGTTAGGTTTAAGTGCTCATTGGAACAAGTTGAGGTAATATATACCTGGTTCTCATGTATCATTCTAGATCTTCTGTAAAGAATGGTACAGGCACATTAAATAATGTTTGCATGTAGACACTCATTTGCATTATAGTCCATGCTCAGTTTACAGATTTAGCCATGCACAGTTCAACTAATATTGTGAGGTTGTCCGTTTATTACACTGCAAGAAGATTAAAATAGTCAGCTTGTTGATGACTTTGTAGAATGCAAAATCTATTTATGTTTGTATACTTCAGTCAAGTGGAAAGCAATTGAACGAATTAGTGTCGGGAAGGGGAAAAAAAGGTGCTATGTGTTTAGTTGAGACAACCCTTCCAAAGTCAAAGCAAGATATCTCAGTAAACATATATTACTTGTATACTCTCCATGATACATACATATACATACCTTTATTATGTGAAATGTCAACAAAGATGTAAATGCCAAAATGTCAGTATTGTACTGCCACTACATACATTTGTACATGTGTTTGTCTGTCATTAGGGTAAATGGGGAGACATTTACCGGACTACCGACCGTAACACCCAGCTTGTATGCATAGCGTAGGTGCTGTGTAGTGGAATCAAAACCTGCCAGTTACAATGTTTTGAAGAGGTTTGGAAGGTCGAGTGGTTTTGCCTGGAGTTACATGATGTCAGATTTGGGCCTTGCAAAAAGAAACAGATTTTAGGCACAAGATGTTAGATATCAATGGAAGTCAATGTCACCATGCTCTGTTTTAGATGTGTATTACTGTATACGTCATATATTTAGCGAATCTATTTTTTTTTTTCTTTTTTGCAAATCAGGACTTCCCAGCAATTTCACAAGTGGTTAGATTTGTGATTGTGGAGTGCAGTAATAAGCAGAGGAATCTGTGCGTGTATGTCACATTCATGTCGAGATCAGACTTTATATTTTCGTGTGTTAAATTTTCAACTGGCACCTGGCTCACAAAATTCACGAAAATTAAAACCTCTGCAAGTATAACGGCGTATACAGTACTTGACATAATGAAGCAAAGGGGGATTTGATTGCAAAGATGTTGTGTAACAGTTGCAAGAGCTTTTTCAAGGTCTTGCAGTAATAGACTACCTATTTTTCTCATTTTTTCCATATTTCTTTCATGTTAATGCCTTACATTAAGAATACCTTGAAACAGAACAGTTTCCCCCCAAGTACTTTTGTGTATGCTTTCTGTATGAAAAGTACTGTGTGTATTTATTTATCCCAAAGTGAGTGTACTGTAGTAGACTGGGCTGTGTTTTGTATTTTTCCAATAATCATTGTGTATGTAAATTGATGTCTTGTATCACTCAAATTTAAGCAATGGATGGAAGGGGCAAATGGAAGGATATTTTTGATTTGCTTTGAAAATAATTGTATAAATAAAAAAAGCATTTTTTCAATAAATTCCTGAAAATAAACGTTTCTCCAATCAGTGTGGTTTATGAGTGGTGTTAAAAGGGATTTCAGAGGTCAAAGAAATTGTGACAGAGTGCAGACAGAGGTATCTTACATTGAAAGGAGCTACCTATGTGAGTGCATGTAACAGGAATGCACATTGTGCTTGAAAGAAGCTACTGATTAATATCGAGTCACAGTCTTATCAAGTTTGGTCACAAAATGAGTTCAGCACCATTTTTAAAACATTTTAAAGTGAGTCCATCATTAGATCGGGCAAGGTAAAAACCTTTCCAGTGATACCTCACTTGTTACATATCAAGGAGTATTTTTGAAATTCTGGCTAGAAAAATATCTCATATTCCCATATTTCTTTTGTTTTTGGCAGCTTTAGTCCCAAATATCCTAAAATGAGCAAGAATGGAGTTGACTCATTCTGCGACCACACTCCTTAATTGATAAATGTGCTGTAGAGAGAGAAAATAGTGTATATGAATCTAAAAACTGTACAGTAATTCATGCCATGTTATAATCTGGGGGCCATTTCATCAAAAATTCTGTCAGATTTTTTTTTTTTCTGACAAACTGCCTGAAGCTATATAGTGAAATCCTTGCATTTTACTGGCCGAGAGAAAACTTGTTTGAAAAGATATCTGACGAAATGCCTGAAAGCCCTGTTTACCTTTGGGAGCAATGATTTAAAAAAAAATGTTCAAGATAACACAGATGCATATGTGTAGGTCAGTCGTATCACCAAACATCCTACCTCACAAGAATTTCATAATAAATCCTAAAATATAAGGAGATACAATGTATCACCGTTTTTCTCAATAAACCATAACTGTAGACGGTTTATTGTTAACATTTTGTATATTTCACAATACTTAACATCCATTATACTGATTCAAATTTTTACATTGGTTGTTTCTATCCCTAACTCACATTTTGAAGCACAATTGCTGGGTTTTTGTTTCATCTGCAAATGGTAAATTATGCCTTTAATGTATACACTCACCCCTATGTAGGGGTACATTTTAAGAACCATACAGTGCGCTAGATATTATTTTCTCTTGGTGTCATTCCTTTTACCTTACTCTGGTGTGTCATTCATTTTAAAATATCCACCTGCTCTGTTCTCACCCAACATATTTTCTCTCTTCCCTTTCTCTGACAGTTAATACTGTACTTTACCAAAGCATTACAATGGCAGTTACAAAGTTCAGACATAGCACTATCTTACAAAATAATTCAGGTCATGTAAAAAGTCACAATACTGGATGGAACGTGCATGCTTTTTTAAGTGTATATATTATTTTCTACCGTGCGATGTCACGCATGAGCGACATTGCTGTGTAATGCCTCCATCTACTGTGTTGGTAAGCTGACTAGAAATTGGTTTGATAGCAAAGAATGGAAGAGATTTTTTTCACTGCCCATAATATCAGGAGTGAATATATTGCAGAGATTTATGTAA
Organism: Diadema setosum; assembly: GCF_964275005.1. Lineage (NCBI taxonomy): Eukaryota > Metazoa > Echinodermata > Echinoidea > Diadematoida > Diadematidae > Diadema > Diadema setosum. The sequence continues at coordinate 10,672,373 of NC_092685.1, read as the reverse complement.
AAAATACCACTGTACAATATAGAGACATAAACAGGGCCCCATTTTAGCAAAAGATATAATCAATTATAAATTTCCTTACCACACAGGCTGCTATAGACTTACCATAGAAATCAACTATACAATCAATTATAACTCTTCATAAAACAGGGCCCAGGAGAGGTTGATTGCATATGAATAGAGTAAGAGTCAGAATCAAAAGGATATTATCCATTCGTGACGCCTGCCATGCGTTCAGTATCAAAAGTACAGTACTGTAAATGTAGTTGACATGGACCCGATACAGTGCGGGGCTGGGCCGCGGCTGGGCCGCGGCCGAGCCCTCCTTCATTTCAGAGTAAACGCGCAAAAGGCCAAATGCGGGGCCAAAATTGGCCGCGCATTTGGCCACGCTCTGGAGGTGGTCTCGGCCGCGGCCGAGCCCGGCCTTTTCTCAGTGTAAACGCGCAAACTGGGCCAAATGCGCGGCCAATTTTAGTCTGGCTACCAGACCCTCTGCCCGTACTATTTCGCTATTCAGGATATTAACCCCCTCAACGTCGAAAACTAGTATAGTCGTAGGTGGTTTTGTCCTGCAAAGGATTTTTCCTTCGCCAAAGGCCTTTGCCCGAACGGCGACTTCGTCGCCATGGAATCCAGTTGGTAAAGGGTCTGAAAATCAGACTATACCAAATTGCGTTTGTTTACAAGCAGAGCGCCACCAGGGAGGTGTCTTCTTTCGATCCACCTCCCTGGCGCCACTACGACAAAATAAAAGGTTTGAATTAAAATCGCGCCCGAGCCCGGCAGTGTAAACCACCGAACTAAAAGATAGTGGAATGCGTGTTCACCCAGTAAATACGCAGCAAAGAGATTTTCTCCTCCCCACCACTGGGGAAAATCTCTTTGATACGCAGCCACCAAAACTTGTTTAACTCACGTGACCACCGCCATTTTGCTAGGGCAATTTTTCCTCAAAGAGTGCACGCTCAAGCAGGTCGGTGTCTCCGAAGCGCAAGGCCATTGTCATGTACAAACGTGCATTGTTACGTCATAATCACTAGCCACCGGACGGCGCACTCTTGCTTGCGCATGTACCAATGACCCAGTCTGACCGCGCCTAAGCGTGCACTCCATCAAGGAAAAATTGCCCTAGCAAGATGGCGACGCAACACGGTAATTTGGCTGCACGGTCTCTTGTATGTTGGGAATAGGGACCACCGAACTAAAACATATGTTTTAGTTCAGTGATAGGGACACGCATTTCACTGTTTTTTTTTTAGTTCGGTGGTGGTTATAAACGGACAAAATTGCGGGGCTCGGCCGCGGCTCGGCCCAGCCCCGCACTGTAAACGGGGTCTTAAATTCGTAGTATTTCACATGTGGACACGATTTGAGCTCAGTGCAGGGGCAAGAGTTAATATATGTATTATTATTCATTTATGCTAGTTGGGAAATAACTCAAGAGTATGTTGAACTATACTTCATGAAGTAAGAAATGCAGCAGAGTATGACATTGTTACTGTGTTATGAAAGTCTTAGATCAAAGGTCACAATCAGAACTTACTGGAAGCACTTGGAGAGGTGCATATAGTGCAGCTGTGGACATCCTTGAAAAAAAAAAACATATATATATATATATATATATATATATATATATATATATATCTTTTTTGTATATTTATATATTATGATATATTTGTATTCATATATTTATATATCTATATAATCATCTATTTATGTTTATATTTAGTACATTTATATTCATAATATTACACAGGGCTCGCCATTATCGGTGGTCCAGGGCCACTAAAAATTGGTGTCGAGCACCAAAAGATAGATTTGAGGACCCAATCAGGCCACTTCATAATTTTTCGGGCCATGAACATTTCAAGTTCAATAATATTTTAATGACCCAAATGGATCACCAGACAAAAAAGTTAGTGTAGAGCCCTGATTTGATATTCTTTTTTTTTTATATATATATGATTCGGATCATTATCCTGATCACCGCCAAAAGAAAGAAAGAAAGAAAAAAACAAAAAACAAACACCGAATCAATAACTCAGAAAACGCAGAAAAGCGCAGAAAACCAAATCAAACAAGATAAGAACAAAATGTGATGACGCGGACAAAATGACAATGTCTATTGTGTTCACAGACACATTCTATATTTAGCAGGCAAAATGTTACACGGCGCAGCGGCTGCAAATAATGAAGAATGTGACGTCCGGGCGAGGGTTTGTGTGTGTGTGTGGGTGTGTGTGTGTGTGTGTGTGTGTGTGTCTGTTTGTGTGTGCGTGTGTGCGTGTGTGCGTGCGTGTGTGTGTGTGTGTGTGTGTGTGTGTGTGTTGCTTTTTTATGTATATACCCTTGTATATATTCTTATATCTACTCGATTTATAATCGAGTTGTTATGTTGAAGGGAGATGATTGGCAGTATAAGTATACCATAGTCAAAGATATATCTATATATATATATATATATATATATATATATATATATATTTTTTTTTTTTTACATGTCAATACTTTCTCGTGAAGAAATGGTCAGTAGGATTGATTTATAATCGAGTTGTTATGTTTGAAGGGAGATGATTGGCAGTATAAGTTGGTAATGGATTTGTCTTTTGAATGGCATTTGTACCGTTTTTATGTTCATGTTACACCCAGAATGGGTTGATTTATGATTGATTTGAATGAAATCAATAAAATATCATTGAAAAAAAAAAGTGTGTGTGAACAACAATAAATGTGTGAACAATAAACACGGTAATTTTTGTCCGCGTCATCATCATGTTTCGTTCTTATCTTGTTTGAGTTGGTTTTTCTGCGCCCCCCCCCCCCCCATGTTCGAGGCCGTTGGCGCCCTCTTTTGATCCAATCGGCGATCGCTTCAGAACGAAAGAAATTGCAGCCGCTGCACCGTGTAACATTTTGCCTGCTAAATATAAAATGACATGTGTGAACACAATAAACATTATCATTTTGTCCACGTCATCACTATCATAATGTTAATAGTTACTTGAATTATCAACCATAATTATTTCCTGCAACTTTAGTTTTAATTCAATTTTCATTTGCTTTTGTGGTAAAGTATTGTTAACTTCACGTATTTTTCTTTAATACCACATTGTATTGATGTTGTGTTATTTTGTGTATGAAAATGTTGTTGGAAATGAAATAAATGAAATGAAATGAAATGAAATATTGAAGAGAATCCCGTACTTCCTATATACGAACATGTTCAGAAAATGCTCACACTGATTTGTAAGTTTTAGCAAGCTTTTGGATTTGTCGCATGATCTGTTATTTCATATACAGGGCAAGCCACCATATAACAGTGTGCCAGTATCATGACTTACAAATACAACGAACTATGAGATAAGTGCAATGTTTCCTACACAGATATATACAAATATCGGCTCACTCGCTCGTACTAATTTAGAGTATTTTTTCCAAGTCCTCAGTTTGTTGGTATAAATCGTTATCTATTAGGCCGTCACTATTATCTTGATTAGAATTGTAAGATGTAATAACCAAAAAAATGACAAGAATTCCATGTTTTGTAAGCTGAAATACAAAAATTTTCGGCTCGCTCGCTGCGCTCGCTCGCCAAAATTTATTACTAGTATATTTAAATCACCCTCAAAAGACCCATTTTAAGTGCTTGAAAAAGCATATCATGTGGGTTTTTTAAAGTCCCTACCGGGATGGGGTTGGGGTTGAACACTTTTTCAGAAATTGGGGGCGCAATTTTCTCGCTTGCCCTGGGCGCCGTTTTCCCTAGATACGCCACTGGTGGCGTGCTGCTGTGAAGTTTGTGTAGACTGCCAAGATGCTGTGGCAGTTTAGTCGGGTACCTAAGGGGGGGTCACCGTGCACCCCCCCCCCCCCCCCAGGGACTCCTCGAAACTTACATTTTCAGGATCCTCATGACATACCAAAATATAATCAAGATGTTAACAGGAACGAAAAGTGGCTGTTCTAGGTGAAATTTAATGTATTCTATTGTTTTTCATAATTTCTTATGTATTTCTTTGTTTTTCAACTTTTTCAACTTTTGTTTTTCTTTGTTTTTCTGTTGGAAATTGTCACTGATCACTTTTCTACCATAATTTGCACAAAACTAATCAATGAAAGTGATTAATTGTAAAAATAATCAGGTTTTCATGACTTTCATGACAGAGCACCTGTTTTCCATAGGAAATGTACACAAAAGCACAAAATTGTGCCCGTTTTGGGACGACATTCCGTTACAAAAATGGGTGTGACTTCGCAAAAGTATGCGGGGAAGTTGCAAATTTGGTCTCAAAAGTTGCGTGAGACTTGAACAAAACAAAGTCAAGTAAGTTTTGAGGAGTCCTGGGGGTGCATGGTGACCCCCCCCCCCCCTTAGGTACCCTACTATGTAGGCCCTACATGTAAGCACATAATATTACATACATACATAAGGACGGGGGGGGGGGGATCCGCCACCCCCCCCCCCCCTCAAAGTTTCGCGCTATAAATCTGTCGCGAGGCTTCTTGACTTTGTTTGTTCAAGTCTCACGCAACTTTTGAGACCAAATTTGCAACATCCGCGTATACTTTTGCGAAGTCACGCCCATTATTGTAACGGTATGTCTCCCCAAAACGGGCACAATTTTGTGATTTTGTGTACATTTCCTATGGAAAACAGGTGCTCTGTCATGAAGGTCATGAAAACCTGATTATTTTTACAATTAATCACTTTCATTGATTAGTTTTGTGCTAATTATGGTAGAAAAATGGTCAGTGACAATTTCCAATAGAAAAACAAAGAAAAAACAAAAGTTGAAAAGTTGAAAAACAAAGAAATACATAATAAATTATGAAAAACAATAGAATACATTAAATTTCACCTAGAACAGCCACTTTTCGTTCCTGTTAACATCTTGATTATGTTTTGGTATGTCATGAGGATCCTGAAAATGTAAGTTTCGAAGAGTCCTGGGGGGGGGGTGCACGGTGACCCCCCCCCCCCCCTTAGGTACCCAAGTAGTTAGTCTTGTCAGCCGTCTTCTTGACTTGTGCAGCGTCGTGTCTTTGGGGATAATATAATAATCGATGTGTGTGTGTGTGTCGTAGACGTTTGATTTTTTGTGTTGGTGTGCATAATTGACATTGTTGCTCGTGCTTTACGATGGCCGAGTCTTCGGCAGGTTTGATGTTCTTTATAAAGTGCAAATTCCAATCTTACTTATTGTCTTTTAGCTGAAGAGAATGGCACGAATTTTACCGAATAGGATCGAAAGTAAATGAATAAGAAAAATAGGAGAAATTTTAATGTCATGATTGCACTTAAACAGCGACATTGGTTGCAATCATATATACACAAATTGGTAGAGGCATCGTATGTCGTTGCCTTGCACTCTCCCATCACTTTTTTTTTCACGAAAATGTCATTAAGATTATTTTCATGTATTTACTCGATAATTAAGCAGATCCAAGCCATTTTATCTCCAAGTGGTACCGTTGCTAGGTTTTATTACAAGACTGCAATACTCCGGAGGATACAACTCGTCTTAATTGATATCACGTCAAAGGAGGCAATTCTCTGGAGATAGTTATACAATCCACTGTGCACACAGCAATCGGCGCTTCGTGAGGGGATGACTTTGTCACCTTCACTTTGAGCGTGCGGTTGCAACTAATATCACTGTTTCTGGAAGACGTGAAATTATATAATTTACAAAACTCTCATAATATTTCATGTTCGGAATTTGACGTAACCTTTCCTAGTGTCTTCATTTAACTGTAACACGTTTTGTGGAAATAGAAGCCGATCGTGTCCCCATATATACCTATATACCGACTAAGTTTTTCTTGGGACTCGAGACCTTTTGTTTTCAAAGCGAAAGGATTTATTGGGACGCCTCGATCTACTGCTATTGTTGTTAATTGTTTGGATGTAAGTTAAATATTACGTGAAGGACGAAAGGAGAAACAGACTTTGTTGTTTTTGTTATATTTGTTGTTGTTCTTCTTCTTCTTGTTCTTATTTTTAATACAGTATTGGTGGAGATGAGAATTGGGCTTTTAACTTTTTGCGAGATAACAAGAAAACACTTATGAAATGGTACAGAGCATACCATTTTAAGAGGAATTCAAAGTTTATTTGATGAAAATCGGTTTTGGCATGACTGAAACATCCAAAAACGAAGTAAAACAAAGCGATCGTAAAAAAGTGTGGGTCCCACACTCATTAGAATCACTCTGTTTTGGATATCTCAGCCATTTCAAAACCAATTTTCATCAAATAAACGTTGAATTCCTCATGGAATTACATGCTCTTTCATATTTCATAAGAGGTTTCTCATTATCTCACCAAAAAATGTTAGAAACCTGAAACGAGGTCTCAACCAAAACTATACGATCCCCGAATGGAAGGACACGTACCAAATACAGCAACAAAGAGCTGCAGAGAGTTCACCCATTCCCCGTTGTGGCTTACGTATCAATTTACTGGAAGAATTTTAGATTTTAAAAAAGTACGATTTTCTTCTAAGGGATGCACATTTTTACATTTCAGTGGGTTTCACACAATTGCAATTGAACAGCAAAGTCCTGTACTTTCAAGACTAATCCGCATTGCCTGGATATAGTAATTTTGAATGTTGGCACAGCAGGGTCCCATTTTCACAACAGATGTTAGGATAGCAGCTCTTTGCTGGAACGGGAACTTCCCATGGCAGCAGCCAATCAGGTAGCTGGATTCTGATCATTACCATGATAATTATCATTCCAGCACGAGTTGCTATCAAAGTACTTTTTATGATATTGAACCCTGATGTTCGCATTTAGCTTGGAGTTGTCTCATCAATATAGCTTGTTTTGAACAAAGATCGGATGCAGCCATCAAATTCAGAGTCACAACATTATACCCCTTTCATATTGGCCAAAAACACGGCACGTCCTCCGGAGGACGTGCCGTGTTCATCCCAGACCACTGTCAATATGAAAGCTCGACTCGGCGTGAACACAGCACGAACAGTGGATGAACACGGCATGAAGTTCGTGCTACACCGTCTAGCACAAGGAGGACGTGCCGTGTTTGTGCTAGACGCTGCCAATATGAACGGACACGGCATTACATACAACCAGAACCGGAAATCCCAGATAAACACAACTGCGAGCGCGCTAGTATGTGTACAGTTACACAGATTTTATGTGTGCTTTGTCAACATACAATGATCGTTTATTTATCGTATATTGTAAGCCATAGCAAATTGTTTGCCGACTTGCAGAGGTATCAAATTCGTAAGAACAACGAATCCTTATTCTTCTTCTTGTGTTGACTACAAAATATTATAGTTTATGTTTTATTTATGTCTAAACAATTTTACACTCATTTCACTTGTAAAATTGCAAGTCAATTAAGTGCGCCTGCTTAGAATTTGGTCAGTCTGCGCTAGTAATTGACATGATTACTGACGACTGCCATCAGTGGCTATACATACACTGTACTGATTGCTGTCAGCTGTAAAATGTATGTATTGTTGTAATGCATTTGGAAAAAAAATTGTGGATTCGGCATTTTGGTGGACTGCCAGACTGTCGCTTTGATGAAAAAAAAAAAAAAAAGCGCGGGAAGCTGGCCGCAAGTAATTACAGGACCGTGCCCCGAGCGGGTTGCTATGGAAACGTGTGCCGAGTTCGTGCCGTGTTTGAGATGCGACCTTGCCCTCCAGGAAGACATGGCTCGTTCTTCACATCACAGGGCTTCTACAGAATGTTCGTTGCCGGGTGACGCGAAGCCCACAGAACTCTAGTTCTGTGGCGAAGCCACCGCAACTTCCGGTGCTGTGGACCTTTGCCGTAGGTGGCGTATTATGTTTTGTGTGGCGACTCTAGTACAGTATTACTTCAGAGACTCAAGGGCGTTGAGACGCTCAATGATACTAAGTATCGCACGTTTTCACTGAGCCGCGAGTGATTTTCAAAGGAAGCGAATGTCACTAAGAATGACAAACTCAAATATTCGGAGGATTTTTTTGTTTTGTTTTTGTTTTTGTTTTTAATATGCATGTTCATTATTGCGCAGTTTGTGCGAAGTTCTCACGACGTATGTACGAATGTCGCGTGTACTTATATAGTGTGGTTTTTGTTGTTTTTTTTAACTCCAGACAGTCACATAGGCTACACGAAGGACACGCGACTTAAATGCGAACAACGCAAATTTACCAAATGCTTCTATAAGGCGAGTTGATAACTGTCCTGGGTTAAATTGAAATAAATATGTTTTTTCTTTCTTTTTTCTTCCTTTCTCTCCCCTTAATTTCTCTCTTTGTTTGCTGGCTTGTGCACGCACGTGTGTTTTGTGTGTGTGTGTGTGTGTGTTCCGACTTCTTTCCTGACGACCCACCCAGAAAAACATGTGCTTTTCTGCAGGTTTCCCTTTACAGTATCTTAATTTTCAAATATAAATATAGCATACCCAGAGTCACTGTAAGTGTAGTCTGTGATTTTGATCATTTTTATTCATCCTCTAAACGGGTTTTTAAACTTTTTTTACTATTTTTATGTTTAAATGTGTGCTACAATTTTAGTTTGTTAAAAAATAAATAAATAAATGAAAAGGAATGAAATCAAGTGATAATGAAATCCAATGCGCGAGCAAATCACAACTCGGAATGCGGAAACCGTTCGAAAGAAAATGTCTTCTTTTTTTTTAAATACCTGCCGAACTAAAAAACGACACCTACGAACAGTGGACGATGCTTCCGAACCTCCGCGCCTGTTTGGGGATCTTTTGCAAACTAAAAATACGAATGTTAGACCATTTTTTTTTTCGACGTTAGCATCCTTCGTATCATGCTCCGTGAAAACAGTCATATACACCCTTGTCACATACTGGCTAATCCCTACAATTTACTTGAGTTTGATGAATGTGTTGACTGTCACCGGTGATCCAATGTTGTAAGTTCCATGATCCCATTTCGGGGTTGTTGTTTTTGTCCGCAAGCAGGTCTTGGATTCCCTCAGAAGAATGTTCCAATTTCGTTACTCGCAGAAAGTTAGCAAGGGCTAAGTCATTCAAAAGCAGGAGCTTTTGAATGACTCCGCAACTATCAAAGAACCAGAAATCTGTTGAGTTGCAATCAGGTCATATCGTAAGTATTTCTTCCTCCTTATATCAGCGGTGACTTCTGCAGAACTCTTGTTGAATAACAACGCTGCCATCAATGTACAGTTGTACACCCATATTGAGGTCGCTTCGCGAGTTTCTGTTTAGTTTTTGCATTCATAAATTTATCACCGCGCGTGTAAAAGGAATACTATAGATTAGGCCTTCGTTATATACTTCACAAGTTGATAATGTACACAGATTACAGGATGTTATAGATTAAGTCCACTTGAATGTAACATTTCAGTCCCCTATTTGATTGCACTAGAGATCTTACCATGGTGGCACTATCGCAAGGTCCAGTGATGGCTTTGCGTGTGAACCTATAATCCCAATACAACACAACGTAGGTTTACGGTCATCAATACGCACAACAGTAGTATCATCAATGAAGAGGGTCTAACCTTGTGGACTATCCAGTCGCCAGTGTCCTTTATATCAGACAGGGTGTAAACTGGCTTTAATAGTTACATTGTACAGCTCCGTTGGCTATTCATCGGATATGTTCGGGGTAAACAGCACGCGCAGGAGAACTATGGACCATTCTCTTACGTAACCTTTATACCTTTGAGATAATTCCTATCATCTTAACCGTGTCTTGGCAAACTTTTGAACGACCCCTTTCAGTAACTGTTTATACGATGAGGTAGCATCAACGCCACAAATCACTTCCCGTACGTGTTTGAAGTGGTACATCCAGCAAGTTATCTAAAAAATGAAAAATTTTCGTCGAATATCATTAGTCCTGGTCTTAGCTTTTATAGCGTGTACGGTTGGCAAGATTGAGGGAGGAAACAGCTATGAGGGTAGACATAGTCTTGGAGAAAATAGACGATCCTGGAAGCCGGATAATGGACTATACGACTGTACTCTCGAGTTGACGGCGAGTGTCGGGACATCCACGACCTTGACCAACACTACTGACACATTACTGCAATGTCGACATTGTACTATCAAACCGCACACACTGGGCAATGCTAACATGGACCTATCCGGCACTATACCTCATGCCCCTCCGACAAGCATGCTTGGTATGACCCCGGAAGCAGAGAGACAAACTGAAAGATCCCGAGGAGACTTTGAGACTCGGGAAGGGTGCAAGGGCCTCGAGAGCCTCCTTCCCCCCAGAGGAGAGCCGAGAGGGAACCGCCTCTCTCCCGGAGAGAAGATGGTGTTTTTAAGTGCACATAATGAATTCAGGGGCATGGTCAATCCAGAGGCCGCCAACATGGTTCAACTGGTAAGAAACCTTTACTGACATTGATACAATTATGATTATCAATTATTGCAACAAATATTGTAAAAAATATTTTAGATATTGAACACATGTACACTATGAATATTCATAAGGATGTGATTATTGCCCCGTGCGAAGCACACGCTTGTTTAGCTTTGCGATAAAAATTCAAACGTCTTAAAGCTGCATATTCGGGCATATTCATGTAATATACAAGAAAATATCTGAAGAAAGATTTGTGTGGTTCAAGGTTGAATATGGTACTGCGCGCGTCTCTACTCAGATCAGACTCAGAGTTTTATAAAGTGAGGTTTCAATCAGTCAATCAAGTTAGGTAAGACTCCCTAGATCAATTCAATTCAATTCAATTCAGTAGATTATTTATTTCCATCAAAGACAAAAAAAAAAATGATTCAAAGCCCTTACAAGTTGCCAATTTGACTTTCATTCATCTGATAAGGACAGTTCATCGAACATATTTGAATATATCATGACAATAAAAAAAAAGAAACAATGCACACTTTGTCATGGTACTAAAAAAAAAAATCATCGTAACGACGGAAAAGAATGTTCACTAAAAAGCCAAGCTTGTAGGACGTGGAACACTGGAATGAAGACAGCAACAATACCAATATACCAATAAAATATATTCATATTAAATTTATTTAGATACCGATTTTGCATTAAAATTGATAATATGCTTCTGATAATACAAGCACACTATGAACAAAGGTTACTATTATTTTAGAATGCCTACATAATCATCGTAACGACGGAAAAGAATGTTCACTAAAAAGCCAAGCTTGTAGGACGTGGAACACTGGAATGAAGACAGCAACAATACCAATATACCAATAAAATATATTCATATTAAATTTATTTAGATACCGATTTTGCATTAAAATTGATAATATGCTTCTGATAATACAAGCACACTATGAACAAAGGTTACTATTATTTTAGAATGCCTACATAATTATGAAATATGTCATAATACAACAAACATAACAATAATGGAACAGGCACTATTTGGCCGTGTATACCAGGAGAATGTGACTATAAGGATACGTTTTCCAGCAATCTTTGTCTTTCATGATCTGAAAGAGATATCTTGCGTCTCCTGAAGACCAGCGTCCATAACAAATGTGAGATTTTAGACGTCATAATATTAAGACTGGTATCAAGAAAGTGCTTAAGTATATTTAGGAGAGAAAGGGGGGGGGGTGTTGTAGCACCGTTATCTCTTGTCCCGATTGAAAATATTGTTTATTTTAACGGATTGGCAGACACATCTTGCAGAACATTCATCCTCCGTATGATATAGGGCTTACTATATAGAATCAAAGTGATATAGGAACCGAGGGGTTAAATATTTTGCTCTTGTAGCTGTCTCCCATTGATCACAAGGAATTTACCCGTATATCTTGCTTATAATGATAATTATCATTTTATTTGGTTGTGATCCATCACAACACTTTAGGTTTGACACAGCTGACAGTGGCAAATACACACACACACACACACACACACACACACACACAAGCAAACAAACATTATATTATATATGTGTATATATATATATATATATGTATATACATACATACATTCATACATAGGCCGTGTTATTATGGGTTACAGCTCGTTATTCCGAAGGTTCGTTATTCCGAAGGTTCGTTTTTCCGAATTTCATTTTCGGATGAACAAATCTTCGGAATAACGAACAGCACCCGTTATTATGCATGTGCAAGAGTCTATAATAAGTGGAGGTCAAAATGATGAGTTCTGTTTATTTAAGACACGAGTTTGTGATGCACCAGGCTGGGGGGCATTTCATGAAGGAACTTGTCGGATAAAATATCTGACAAGTCAATTATATCCAAACGTTGTAGTTGTTAATTGCCGAAGAGTCAAAATACATTGTACACTGATTTGAACTGATATACTTCAGAATTAATGCAAAGACTGCTATTTATCTACTTCAACATATTTCAACGGTGACCCTTGGAATTCATTTCGAGTAATAAAGGGAGAAAGGGACCAGCGGGTTGTCTCCTACAAAACCCCCAAATCGAAAACGACCAACGGTCAATTGAATTATCGGCTCCAATCAACTTCTCCGACAAAATCACGAACAATACGCAGGACCACAGCGCAGTTGCTCAACCAAGCGAAGGAGGTCAATATTCGTCCTATCTGCAACCGTGAATGAAGGAAACTATGTTTTCAGATGAGGTGTTACAATATATACATGTAAGTACATATAATTTCATGAAACCTGTGATGGTGGAGGCAGTGATACAATAAGTTACACAAGATCCATTTCATGATGGCGTCTCACTGGATCTAGCTAGATTCGACGAGAACAAGAACTCCTGACAGAAAACATTGATGAGATGGGGGGAGGAGGGGGGGGGGGGGGGGGAGGGGAATGTTTAACATTCAAACAAGCATTGAAGAACAGCAGCCTGGACAGCAGGAGCGCGCGCCTGTTATTCTGTGGTGTGTCAGGTAATCCGTCAGAAACACTTGACGTCATTTTTGACTTGGCTAATAAGCGTCTGAATGTACTCTTGATTGAGAAGGACATAGCCCGAAACATTGGTGCTAACTGAGCCAAGAACTGAATGCACTCCTAAATGAGAACAACATGCAAAGCCCGAAGCACTATCACCCCAAGGACCATTCAAAAGGAAATACTCCAAACCCAATCATTATCCGATTCACAACATACAAGACCTTAGTGACTGATTATAGGCCCATTCTCAGTAAAAGCGTTCAAATACGGAATTTTGGTGTCGCCGACATTCCATGACAGTTTGCGGTTCCCTGAAACCTATCATATACTATTTAAATGTTTACAATATATCACGAGGACTTTATTTGTTAAAAATAAACACAATCAAATGCGGTTGTCTGCCTTTTTGTATAAAATTTTGCTGTTAAACTTCGTTAAGACCCCCAAAACGCAGTGTCGCCGGCTATTTCAGAATTACGTTTTATTGCTCCTCTCCGTCCACAAACATACTTTCCAAATATCATTTTCATGGACGATGAGCATATCATATGTGCTAATCACAATACTCAAAAAGTTCCAAAATTTATATTGACTTCTTTTTTTATAGCCTTTTGAAACCTGTCGCCAAATTCACCGCCAGATACGTTACCAGTTTCTTTAGTGTTACAGCATTGCGAAAATAACAAGACTATGCAATGACCCTGTGTATATGAAACCCTGAGGATATACTTCATACACTACAAGTACTTAGATTTTTTGTGCAACAGCTCTTTATTGAGAATACAGTACAATGTTTGAAATATCGGTTTTCTACACTTTTATTTGGACAGATACGTTACATACTTTTCACGCCACCCACTGCGACAGATAATGCAATGTCAGACAAATTGTATATTATACATTACTCCTCGGAATGACGCATCGATTCAACATTAAAGTTTAGTACAAGTGAGAAATATTTGGTAGATATCGCTCTCATAATAATATGATCGACCATATACGTTACCACAGATACGTTACCCCAGATACGTGACCGAATTTTGCTCATTGGTCTTGTGCTTTCTGGGGATCAAATCTGGTCAAAATTCATCCCTACACATTACATGCTTCGTTTTGTTGGACCTCAGGATTATATTCTTACACCAAAAGGACAGAGAGGTGAAAAAGAGCAACACTTCCTTATGATTTTTCCTTGTGCGTCAGTGTCTCACAACTTAATGCCAAGTTTTCCGACAGATACGTTACCACATAATCAAGATGCTGAAAAGAAATTGTAAATGTTTTTACAAACAAATCGTTGTGTGCTCATAAACTCCAAAGTTCTATTCTATAAAACCCAGCCACTTTCATATTCTATGCAACAACTTTCAACGTTTATTTTACAAGACGAAGCTAAGATTCAGCATATCAGTTTTTTGCTTTTCAGATTTAGCAGATACGTTACGTATAATTCAGGGCACCCACGGTGACAAATAATGTTATGTAAAACAAAGTGTTCATAAAACAATTCTGCATAGAATGACGCTTCCATAAAAAATCAAAGTTATGTTCAAATGAAGAATATTCAGTAGAAATTGCTCTGTAACTTCACCGACAGATTCATTTGCGGTACGCCAGATACGTTACCAAACTTTGAAAGAGTAAAAATTAGTTTATGAAACGCTTCCGAGAAAAGTTTCAGTGTTCTGTTGCATATTTATTCTAGTGTTTTTCAAAATATGAAGAACTACTCAAGATTCATTGAATAGTTGAACAATTATTTATTCATTTTCATTAAAAGGGATGAGCCAAATACGTTACCATAGGTCAAACAACTGTTTAGCTTATCGAGTTCATAGAGACTGTACCTACTTCCTTCTAAGTGCCTGCAAAAATATATTTTTTAAACCTTGTTTGCATTATCCATCAAAACTTAATGAATATTTATAGTCAGATGGATAAATACATTCAGACGTAAGATGAGAATATTCTGTGAATGAAGAACTCAGCTTTCACATTTAGGGCTCTTTTCCACTATATTTCATAATTTAAATATTACGTACAATGTTTAAAATGGTTAATTTGGGCTTACATCATTCAGTTTTACATCAATTCATGAGGTAAATAATTAAACAGGTGATATTTATTAATTCATACACAACTAAAATTATTACTTATATTTTACCAGATACGTTACCAAAGGTGATTCGATGTTTTTCAATACTTATTTCCCCAGGAAAGCAATTCATATTTGCTTCCTGTGGAAATTCCAGATCGGATCGTTCCCTTTGCATGATTTGTGGGATTCGAAACTTTATTTGTAAGCGAAATTTGCTAAAAATACAAAGTGAATCTTAAGGTTATATTTCATTTCAGCAAAAAGCATATTTCAACCTACCACACAGAAATAATTTCTACCAATTAGCAAGGGATGACAACATCTTTACCTCTTGAAAAACCCCAATATCTTTAGGGGGACAGATGTCTTTTCCTGAACAGAAATTGGATCAAAACAATAAATTTAATTCAGAGTTAGGAGTCCATTACAACATGTAAATTTACGGTAACGTATCTGATTGGTGATCAAAAATCATATATGATGCTCTAATTCAATTCATTTTTACTCAATGAATGGCTATCATTTAGAATGTTCCACTTTTTGTTTCGTATTTGACCGGTTTTGAAGTTTCCGAAAACACATCTTTGAATGTATTACTTTGTGGTTGATTTTTCGGTTTTACTCACATGGAATTGAACACTTAATCTGAGAATGGCCCTATAACAGATAAGCCCACGAATCAGCCATTTCGGGATTCTGCTGAGCATGTTCTGGCCATGTTCGTTTTTAAATTCACCAGGATACGCATCTGTGATGTGATGATTATTAAGTAGTCCTCATAAATTGTGCTTGCCAGCACATCCATCTGACGGCAAAAGTGGTATTTGGCAATGTCAATAGAAAAGGATCGATAATGCATTCAATGCAGACCAATGAAATGGATACTTTACCAAGTGTTAAATGACTAGTCCTTCTTGTCACCTGGTCTAGACAAGTTCATCCTTTGTTTGAACATAAGTGAAGAATTCCATAATTGTTACGTCGGGAGCCAATACATCCTGTCGCTTTGTAAATGAGTGAGGTGCCTAACCAACTGAGGAAAAAGAAGAAGAAAAGAAATGCCATTTGTACCCATATGTGCATGGGATCACTCCGAACTCGCTTACATTTGAAGAGAACGCGAAACTCCAGGGTTCAAATGTCCACCTTAATAGGGGCAATAATGCAACAATATCAGCAGAACATAAAATCACTGAAAATTGATCCATTCAGAAGTTATAAATTTTACAAGGTTGGGTGCCGAAGGGATGAGAATACTACAGTTCGTGACGTCATGGACAGCGATATCAAGAAAAAATACAAGAGAATTCCACAAAATTTGAATGTGTGTGAAAGGTACACATCCCCTCCTGTTGATGCTGACATAATATTAAGGATAATATAAAAAATTCCCCGTTTTGTAAAAGTAGGTCGAGTGTTTTTTCTATGTGCTAGAAAAATGAAGATATGTTGCACTCCCTGTAATGTTTTTATATTAGTGTTGTCAATACGTCGAAATATTGTACTTCTCATTCAGCAATGGCGGCATCAAACATCTAAAAATTAATAACTTTTTAACGGACTGCACAATGTCCACACATTTCACTGATGTGTTCTACTAATACATGCTGCATTCACACAATCCACATACTAGCATATTATTTGGGTTTCATTCTCGTTTGGTTGAGGATTTGAAGCCATTCATGAGAGAGCCGTTGAACGAAGGCAGGAAACGCATACGATGAAAAGCGTGCGAAGCAGCAATGGCAGAATCACTGCGTGGAGATCGCCACCAAACGGAAGGGGAAGGAGGGCGGGGGGGGGGGGGTGGGAGGTAATCAGGAGGAACATCGACGACCTTGCACTCCTCGTTGACAAACAGTGTACTCAGTACTTGACCTTCTGAATGAAATCCCTATGTCAGTACACATCAGTCATTTAGTTGTGGGCCGGGGTTGTGGGGGAAAAGTACAGGAAAATCTACATGTCAGGCATGGCGTCATTCAGGAGATGATGAATGCTGCATTTCCCCCAAAAGAATTACAGAGAGAATGACTGGATCCGCCGGATATCTAGTTGCAAGCAGCGCCCGTATTGAGGAGGAAACCACTTTCCTCAGACATGGAGTCACCTGTACCGCAGTCACAAGCCCAGTGACCGTACATGCAGTGGCGTATCTAGGGAAAACGGCGCCCGGGGCAAGCGCGAAAATTGCGCCCCTAATTTCTGAAAAAGTGTTCATCCCCAACACCATCCCGGTAGGGACTGTAAACCAAGTCCACATGATATTATGCTTTTTCAAGCACTTTAAAGGGGTCTTTTGAGGGTGATTTAAATGTAATGAATTTTGATAAATTTTGGCGAGCGAGCGCAGCGAGCGAGCCGAAAATTTTGGTAGTTCAGTTTACAAAACATGGAATTTTTGTCATTTTTTTGCTAATCAAATCTTATAATTCCAATCAAGATATAATGACGGCCTTTGGCGAGCAAGCGCAGCGAGCGAGCCGAAAATTTTTTGTATTTCAGCTTACAAAACATGGAATTCTTGTCATTTTTTGCGTATTAAATCTTACAATTCTACTCAAGATAATATAGTGACGACCTTATAGATAACGATTTATACCAACAAACTGAGGACTTATAATACTAGTACTCTAAATTAGTACGAGCGAGTGAGCCGAAATTTGCATATTTCCGCGTCATCATTACGTTTTGTTCTTATCTTTTTTGATTTGTTTTTTTTTTGCCCCCCCCCCCCCATATGTTCGAAACCGTTGGCGTCCTCTCTTGATCCAATCGGCGATCGCTTCAGAACGAATGAAATTGCAGCCGCTGCTCCGTGTAACATTTTTCCTGCTTAATATAAAATGACATGTGTGAACACAATAGACATTGTCATTTTGTGCGCGTCATCGTCACGTTTTGTTCTTATCTTCTTCTTTTCTTTTTTTTTTTTTTTTGATAAATTTTGGCGAGCGAGCGCAGCGAGCGAGCCGAAAATTTTTGTATTTCAGCTTACAAAACATTGAATTCTTGTCATTTTTTGCTTATTTAATCTTACAATCCTAATCAAGATAATAGTGACGGCCTTATAGATAACAATTTATACCAACAAACTGTGGACTTGAAAAAAATACTCTAAATTGTACGAGCGAGTGAGCCGAAATTTGCATATTTCCTCGTCATCATTACGTTTTGTTCTTATCTTGCTTGATTTTTTTGATTTTTTTTTTCCGTATGTTCAAAACCGTTGGCGCATTCTTTTGATCCAATTGGCGATCGCTTCAGAACGAAAGAAATTGCAGCCGCTGCTCCGTGAAACATTTTGCTTGCTAAATATGAAATGACATGTGTGAACACAATAGACATTGTCATTTTGTCCGCGTCATCATCACGTTTTGTTCTTACCTTCTTTATTTATATAAATTTTGGCGACCGAACGCAGGGAGCGAGCCGAAAAGTTTTGTATTTCATCTGACAGAACATGGAATTCTTGTGTGAACACAATAAACATTGTCATTTTGTCTGCGTCATCATCATGTTTTGTTTTTATCTTGTTTGATTTGGTTTTCTGCCCCCCCCCCCCCACTACATTCTCCCTCCCCCCTCCCCCCCCCCCCCTTTCCGGGCGAGTTTCTTCTTCTTCTTCTTCTTCTTCTTCTTCTTTTCTTTTTTCTTTTTTCTTCTTCTTCGTTTTTTTTTTCTTTTTCTTCTTCTTTTTTTTTTCGGTTTTTTCCCCGTTTTTTTGCGCCCCCAAGGAGTGGCGCCCGGGGCACGTGCCCCCCTTGCCCCCCCCCCCCCCTCCGTAGATACGCCACTGCGTACATGCATATGAATGAACTAGAAAACTTGAAACATAATAAGGGCATGACAAGAGCACATGTTATTTTGTGAAATGTTAACAAAAAACAAAAACAACAACAACAACAAAAACAAAAACCCGACGAAATAAAGGGTGACAAATTGGACATTTTGACACTCAGTGAGATTCATCAAAATGATTTGATGGATGGTGGATGACAGTTAAGTAACCACTGATAACATTATTAGAAAAGTCAGAACCCATGCATGCGGTGGGGTAGCTATTCAGAAATAATAATGCGTATAAATTCAGAATTTGTTTAGTAGAATAAGATTTAGAAGTGAGTGTGATCTTAACGTTGATACCTAGGTCAAAGTCATCCTATATTATTCTTTGTATAGCTCACCGACCTCAAAATCTACTGCACTTTAGGCGTTTGACAGAATTTTACAAAAGTTAGACCACACATTTAGTGACTGTCTTGAGATGTTGAAAGGAGACATAAACCATACGACATGAGCATAAGGTCAAAAAAGGTTAGTTGATCTGACAATTTGTATTTCAAAGGTTCGTTATTTCGAAGGTTCCTTGGAAAAAAAGTGCGTACTATATATTCATCTAAATTGCGAACATTTTTCGTTTTCGGATTTACGAACTTTTGGAATAAAGTTTTTTTTTTCTCGGATTAATGAACGTGCAGAATAACGAACCTTCGGAATGAAGAACTGCAACTTATAAGGGACAACAAGAATGAAACGTGCTCAGATTAAATAATAACAAATACTATATATTTCTTTGTTTCAGCAGTGGGATGGCAGCTTGGCCCAAATGGCCCAACAGTGGGCTGATCGGTGCAAGTATGGTCACGGCAATCCCAAAAATATATCACCGTATTCGTGGGTAGGTCAGAACATCTGGGCCGGTTCGGGCACAGGATGGGACCACTACGGAATGGTAGAAAACTGGTACAGCGAGGCGGAGGATTACCACTTTGCCAACAACACGTGTAGCGGAGTTTGCGGTCATTACACGCAGGTAGGCCTACTTTCCTCACCCAACCTTAAATGTTGCTAAAAGGTCCTGTTTACCCTTGGGAACAGTGCTTTAAAATTTTTTCAAGATATGACATTTAATGCATATGTGTAGGTCTGTTGTGCCATAAAACATCCTATCATAATTTTCACGATAACGCCTGAAATATAAGAAGATATCTGTATTTTTCTCAATAAACTGTAACTGTAGACGGTTTAGTCTGGAAACATTTTTATCATAACTATTGTTCACATTTTGTATATTTAACGATGCTTAACATCGATTTTACCCATTCAAAATTTTACAGTGGTTGTTTCTATCCCTAACTCACATTTTAGAACTATTTTGAAGCACTAATGCTGAGTTTTTGTTTCACCTGCAAATAGTAAATTATGCCTTTAAGTATTTGCCATAAAAGAAAAATCTTTCTCCGGTAATTCATTGCTGGAAATACATAAGGTAGCCTGACATTTAAAAAAAAAAAGTATATTAACATATCATGGAAGAAAATACACTTAATTCAGGGTTAGTTCGCGCCCTCTTCAGTTGAGTTGCTTTCCAGCTTACATGATTGTCGTCACTTTGATAACTGATAAGTTTGAATTTAAAAAAAGATATCCCCTAGCTTGTATCACATGAAATATAGAAGTCTGATTTTTTTTTATTGTTTTGAATACTTTTTGAGGACTCCTTTTGGAAAGCCTGCTGCTCATCAATGGTCACCTACAATTTCTCTGTAAGTATATCGTTAAAGGGATGGTACAGCTTCAGTTGGGATAGTGCGTCAGGTTTCCAACGTTTTTGATGATGATTTTTTGAAGATACTGAAAACCTCTTATGAAATAGCATGTAATTCTAAGAGGAATTCAAAGTTTATTTGATAAAAATTGGTTATGAAATGGCTGAGATATCCAAAACAGCGATTCTAATAAAGGGTGGGACCCTCCTTTTATTATGATTTCATCATATAAACTTTGACTTCCTCTTAGAATTGTATGCTTTTCAACATTCCACAAAGTGGTTTCTAAGTATCTCGCAAAAAGTTAAAGGCTGAATTCTCATCTCAACCAATACTATTAATCCTTTCGATTTCATCTCTTCATTTATACTGTGATAGATGATGTGGGCTGAAACGACGCACGTTGGCTGCGCCGTCGCTGTGTGTTCGACCTTGGAGAACTTAGACTGGTCTCCAGCTACAATATTAGTCTGCAACTACGGCGAAGGGTGAGATTGTTGATTTCATGAACAATTCGATCTCTCTTTTTTTCCCCTTTCTTTTTGGCTTGAGGACAAAAATATCCATTTCTCTGATGCACTAAACAGCAAATGATTATCGAGTGAATATATAGTGTGCATTTAGAGTAACACTTTAGACATCACCAGAAAACACGATCACATTAAATCAATTCACGGGGCAACATTTTCATTGTCAGCATTGCTCTTTCAGATACCCTTACCTGCCACGTTGGTCTTACCATTTCAATGTAGGTACAGTATTTATTACGCTATTATGGTAGGGGAGAGTATACAGACAGAAAAGCCTGTCAAAACATGTAAACAAGCAAACAGAATTCAAAATCATAATCTTCAATTTTACAGTTTAGAGACGTTTCCACGCTGCCACAGCGCTGCCACTGATCCCTTAACTAGATCTCAGTTTTCTATACCTCCGTGTACTTGTCCAATCATACTTCAATTCATTCTTAATAGTGAATGATTTTTGTCCTTCATCATGTTCATTTCGCTTAAACCTATATCATTTCTTCTTCTTTCTTTCTTTCTTTTTTTTTTTTACCTTTAGCGGGAATTACGTGGGCAAAAGACCATATGTACGGGGGCGGTCGTGCAGTAAATGTCCTTCAGTGCACCACGTATGTGTCAACAACCTGTGCGGTAAGATTTCTCGATTGTATATGCCTGATGTATGCTTGTTGTCCGTCTCAAACCCATAATCAATGATCTCATTAATAGAGTGTGTTTAAAGAGGCACTTGAAGCTGGGGAGCGTATTTCTTTGGGTGTTTTTGATGCATTGGTGCAACGCCCGTGTGCCATTTCATTTTACCCAATAGATGCCAAAAGTTATCATCTTGATATTGAATCATCAGAAAAATAGTTTTAGTGCAAACATTACGTACACACTTTCTGACACAATCATGCCATGGATAGACATACCAGATATTGTTTGTTTGTTTGTTTGTTTGTTTGTTTGTTTTTGTTACAGGGTATTATCACTGCCAAGTAGACTTTGAAGTTGATGTTGTATCATACCTCTAATCAAGTTAGTTTTTTTTTTTTTTTTTTTTTTTTTTTTTAACAAAGGTGGGTACATGCATTATGGAAACCCTTGTAAATTGTGGGTTCATTTCGATGTAACTGTATTGAAGTTTTAAGCTTGTGCTTCTCGTTTATGTGTTTTGGTACATTTTTCCTTCTTTCCTCGACTCTTTACAGCTCTATCTCCACGTGAACCGTGTAAAAACTGCGGAGGAGAATCTCAAACGACTGTTCTTGAAGATCCTGTTTGTCATGATGGCGGCAAAGACAGATCAGAGACGAGCAGTGAAATGTGGGGCGAAAATAAACCGTCTGCCGCTGGTAGTCAGTGTGGAGATAAATAGACTATTAGAATACATACTTTCGCTTTGCTACTATTAAACAAAGCATGCAGCTAAATGCGGGTAAGGTAATGTAGCAAGTGCGACAGCGGGACGCGTGTTTTTTTTTTTAGACGGCGCAGATTGGGGACCCTAAAAATCTATTGGGCACCCTATCCCTAAACCTAACCCTAATCCTAATCCTAACCGTAACCATCAAACCCTAACCCTAACCCCAACCCTAACCCTAACCCTAACCCCAACCCTAACCCTAACCCTAACCTTAACCATAACCAAAAACCCTAACCCAACGTTTTTCCCGTAGGTTTAACACGCGCCATTCCCCAATCTGTGCCGTCTTTAAAAAAAAAACGCCAGCGGGACAAGGCTGTGAGGATGTCAGCGCCGTGTCTGGGGGCGCTACCGCTGCTGTAGACGAGCTCAAACCGAGAAAGTGAGGATCGATGACAGACGGTCTTCATTCAAGCGCCATGAGACATGGACTTTGACTAACTTCAGCCGTACAACGAAGAATGCAGCATCACGAACTTTGATACGATATTGATATGATGACGAGTAGAATGACCATACACAAACTATATATATAGCGCTGGAATTATTATGTTGTGGTCAATGGCTGGTCCAAGTGGGCTGCTCATAGTACGACACTGGCAACCTCGTGTACATGGATTTGAACCACGTTATTGCCCCTTGCATCATTAACATGCTGTGATAGCTTTCACTTTTTAAAATTAAACAAGAAAAATGTTTACGGAGATATTCTAGACAAGGGTTAAAAGGTGACATGCTTGGATTTGGGCAAAGATTTTTACCCAAGTGGTCGAACATTGCTCAGATGAGTGTAAAAAATTATCTTTTTTGCCTTTGAGATATAGCATTCAAAGGAGAATATTATTGTCCTGCCGTGTTAGGCCTGCGCCTTTACTCATGTTCTGTGCGAAGTGTTTGTGTGTGTGTGTGTGTGTATGTATGTTTCGGTACCCAATTTCAATGTTATAACCTTTTAAGTTTGGTGCTGTGTAAAGGTTGTTTTTACTCATTATTTACCGTGGTTGAAAAAAGTGTTTTTCACAATTTCTCTCATCAAAATCAAAATTACTGCATTCTCTGTATTCTTCTTGTAATCACATTTTTTTTTTTGCAGTATATGATTCTATATGAAACGAGCATAATAAACAAAATATGCTGCTAAGCACCTCATGAACGTCAAAAGAAATGTATATGTAAAAGACATATTATTGTACGGTAAAAATATATACAAAATGTGTTTATACACCCCCGCCCCCCCCCCCCCCAAAAAAAAAATATGTCATCTGCCTAAAACAAAAAACAATCCCCCCCCAAAAAAAAAAAGAACAAAAGAAGAAATAACACCTTGTTTGAATTTCAGCTCATTACTGAAAAGGTCAAACTGTTCACTGAGACTTTTAAAATCACATCAAAGTGCGAAATGAAAAACAATATCAGCATTGGCATCAGACGTGAGCATTACCTGTTTTTATAGTGTAATAATCAGAATGTGCATAATTGACTGGCACGTTATTTACACCAACGTCAAATAAGATATGCAAATACGTACAAGAGGATCAGAATACGAGGTCACCATTTAATGACATTATATCGGCAAGTGCACCCGATACTCCTTAAAGTCATCTTCAGCAAGTACTGACGAATGTATCTACAAAGAGCATGCATTTAAGATTGGAAAAGGACATGTGTAAGGGTATTAACCAAGAGGACATTTTTTTTTAGCAGGTTACAACTTGAGCAGAGAAATAAAAGTAAAAATGGGGCAAAGTACTGTACAAGGAGTGGCACTCATGTACATATTGTACAGCAGACATGTCTGAGATTATAACATTTGAATGTAGATCAAAATAGCAGCAAAATCTAAAGCAGTAAAGAATAGTATAGTACAATGTAGTTTGTTTTAGAGTGTTGCCATTATTTTACCCGCACATCTTCGCAAAGAAAACAATCGTGATTTCGGTGGCGAGATTTTGGAGTGATCTCCCCGAAGCAATACCGGGTGTTCCTCCTTTTACATACCTATTCTCAAATGCAAATTAAAGGATTTGCTTTTTAATGCGGGATTAAACTATTAACACAAGCCACTTTATATAACCTGTATCTGGCGGTAATTTGTAGTGTGGTATACCTGGCTAGGTTCGGCCCGTGCTATTTGCTCTTTTTGTCCACTTGCATGAACCTAAGTTAAATACAGGATATTCTTTTAGGTTAGCTTACAGTAGCTTGTGTTGCTGCGCGTTTAAAAACATAACTAGTCTTCAGTTCGAAAGATATTCCAATATTAATGAATACGAGAACCTTATAAACTTTAGTTATCTCCTTCTTTTTAGATACTATAGTATTTCAAACGCTTGAATTTCTATGCAAAAAATGACTCATGATTACATAATGGTAATTACTATATTCAGCAATGGTTGCTTTTTAGATATTTTTTCCAGCCACTCTGTTCATATAATTTCTTCTCTTCTTTTCTTTTCTTTTTCTTTTCTTTTCTTTACTTTGTCATTACTTGTCTTTTCTATCTACGTAATATATGAACACAGATTGATAGGAAGCGCAATCAAATAGGTTTCCACTAAATAAGAAGCACCACCAATATCTAGTATTCCTTCACGATCATGTAACCTTTATTTAAAAAAAATAAAAAAATCTCTGTATAAGTGCACTAACATTATGATTGGTCCATAGTGTACAATGTGATACTTCAACAGAACGATCGGTGCGTCACTTTCATGGCAGCCTATCTATATGCAGAATGTGGTACAATATCGAGTGTATAGTATAAATGATGAAAATATTTTGTTTTACTGAGAAAAAGGGTTGTTATAAAATCCTGTCATTTATACACATGGTGATTGCGACATGTGCCGTTTCTACATCATAATAAAATTGTATTTTTTTTTTCCTTCTGAAACAACTCATGAAGTGCGAACATAATATATCCGAAGGTTTGTTAAAATCGGAAAATGAAATAAGGTTCGTTATTCCAAAACACACATATTCTCTATACCAAGATGTTGGTTAACCCAAAAATATAGAGACGGTACGTGATGAGGGATCTTCACAATTATCAACGTTATTTCATTTTCGGATTGACGAACCTTCGGAATAACTAACCATATTTCATTTTCGGATCAACGAACATTCGGAATAACAAACGGTAACCATGAATCGAGAAAACGAGGGACAACGCGTATAGCAGGTATTATGCCAGATACATGGGTTGCCCCTCCCTCTCCAGCCTCATTATGGAGTGGGTCACACATTATTGAGGGCGCATGTTCGTCTGTTATTTTGTATGGCTGCCCTGAAATACTTTCTTACGTGTGTCTGCAGATGCAAATCTACAATAATATAAACACGCTTCATATCCATTTGATCTGAATTCATGCAAGTACATATCAGGCTGTGACCATGACCACGCTTTGAGATAAGGATTGTGAGCAGAACACAGAGCATTAAAGAAGAATTTTTTTTTTACTCTACTAATTCTGGCTTTGTTTTTGTTTTTTGTTTTTGTTTTTTGTTTCCTCATTTTTTTGCAATCCCGTTCGGCGCCACATTGGCGACACCATAATGGTAATGGGCTCATCCTAAATAATTTTATGCAGTAGGATTTTACCCTAGGAAACGATTTCCACAAAGATTTGTTTCTTAAATTTTTGACTTAGCATGAAATAAAGAATAAAAATAGAAATAGAATATGTGGATTATAGTTACGCTACACCCAAAATGATGGGTAATGCCTATCTTACGACAATCTGCTCTTCTGAGCTCATTAAGGCTGATCCTTCGTGTACTTGCAATAGGTATACACTTTAATCTGGTGGCGTGCTTGGTCATGTGTGTGCGCGCGTGCGTGTGGGAGGAACACATCGAGTATAGGGTTTCATGTTCCATGAACGTGCTTGTACTTGTTGGTCATTTTTCTCATCTATTTCGAATTTCACCTAAAATTGCATTATTGTCAATAGAAGTATTCCAGGAAAAACACTAAGCCTGAAGAACGTAATCTTCTGTGAATCCTTTTGTCTCTTTCTTTCTTTCTTTCTTTTTTTCAAAGGAGAAATGGTATTTATAGATGCAATGGCAGTAGTGGTAAATGATACTGACAGCTTAATGTATCTATATATATATATATATATATATATATATATATATATATATATATATTATATATATATATATATATATATATATATATATATATATATATATATATATATATATACATATATATTTGTGTGTGTTTGTTCGCGTGAGTGTGTTTGTGTGGTGAATATATATATCGTATCAGGGCAATCACCCTCGGCTAATCCTGTCTGGTGGTAAGGTTAGAGTATACGGTTAGGGTTCGAGTTAAGGGTTAGAGTTTGGTTTAGGGTTAGGATTAGTTTCATGATTAGGGTTGGGTTAGGGTCAAGGGAAGGATCCGGAGTAATTGCCCAGGGGGTAATTACCCTCGACATTTTTTAATGTATATCTTGAAATTGTCTCGGCCTCGTATGTGCCCGACTGGTAGAATGCCGCATTATAATCGTGACAGGGAGGAGGAGCCACCAGACGTAGCCTGGTTCACTTTAATTGCTTTAATATCAATATCAGGCTTTCAGCTTTTTTGGACGGGTCTTCGCCAAGAATTTAGAAATCAATACAACAAAAACAACAACAACAACAACAACAACAACAAAAACCAACCGATTTGGAACAAAACTTGAACAAAATAAATTCAAGCAAAACAAAAGAAAGTCAAAACAGAAACGTGACATAAACAACATGCACGGCGGCGAAACCAAGAAAAAAAAAAAGAAAAAAGTAATTGAAATAGAATATCTATGCATGCCATGAATACACATCAGCAACGCAGCGGTAATTGCAACGAAATAATTAAAAACAAAAGACACTAAAATTAGATTACCTGAACGGCATCTAATGAAGCAAACTGATTACCTTGCGTGGTGAATGTGTCGAATTGACTTGTGTAGTTTTAGGGGACTGTGGAGTGAGTGAAAGGGGTTCACACGCAGACGGGGTACTGGGGTGGGGAGGTGTGAATATCAGAACACAGAGTTTGAAAGTTGATGGCGCGAAAAAAAATGGTGCTACTATCAGAGACACAAACATGATATTCTCCTCTAAATCAACTTCTTTCTTACATTCTATTCATTAGCTGTTCTCACGGCGCCCGATGGTCTGGCTTTCAGTCGCGTTCCACTACGGACCACCTTCAAGTTTGTTACGGCCTGTTAGTGCCGTCTCGTTTTGTTGCGCTAACTCCGTTATACGGCCTACAAGGTTTCTCATTAGCATCGGGACAGTCGAAGCAATTTTTGACAGTATAAAAATCTGACACGGCATCCACGGCAATCACAGCCTATTGCGTTTGCCCATTCCGTCCCATAACATCACGTTGTCTCATGTTCATCCCGTAGTGGATTAAGTCACTCCTATGATTAGGCAGCAAGCAGTCATAGTGAACGGGACTCATTCGTCTTGGATGCCTGTCACTTCTGGAGTGCCCCAGGGTTCGGTCTTCGGCCTGGTCCTACTCCTGCTTTACATCAACAGCATAAACATCAACATCAAATCTAAAATGCACCTCTTTGCCGATGACAGTCATTTACCGGAGCATCCACTCTATAGGTTCATCTGACATGCATCCTCCAAGATGATCTCAAGAAGCTAGCAGATTGGTCATCCAACTCTTTAGTGGTTGATGGGTTTTAACGTCAAGATATATTCTGCTCTCATCATCACCAACAAGCGCAACCACATCGCAGAAGTACCTCTGCTTCAGAACTTGTCAAAGAGCTGGGATGGGACATTTTACACACTCGCAGACTTCTTGCACAATACACCGTGTTCTCCAAGATTCACCATGCACCATCATGTCAATATCGGACAGTCTTCCAGCTTTTATAACCCCTGCTAGATATTTCAGCAGACACAATCACAAACTAAAGTGTGAAGTTCCTGCTAGAACCACTGACAAACAAATGCTCTTTCTATCCCCGCACAATCAGGACATGGAACTATATACCTACCCCTCTTGCAGTCACAGCACCATCAATTGCTGCTTTCCAGGAGGCCGCCTTATCTGTCATCAGAGGGATGCACCTTCCTGAAACCCAGCCCTGAATTTTACTTGCACATTCACTTTTTGTTTAGAAATATACATACAGCTTTCTTTTTTCTTTTTCACTGTCACCTACTCTAATTCTAACAGTGTCACCTCCTGTCGCACACCCATCCCAATTTAGCTTCATGGACAAACAGCTACGGGATTATACCAAAGAGGTTCTATAATGTAATAGAACCTCTTTGGATTATACCTTGGTATGCCGGTTTGTGCGCTGTGCATGCTGGGATGATGTTGATCTGTCGAAGCACGTATTACAACTGCATGTATGTGAATATGATGTCGCCGGAACGTATTATGTTATATTGCAATGTAAAGGCGTTAAACCTTACAATCGCTAAGAGTAGGCCGGATGAGTATAGGTAAACCTAATAGTGCAGGTATGAATTTATCAATAAAAATCATTTGTAATGATGTTCTTGAATTCTTCTGTGAAAATGTTTAAGCCATAATGTAAACTGTTTAGATTCAGAGAGCAATTAAAGAATATCAGACGTCTAGCCCATGATGCTTTCAGAAATACAAAGTTTTTCAATATGTGTAAAAATTTCCTTTTTTAAGACAAAATACGTGCAAATGTTGGGAATGTAATGATTCCAAGTAAAATTGGAATCAAAATCGTAATTCCTATAGGAATTTGGTAGATCTCAGTTTAATCAAAGGCAATCCATTGATAATGTGTAGTAGTAATTATAACCAATCGTTTGTGAAAAAAAAATATAATGCTGAAAGCATTGTGTAAAATTTGTTTTAAAAATGTTCAAACGTCTATTGCACATAAACCATTGATAAACGTTGTCTATTTCCGTGCTTACAGTCTTAATCAGTGTTTTGAAGTTCTCGTATAGTTTAGAAATATTCCTGTCATACGCGAAAAAAAAAAATGAATTTTTACAATTTGTTGAAGAAATGTATTTCGTCATTGATATATTAAAGGGACAACAAAGGGCCCAAAATTGATCCATTGGGAACAGTATGTGCGATGTTGGATTAAGGATATAGCCTATATCGGAATGTTTCGGAATGTTTCTTTGACTGATACATATTGCTTTGAATAATATACTAGATGACTAATCAATGACCCGATGAAAGTGCTAAACCATGAACACCGTATATTAACTTATAAATCAAATATCGCGATCTATGGTATCAAATGGTTTCAAAGACTCCATTAATACTCAAATGAAGTTTTGTCCATTTGAAAATGATTCGGCAATATTATCTAATAATTAAGTTACAATAGCAAAGTCATTGGAATGTCCCTTTCTGGATCGAAACTGACTTGTACTATATAAAGTGGACCATTTACATGAAGAAGAATATATACAGTTGTTTATGTAAATATTTTCCAAGGTCGTTTTGCTTTGTGTCCGTATGATATACTCTGCTTATGGAAAAGGGAAGGTAATGCTAACTGAAAATGATATGCTTTCAATACACAAGCACAGACACTGCATGTTTACTGCCGAAACCAACTACAAAGGTGAATGCCTTATGACATCATCATTCTGTTATAGCTTCCGTCAATACGAAAACCTCAAGGATCACTACGAAAAAAGAAAATATTGTCATTGAATGGTTTTACGTTACGCTCACTCATTGACTCTCTACTGCTCGATCGTAATCTTGATACCATGTCTGGAGTTAAAATGTAGGCAGTACAACGAAACAATTAAGCGTCCCCTAAAAAAAGATATTATCAGTCAAACATTGATCATGTGTTTACGTAGTGGCATTAAGTGGATCATGACTAGTCAGTGATGTCACGTCAGCAGGGCAAATCCTCAATACTGCATGTGATTTTACCATGCACATTATCAAGGTTATTTTTTCTCCTATAATAAAGCTGTATAGATAATTTCATAGGCGATAGTCACAGTTGATCAATATAGCTGAATATTTCACCCAATGGATCTTAGCTGTCATTATATTTAAATCATCAAGTTCGCTCATCTTGGGCATTCAACCGAGGGCCTATTTGTTTTCCGCAAAAAAAAAAAAAAAAAAAAGTGATCAGATTTTACAACTGTGCAATCTTACTTAGTACATGGGCACAAACATGATACAAAAAGATCGAAACTACACGCGACAAACAGGCATAAGAAGCATGTTTGGCCAACTCAACTTATGTTCATATCATAGGAGCATAAGAACGTCTACTTATATCAAAACGAATATCGAATGACTCATTTTAATGGGCATTGAAGGAATTCTTAAAGCTCAGCTTTCATGAATGGCGGCATTATTTCCCTCAAAGGTTTGTGAACAGCAGATAGAAGCTGAAGACGAAATATGCATAAAATCTCTCCATCGTACGATCTGGTAACCTTTGTTATTACCTGCATCATTTCATGTATAAGCTAGAAAATCATGTGCCTCCTATTTTCTCTGACATGTTCCAAAAATATAAAGAAAAATTATAAAGAAATTAATAAATTCATAAATATCCAACGAATTTCACTTCCTGTTGACGAAAACCATTCTCCCAATTCTATTTTTACATAATATTATGCTGGTCTTAAATTATGGAATTCCCTTGATGACAGTATCTTATTTGCACCAAGTATTACGCCATTAAAATTCATTCTGAAATCGTTCCTATTAAGTCCATATCAGGGTCTTCAGAGAGTCAATATCACCTCAAAATATTCATCTCTCTAAACCTTTTCACTTAATCATTTTGATTTATACAATATTCGTCCAACACAACTCTGATGCCATCCAGTGCATGGGCTTATTCTTCTCTCTCCGAACTTTGAATTTTTGCAAGAATTAACTTCAATTTCCTTTCCAAGTCCAAAAATGTTCCGTTTCAAACTTAACTCATGACTCCTTTCCACACCTGTTCCTTGCTGCAAGAAGGCGACCTTGTAATAGAGGGGCATGGTCGTCAACGTTTGATGTGTTCTTGCCAGTTTATACGTTTACTCTGCCCGTACATGGTTACATTTTTAGTACCTTATTAATGATGGTTTAAAGAGAATGCATAGTATTACAAGCTCTGCTTTTTTTTTATTCCGCTTCATTTTCAAAATTTTCAACATGATTTAGTAAATGTTCATTCATAGCCTTCTCAATTTAATTTGTGTTTATCATATTTCGATGTTTGTAGAATATGTACATTGTTATTTTTGTCTTTTCATGCTATGTTTTTGTATACTGATATTCTTTGTTGAAAGTGATATCCATAATAAAGGAAATGCAGAGAAAATTTGCCATTCTAGTACCCAACATTTTGCAAGGAATAGAATATTCAATGTAAGCCTACATAACTGAATGAAGGAAAGACCAACAGTCGTGATGAAATTATTTGGAGAATGACCTGCGTCGTGATATACCAAAGAAAAGATGTGAAATCAATTATGGTCTTGTAAGTCATCAAAAACAATTCACTAGCGGCACACCAGGGGATGGAAATTAAGGTATTACTTTTCCTGGGGGGAAAAAATCCTATGAAAAGAGTCATTTCAATCATGAAAGGCATACTAGAGCCTAATTATCTAAAGGTCGTCCTGGAAACATGGAAACGGGATACAATTGCATTTGTCCTTCTCGATCTCGATACCCGTACTTTGAATTGAAAACATAAATAGGAGTCAACGCGATCTGGGTGTCACCTTCCATTTAACTCTCTTGCCCCAAGATAATTCTACTACTTAATCAAATTCTACTACTTAAAAAAAAAATCCGCTGGCCAAAATGTTGTCCAGTGTATGCCCGATGACCCCTCATGTTTCGAGAAGTGCTTGAATGGAAACCAATTGTTTGAAAATGAGAAAATATGAATAATCCAGCAAAATGTTCTTGAAAACGGTATATGACATACGTATATCTTAAATCACACGTTGTGCGAATTCCGAACTAATATGAATGTAATAATTTTCATGTTGTTGTCAGATACGCATGTTGTCATTTCCATGTACGATTTCCATGGACAACTGCAGAAACAAACTGAAACTGAAAATGTATATATATATGGGTCAGAATTTTGAACGATGTACAATATTGAGCCAAAACAACACCAAATTTAAAAAGTAGGTAGAAATTCCTCAAAATCTTTTTTCTTACGTGAAAGAGTATAATTCAAGCTTTAATATGAACCCAGCTATACCAGGATCTTCCCAGAGGAACAAGTTTTTATTCACCGCGGAAGTTTACCATGCATGTCCAGAGCAGCGAACGTCCGTGAGGAATAATACTGCACATACATTTCAATACCATGTAACATAGCATGCAACGATCTGATTCAGTTCAGAATCGTAACAAAATATATATGTTGGCAGAATATCAAGGTTGTACTCTTAACCTGTACGTAATGGTAGACAGCTGATGATTTAACCAAATTCGTTATTTCTGTTGAAATATTACTCTTTCGCTAAACACTTTCTCCAATTTACGCGCATTTTACAGAAACTCAATATTTCGACCTCTTATTTCACCATCCGATACTTTAATCCTTTACTCTCAAATAATAAGATGCTTTTTAAAGATGTATCTGATCTAGGCAGTCTCTATAACTCAACAAACATAGCATAGTTTTCATCACGGAGGTTTGCATATAGCTCACGGACGTTCGGAACAAACAAGATATATATTATACAGATATTGACTGGTACGGGGTGGAATATAACATTCTTTGGACCGCCAGGGAGTTATATTTTCCCAAGGGATTATATTTTCCCGAAGCGCGCAGCGCTGAGGGAAAATATGATCACGAGGGAAAATATAACTCCCTGGCGTTCCAAAGATTGTTACATTCCACCCCCTACCAGTCGATATCTGTTATATTAGATGGCCTTGCCCTTGATTATGCTTTACAGAAGAGCCTACACTGACGACGCATAGCCTAACCGTTTATACGCTCATGTTAGCCCGACCAGACGCTGTGTGCGCGCTGTCGCGATTTTGTACAGCGGCGACTAGGCTCATGTCCTCTAACGACAGTAGGCCCTACTAACGTTAAGCTCAAGTCCAGTAACGACGCTTTATAGTTAAGTTAGGCTCAGGTCCAAAAGATATCAGCAGATGTTCTAGGGTCTACTCACAAAACAATTCTAACTTTACTCTTCGGCCTAACGTTATGGCCTACTGGGCAATTTTTATCATTTGACATTTGTTTCGTAGTACAGGTAGCGTAACAGTTAGAATCTAATGTTTGTTAAATGTTAGGCCTAATTTAGAACTAACGTTAGAATCAAATTGGCTCCCCATGCCTAGTGCATCATCTTTTTCTTCCCCGTGATTTTTAGTCAAATTGTCTTGTGCCAGGACCGGTATAGACATTACAACATTAGGCCTACCTTCTGTCATCAGGAATCTGCAGCAATTTCAAAATCAGTCTCCTTTTTACTCTGTTGCAGAGATGAACATTGTAGAAACACAGTGATTTGCAAACCAGTCTACTCGGTGTTGTAGTCCTCCACTTGTTCGATGTAACGTTAGGCCAACAGTTAGATCTAGACTAGTCTAAATAAGTTACGTCAATAAAGATGAATGAACTGTCCTCGTTCTAAGAACTGAACTGAACGAAATGTCTCACAGACTATTAACTCGCTTGTTTTAGGAGATGTTTAGTGGAGTTAGAATCCTTATCCTCCAAATTCTTATCGAGCTCGTCGTCGTTTATAGACAAAACGGGGTTCCATTTGGAAGTGTGAATCCAAACTTCGCGGGCCGAGTGATACGATACGTGAATGTAGTAAACGGTACATCGGTACGGTACCTACCACAACCAGGCAAGCCTAGCGCATGGCGCTACTCCGCGTCGCGCCGTGCATGCCGTCTACTCTCTCACGTACATCGTGTGTGTGTGTGTGTGGGGGGGGGGGGGCGGGGGGGGGGGGGACAGATCATATCGATCCAGACTGCAGCAATCGATAGTAATCGTTTGCTCGTCCCATTTATCGATGTGGTCCCACACCCTTATATTGGTGTAATTGTTCTTATTTCAACCGTAAGAGGGCGACACACATGGAAGAAATATATTCATTTGACCAGTTGGTGAAATATAACGAGCTGGGAAAATATAACATTTGCGATCCTCCCAAACAGTATCATGTGACGAGCTCTTGACCAATCACATACCAGAAACTGTCTAAGCCATCTAATATATATATATATTAGTGTATGCAATTTTGTGATCAATCTAAAAATCAGACATGTCTTCTGAGAATAAACATTAAAATGGCAAATAAACGTGTCGCAGTGTTTTTAATCTGTCACAGCGAATAAACATTTCGCAGTGTTTACATCGTAAACAGTGCGTCATGTTTATTTTTTGGTTCAGTGTTTAGATCTTAAACATTGTGGGTGATTATGTGACTGTGCGGTGTTTAGTATTTAAACACTGTGAGTGATTATGGTGTAAACGTTTGGTGTTTAGGCTACACACAGAGCAGGTGTTTAGTTTTTAAACATCAGAACCGTTTAAAACATAAACATGTGTGTGTGATAAACACCTAGGGTGTGCTGAAAATAAACACAGCATGTGTTTAGCTCCTAAACATGTTCAATATATAAACGCGTCGCAGTGTTTTAAAACTGTCACAGAAAAGTGTTTAGTTAGGTGTTTAGAAACTAAACAAATTTTTTTACAGTGTACATGTTGCTAAAGTTGAACTATGCACATGAACATGACTATATCCTACTGTCTATGCATTTATTGCCACCATGACCGTGGATATCGGATGTTCGAATATTTTAAGAAGTTTAATAACGAATTGCGATCATTCATCTATCCACACACTTGTTGCATTTTTTTTTTTATTTATGTTTGCGGTGCGTAATTTCACATCGCTTGGGCATAAAGTGTCAATAGCAAGCTTCGGATCTGCGACAAAGACGATGCTATTAGGCCAAAAAAAAAAAAGAGAAAAAAAGAAATGAAAAGAAAATGATGTTCTGCACACGCACGAGACAGCCGTTTCCATTGTCCAACCAGGGAAAAGGCGTTGTCTTAGCCGTCGCGTGGTGCAGAAGCTTGCTAATGATTACAAACTGCCAAAGAGCATCTATTTGTGTTCTGTAAAATGACGTTCAGATGTTGATGGTGTACACGTTACTTTGTGTCGGCCTTTTCAAGCTCTTGTATTCAGATATGCACGATTTCGACTCCATCACTGGTCTCAAGCTGTGCGGGAAATCGAGGCTTTATTCCTTCCTTAATCGTCAATCGTCGTGCTCCATATCATTGGATATGATCGTTTCTAACCTATATATAGCGGCCCCGATATAGATTAGAATCTCATTATGCAGCTTTTCATTGGGCAATATGGGTTTCTTGAATAATATCAGCATCATCTCTTCCGTCTTTTACATCGACATGATTTGGGATGAGTTCTGTGAATATGCTGAAATAAGAGTGATCAAAGCGATCCACATAAGACGGGAAAACAAAATCATTTGCCTGTGTGTGCTAAGATGAATTTGCAATCAGTTAGACAGTAATACACACAATTTTGGTATGCAACAAAGTTTTAATCATTGAACAATTTCGTTTCAACTTTGGTTTATATAAAAAAAAATGGCACCTGCAAAAAAAAAAAAAAACAAACAAGCAATATTATATATATATAATGTATATATATTGAAACAAAGAAAGGGAAAACTGAGCAGAAACAAATAATAAATAGTGAAAACTTTGAGCAAAGAAAATGGGTTTTCATCGGGATTCGAATCCCGATGAAAACCCATTTTCTTTGCTCAAATTTTTCACTATATATATATATATATATATATATAAATACACACACACACACACACACACACACACACACATATATATATATATATATATATATATATATATATATATATATATATATATATATATATATTTAATTTACGAAGTAGCATAAAGAACATATTTCTAATATTATGTTAGAATCCATAGTACTATGCATTATGAAGCTTGGAGGCACCCTGTGGGAGACAATTTAGGGATAAAACTAATGTAATGTCATAGGAGACACTAGACCACACGGAGACAACATTGTGTCCTCGTATGAGTTTCAACTATGTAGTATCCCATTCAGTCCGTAGTTTAACTGGTGACAACATAACAATCTTTTTTATATCTACACATTGTCTCCAAAAGGTGCAATCTAATGGTATATACTATACATACAGGGTTTATAGCTGCATATATTTATATCATGTAGGGCCTACACGATGTTCAATATGTATAGGTGATGCAAACATCATCAATTTACAAACTGAATTTTGTCATCGATTAATATTGATACTTTACGCTACTTATTATTCAGAAAGTCACACGAGTATTATCTATAAGGAGCGTCGCATCATGAGAAAAGATTTCATAGTCATAAAAGTGGTGGATTAGTTATCCTTAATTTATACGCATCACTTTGACTCACACGTATTTAACGCAGAGCTTCCTTGTAATTGTGCCATGAACTCTGGAGACATTCATTTATTTTCATCTCGATTTTAATTCAACAGGGTATCCCTTTCAGCAAAAAAAAAACAAACAAAAACAAAACAAAAAAGCTCTACCAAAGGGGCCAACAACAACAACAACAACAACAATACACAAGTACATACATTCAAATACACAGAATTACAAATGAAAAAAAAAAATGCACATAATACAAATAACAAAAATAAGCAAGATGTATCAAGGTTACATTGAATAAGAAATACATCAAGAACAATAATTATGAATAAGAGAAAATGCAAGCAGTGCATACAAAAGCGACAACAAATTTTATGAAGTACCAGTAATATAGTAACACAGAAATGATTATATTGCACTAAGCTTTAAAAGATATTCAAATCTAAAAAATGAGATATAGATTTCTACTCTTCTATTTAAACACCGCAAAATATGTTAAAGGGATTGTATAGTTTTGGTTGAAACCTTACTCCAGATTTCTAACATTCTTGGGTGTGATAATGAGAAACCTCTCATGAAATATGAAAGAGTATGTAATTCCAAGTGAAAATCAACATTTTTTTGATGAAAATTGGTTTTGAAATGAATGAGGTACCCAAAACAGAGCAATCCTAATAAAAAGGTCAGTAGGACCCCCGTTCTGCTACGAATGCTTTGTTTTACATTTTTCGATATCTCAGCCATTCCAAAACCAATTTTTATCAAACAAACTTTGAATACCTCTTAATATGGTAAGCTCTGTACTAGTTCACAAGTGTTTTATTGATATCTCACAAAAAGTTAAAAGCCCAATCCTCATCTCCACCAGTACTGTACCATCCCTTTCATTGCTTAGTATGATGTTGGGTTTTTTTTGTTTTTTTTTTTCAAGAGCTTTGACCACCGATAGTGCAATAATTCTTATGATAGTCTGCTTGGTGTGTTGATTTTTTTTTTTCATTGGCAGGAACGTGCATATTGAGTTCGCAAACTGACATTGCAAAGAAAAACAAAACAAAACACACACACACACATAATCATTTTATCTTTAAAGAAAAAACGTAATACTTATATACTATTTTTTTTTTATCAATCTAAGCCTGATGACATTCTTCAGATATTGTCTCCTTTGTGGAAATGTGTACCAATTGAGTTAAAAGAATGTTCTGGATATTGATAAATCAGCATTTTCTTTCGGAAAACATGATTATCTGTTTTGCAGTGTTTGTATATTTTCTTAATACAATGTATTGCACTCTTTAATTCTGCACTATACATATTAAAGAACTGTACTCGTTATGTAGCACGATTGATGCGTTATAAACATAGGCAAAATATTTTGTGGAATATTGTGCTTTTAGCTGTGTTATCTACCCAATCATTTTAGAAACCTTCGTATACCTTTCCAGCATGCTTGCTCCTAAAAAATGTAAGCTCCAATTTAGAATTTTAGAGCTCATGAGCTTACTCTGTGATTTAATTTTTGAATTTTACAGTTAGCACCGTACATTCTAACTTTTTGAATTCACTTCTTAATCATAAGAGTCAATCCACTCATGTATCTTCGTAAACTCCTTATTGTAGAAACAATATTTTATATTTTTGTCTTTACAAAAATAAAAATGGCAGCATCATCAACATAAACAAACATAATTTTGTACCATTTACATATGAACATATAATTTATGAATATTAGATAAAGCAGGGATCTCAATATTGACCTTTGTGGAATTTCATTTCGATATTTTTAAATTTTTACAGTATTTCCTGTTAAAAGATACACACTGCTGGCAATCAAAAAGTATTTCTTAACTAATTCAATAGAACGTCATGAAATCGAACCTTAATACCTTATCCAGTAAAAAAAAAAAAATGTGTGAGACTGAAACAAAAGCTCGTTTGAGATCTAAATACAAACATCCTGTCACATTATTTTCATTGATATGTCTTAAAGCATACTCATTTATATCCAATAATACAGTTGCTTTTGAAGGTGGTGGGCAAATACCAGATTTACATTAAATATAAATAGCTTATATGAAGGAGAACAACATTGCTTGTTCATATACATCGCATTGCCTTCGCTACATTCCACAGACTTGGATATCAACTGCAACATGATATTATTTTCTTGGAGACTGACATTGTTGGGGCGATAGATTTCATTACGAGCAACGTTTAGAAGAATACATGGTTAAAGTGAATAACAATCATTATGAAGGCGTGAATGAGCTGTTCCAACTTGGTGTTGAATAACCACAGCGACTCAGCGTAATATGAATGCGTATCTGCTCAAAATCAGTATACAGACAGTGGAGACGATGTCAAAAGATGTGACCTTTTCCTACGTCAACACCATGACCCACGGAAAAGATTTGTACAAAAAATGAATTATTCATACATATTTCCCCTTTTGATTTCTTGTGTCAGTTATCATGCTGGCTTTGCTTCGCGGATGCGTGTATAAAAATAATCTGATTGTTATCAATGGCAATGCAAACTTTGTGTTCCATGGGGAAACTGGGAAACAGCCCGAATAGCCCCAAACCAGCTTAAGGAAAGAACCAGCTCTCATATCGGATAAAAACACATTCGCAAATATGAGAATAGACACCTACCTAATCATCTTTAGGGGAAAAAATGTCCAGGTTTACGATGACTGAGCATAAGGAAGTGAATAAGCCAACCGTAAAAGACAAAAATGATGTCGTTGATGATGATCACTATCACTCATGTTATCAATTTCTATTCATTTCCATGTCAAAACAACCCAATTTTCCTGCGCAACAACCTCGATCTATTGGAAACAGTGTCATGTGAGGGCAATTTGTGAACTGATCTACCTGATGACCTTATCAACTGTTATTTCCATAATGAATACGAAAGTATTATTGCGCCAATCTCGTAATAATTGAGATGTGTGGAATAAAAGATGAGACGTTGGGGAGGAATACTTTGATGATGGCCTAATCTGACAAACTCAGTATCTATGTATGAGAGATGGGGGTGGTGAAGACAGGATAAAGACACATGTCTTGTAACTTGGCTTGTCGCAACGTAGGAAAGATTATGGTCATGACAGTGAAATTGTTCCACGGTCATGACAGTGAAATTGTTCCACGGTCAAACCCTCATGCATGATATTCCTCCAGCAGCTTTCGGGGCTTCGGAGAATTGAATATGTTGTAGACAGCAATTAATACTGCATTTTTTCAATTGACATATTTAAATATTTATTTCATAATAGTTACAGAATCATGACTTGTATTACATCTATTTTTACTGATCGTTTTGTTGATCGTATTATTTTGATTTTTTATCTAGAGACCGCGGGACGGGGGGGGGGGGAGGTGCTACCCCTTCCTCCCTCCCTCCCCCCCCCCCCCCACACACACACTTTTGGCTCTTACAGATAAAATCGGTCTCTTCCCCCCCCCAAAAAAAAAAAAAAATCGAAAATATGATCTATAATACGAATAATACGAACGCCATGATTTTTGTTATGTTGCGCCCTCCCCCCACACACAAACACACTCAAATCGGTGGTCCCTTGGTATTAATGATATCACTACTTTAATTCTCATAAGTTTACTCTAAAATTTGTGTAGATTAGAGAGAGAGAGAGAGAGAGAGCGGAGAGAGAGAGGGAATGTGTTGGCTTTTATAATTCTGTTCTGTCCGTTACCAATCGCACTTAATTGGCAAACAAAATCACTTGGGGCGATCAGGTAACACTTCATTACGGTTGACTCATGGTTATGATACGATCCTTATTCGAACTTTAACTTTAATCTATTTTTTCATTATGATTCTGTCGAGGAACGTTGGATCTGTTTTGCCTTTCTGTCCGTTGTATTGTCTTCCTGTTATATTAGTCTTGTCTCATTCTGTCTTGTTTTTTAGTCTCCCTTTATTAGTGTCGTCATCCCAGTCTCATTTAATGTTTATTCGCGTGTGTATGTGTGTCTGTTTGTTACTCTGTCTTCTTAGTGGGTTTCGAGACCTTTTTTTTTTAGACTTTTTTTTTCCTGACTTTTTCCAAGCCTTTTCCCCCTTTTTGCATCAGTTCATTTTTCTGTTGGACATTCTGTACCTGAGGGGCCCACATTCTATACAAGCTTTGTCTTTTTAGTGGGTCCCTCTTTCGTGACATTGTTTAGTATGTCAATAGACGCATCGGTAGGGTTCTGCACATCAGGATTTCATTATCATTATACTTGAAATAAGTGTGAAGTTGGATGCGCTGATATTTACATAGGAAAGAATACGAGAAACTAAAGATCGAAACGAAGCTTCTTTATTCATTTTTATCATAATCATTAGAGACAGCCAAGTCGTTAGCAGAACTTTAATAGCTATGAAAGCTCAATAGGATTTAGCACGGTTTATAGGGGATACGCCAAGCACGTCTTCATGACTAACTTCTGCTGTCTACTCCGCCAGAAAGAGAGAGAGAGAGAGAGGGGGGGGGGGGGTGTAGTTAGAAGCGTTCTACGGGCCCTGAGTTCGGCGTGTCGCATCTATCAGAAGTTTTGCAAAACTTACCCAATGAAGTTTAGGTTTTTTTTTCTCCGTGGCATCATAGGTCGTGAAATATATATATGAGACAAAAAGAGATCAAACTGGATCAAA
Organism: Diadema setosum; assembly: GCF_964275005.1. NCBI lineage: Eukaryota > Metazoa > Echinodermata > Echinoidea > Diadematoida > Diadematidae > Diadema > Diadema setosum. The sequence continues at coordinate 10,630,773 of NC_092685.1, read as the reverse complement.
CTTTTAATTTTGGTTTCGACGGCTGTCAAGCGCTCCTCGAGTTCGTTTTGGCTTTCTGAATCTTAGCAACAAAATCAAAGCTGTTGTATTGGAGTGTATTCACAGACTGATTACCTGCTTAACGACATTCCAAACCTTTTTTTTTCCCGTCTTTTTGTTAGAGACTATGTTCAAAATATTGTGCTAAGAAACAGTAGTAGGCCTACTACTAAAATTGAAGCTACTGATAACAGTGAAAAATGTTATTCGCATTGTTACTAATTCTTCATATTCATCATACACAGAGCCCCTTGTTCATTTCTTAAACGCCTGAAAGCTCTAAGATTTTCTACAAACATTCATATTTATGTACAAGTACACAACTTCTTTGCTTCTTCCTATTCATTTAAACATGAATACCCACTCATATGCAACTCGCCGTTCATTTAACTTTTACCTTGTGAACCCAAAACTGTTTTAGCCCAGAACTTAATCATCCATTACAGATTCCACGTCTGGAACAACAAAAAGATCAACTCGAATATTGTAGGCTTCCCTTCTTTCTTTCTCTTTTGACGCACAACTGAAAAAGGACTTATCGAAATATTTACAAAGCACAACGAGTCTACTGCAATAGATTTTACAAGTATTGGTCACTCCTCAACTATATATGTACAATAGAAATGTTATGTGATTTAAGACATCGTGGTCCGCTTTGTCCTTTATATAAATGATTGTAAAAATGCAATTTTTGCAAACTTTCATACCCATACAGAAACAAACTTTCTCATACACCAAAGGAAAACACATCCAGAACTTATAATGACATCGCGGTGTCACGCTTGCACAAACATATACGCCATCACATAAATTCATAGGAACATAGTTACACTTAATCGTAATAACGTACCCTAACACCTACCTCCACATAAACGTAAGCAAAAAATCATTGTCCCACAATTTGTCGTTTTACCTTCAGTTATTTATAGTACATTATATAGCAAAGTTAATGAAAATTGTATTAGATGGGTCTCATCCAAGTCAAGCTCTGCTTACTGTTATTGATGTTATTCTCCTGGGCCACATGCATGAAAGATGTTATCACAGCAACTCCTCCTAGAATAGCAATTCTTCCTCAGCAACAGCCAATCAGTAAGCAGGATTCTTTTCGTTCCCATGTCATTTCCGACTCCTGCAAGAGTTGCTGTCATAAATCTTTTTTTTTTTTTGTAAAAAACAAATGAAATGGAGCCTTGTATTGCTTTCTCCCTGGTTGATGTTTGATTATAGTAACGCAATGATGCTAGTTTCCCATGTAGGGAAAATGTTGTTATGGAATTGGCAGTACTTCTATTGATTTGCATCTTATATTTCCCTCCTTGCCCTTACATACTTTATCTCCAGATGCTTATACCTGGAGAGAGAGAGAGAGAGAGAGAGAGAGAGAGAGAGAGAGAGAATGAAGGAAAACCACCCAATCCACCAAACAGGACAAGAACAGAACGTGTTTGCAACAAACGCTTCTTTTTCAAGCTTCCGAGTCTGACGACAGATCGCGTTCAATATTTGGTTCAACAAGGATAATGCGGACACTGCGAGACGCGGTGCTCGGATTCAAAGCCTCATCGTGTAGGTCAGCGATCCCCTGAACGGTCCTGCCGTGATCTGCCGTGCTTGGAAGATGAATTGCAGAAGCAAGTGGTAACTCCTTGGCAGAAGTAACCGACAAGTGAGACCGGGACGAAGTCACTCCTCTTAGAATGTCTCCTCCGTGGGAGGGATGCTCAATGCTACATCCAGCAACGCGCTGGGGCTTCGTTTGCGTCACATAAGATGGCCGACCACTGGTGATGATATCTGGAGATATTTCATCGAGATTTTCCAAACCTACCCTAGCGATGTTCTCTGGTCGCATCGAGTCTACCCCATCACAGCCAATGTCGTCTGTTGTTATATTCATGTCGACGCGCTCTCTGCGCTGGTTGAAGGCGATGTTGATGTTCTCGACCCTTGTCTGAGGTCGTGTGATGATCTGATTCGATTGCCGGCGTCGACGCCACCATTCAAGATCACCATTGATACTGAATTTCCACGGAAAGGGCTTCGTCCAAGTTATTTGCGGCCTGGATTGTGTGAGGCCTCGTCTCTTTCTGAGCGACTCCACGATAAGGAGACGTCTTTGAGCGTGGCTGTTGAGTTCAAGATTTATGGTGACGGTGTAGCATTGACAAGCACAACAGCAGAGGAAGGAAGAAACTTCATTCCTGAAATTTTTGTTGAAAATGTAGTATATGATCGGACTGTAAATGGACGACGTTTTGGCAAAGAACGCCGGGATAATGACAAAGCTGTCAGGAATACTTTGGACTTGTTCAAAACTTGCCCACAAAGCGATTATAGTGTAAGGTGTCCACGTTAAGATGAACGCTACGGTGATTGCACATGCTGTCTGTTGGCCAAAAGAAATAAAAACATTCAGATTATTATTATGATGATTACAAAGATCTGGAGTTAGATTACCCTCCCGCATTATTCGTCAGTATCTGATACAACAGCAACAACAACAAAAAATGTTCATCATGACCCTGTTTTGCCATGATTTCCTTACTTTTGACTTAATTGTATTTCTTTGGGATAAAAAGTCAGCCACTAGTACTCTGATGATTCACAAGGCAAATAAGTCCATTGAAATATGACAGAAGTAATTTTTCCTTGAAACTGTTTGTATGTTGGTAGCTTGTTCCTACCTTTATAAGACGCACTTCTAACACGATGTTGTTCCTGACATTGATGCGCCTATTATGAGCGATCATCCTCCGAGCGATGGCGGCGTAGCAGACAACGATGATGCCGAAAGGCAAGGCAAACGCGAGGATTACGATGACATACGTGTAAGCAAGGCCAGCGGCACTGGTATCGGCAAAATCTACGGTGCACGAAACTTTGTACGGCTCCAAGACATATCTAAAAACGCGAAAGATTAACATTTTGAGTCATAAATCTATGAGTCTACACTTCCAAATTTGATTGATTTGTTAAACTACCTTAAATCACCATAATATTATGAAATGCTGATACAGCACCAAAGGAAAATCAATGAGCATCATGACTCCTGTGTATATGAATTTTACTTCCTTTGATAGAATAATAATGTCGAAAAGGCTGTATTATTGGAGCTGTGTGTCTAAGCAACGGATTCTCTGGGTTTTTTTTTTTATATTGTATAGAGCACTGCTGTATTCATGTCAAACCTACCTTTAAATGAGTTACCATTACTCATTGGTCGTACTGTATGAAATAGCCTGCCATTTTGTTCCTTTTTTATAGAAGGGTATGTACCAATTCTATGTTTTGGGTTGGTCATGATGTTTCATATGTCCAGTTGATTTTTTAGCATTTCTCATCAGAAGACATCCCCTCGGGTCATGAAATTATGATAACTCAGATACTTTAAAACAAACTATGTTAAAGTGATGATAAGTAAGGGGGAAAAAGAAAAGCTGTAAAGTGCCCTCTCGACAAATGTATCAAAACCATATTTGGCGCAATGAGGAGAATGAAGAGAATGGAGTCACAACCGTCTTATTTCCTTTGCTAGATGTTCGATGCCGCCGCTCAAAATTATTTGAAGAATGTGCCAAACAGGATCTGCCACGCAGATAGGAAGACAATTGACTTGCATGTGTCTCATTGCATAATCACCAGCCACTTTCTGAGAAAGATATGTCTTTGTGATGGTAATTACTTTTTGCTATCCCTTCTTATAAAAGGTAGGTGGTTCAGACACAAGGATGTGTGAATAGAAATTGCGCAAAAAATGCTGAAATAATGATGAAAATTACTCGACTTGGCATACCCGAGCACAAATCTGATATATAGCAATCAATAAAGAATTATACTTGAAGATTATTCCATGTTAGTTTTATTTGTGGAAATTAAGTGGAAAAGTGATAAAACCTACTTTCCAGGATGGTACTTGCAATTTGTCCACGGGATTGACTTTTGTTTTACATGCTTTATCATTAAGTGAAATTTCATTTTATTTGATAAATAAATAAGCAAAATATGGCCAATGTTATGTTAAGGTTCAAAATGAATCTTCAGATTGCTCAGCAAGACATAACATCGAACATCGATCATCAAAGGCACAGATGCACCTGTGAAATTCTTTTGTACACTTGACAACTGTTTGAATAATTACAGCCAGTTGGAACTCCAACTCTTAAACCTCCTTGGCGTAAAGAATGAAAATCGGGCATAATTATGAATGGTGACACTAAAGTGGTGCTTGTCATGTTTGTTTTGCAGTTCAGTGTCTAATATAATAAAGCCCCCGTCACATTAGAGCGGATCGAGCCAACGAATGCCTAGCGGATCCGAAAATTTGCAGATACGCTCACATCCGTTGCTCGTCGTTCTTGACCCGCTTGACATTCGTTGTATCCGCTAGCTGTTCGCAGAGATTCGCAGAGATCCGCCGGAGCCAAATTTTGATTTTGGACATGTCCAAAATCTTGAGCGGATGACGAACGGAATGACAATCCGCTCTGTGTTCGCTTAGCATCCGCTGATTGAAAGTTTTGGTCGCTCTGCATTCGTTTCTCATTCGTCCGCCGTTCGTCCAAATTCGCCCAGCAAATCTGCACAGCAACACACGTTAATCAAACGTAGATAGAAAATAGATATTCATATATAGCACACAATAATAATAACAAAAGTGATAATTATAATAATAAGAAAAAAAGGTCTTATTTGCCCAGGGTAGTCTCTTCAGTGTTGTCACTGCTCTACCAGAGGGCCCTGACATTATCATTACCCCAGCGTTGCCAGGTACCCATTTATACACCTGGGTCGAGAAGGACATCGTGGGTAAAAAAACAAATCTTGTCCAAGGATGTAAGCACTGGGCGGGATTCGAACCCGTGTCCTCGGTTCGGGAGTGGGATCCACTATGCCACAGCCCCCCCCCCCCCCCCACATGACATTTTATTATACGTATTCTGGCATTGAGTAGTAAGAGAACATTCTTCTAAACCACTGCTATAAAAGTCAACCTGTAGTAAATGGGAATCTCTGAATGGAAATTGGGAATTGGGAAAGTTCGACTTCAGTTGGAGGCACCAGACGCAATGGAGGATGTTGGACTACCAACATCATCGTCACGTGATCATCAGAAGGAAGTACTAGGGAATCTTGAATGAGCGACATCAGGAGTACTTGGTGGTTACTTCTGCTTCCTTCTTTTGGGGGCCATTTTTACAGTCACAACTATCTAACAAAGAAGAGTGAAAATGTTCAATCTTGAAGGAGTGAATAACAGAAAAGAGTGAGTTTCGAGTGAAATTGGAGTGACTTTGGAGTGACAATGTTCATTTTTCACTACTTTTGGAGTGACCTCAGGGATCACTCCAAAATCTTCTAGTGATCCCTGAGGTTACTCCAAAATTAGTGAAAATGAACATTTTCACTCCAAAGTCACTCCAATTTCACTCGAAAGTCACTCTTTTCTGTTATTCACTCCTTCATGAGTGAACATTTTCACCCTTCTTTTTTTAGAGAGACATTACTTGACACTGTCACTGCTCAATGATATGGTAGAGTGTGCGTCATCCGAGATCCGTCACGTGATTGCCGCAGTATCGCTCTGCATATGTTGGGCATTCGCTGCTCATTCGCTTTATCCGCTCAGCATCCGTTGGATGGACTGTACACATTCGCTTTCATTCGTTACTTTATCCGCTCGTTACACGGTTAGCATATGTTCATCATTCGTTAGGCGAACGTTCGAAAACCACATTTTGCTTGCGAATTCGAGCGGATTTGAGCGTATCTGGACTTTGCCAAATTTTGCCCATCCGCTAGGCATTCGTTGATTTATACGCTGTAGTGTGACGGGGCCTTAACCAGCTGTACAAGGTTGGTACGCCAGTCGTCCATGCATTAAATTTGATATTAGAAAAGCTGATTGTATGCTGAAAATTCTTTACCATGACGCTTTGGTGTCTAATTGAACATGTTGACTGTTTAAAAGAGTTTTGAATCTTTAGTGGAGTTATTGCCGGAAAGATTAAATTCTCATAAAGTAAATAATATCACAAGATTCAAGTCCTTGTCAAAAAGGTGCAGCATGGTACGTAAGACATAAAGAATTGGGATACTTGGGATACACTGAACCAATGTCATTTCATTGCCTGACCACTAAGACTGTTTCTTCTATAAAAGAACAACAACAACAACAAAAAACCCAATAAAACCTTTATTTTGGATTCTCAGTCGAGGGGGCAACTCAATCTATACAAAACGCACATAACACAACAGTACTACACACAAAAAATTACCCGAGTCAGTTGACTCATTTTAGGTCAAATCTTCTGAGTCATTGCTGTTGTGACACATCTTTTAAGTTCTTCTGAGTAAAAATACTCGTTTTATCGAATCTAACGAGTAAAATGACTCACACGGAATTACAATAATGAGTCACGAAATCGATGACTCATATTGCATCATCTCTATTTGACTCAGTAACTGTTATAAATGAGTCAACCGACTCATTTTATGTGACATGCGAGTCCAATGAGTCGATTATAATCGATCATGTAATAACTTCAAGCAAAGGAATTAACTATTTTTTCAGAAAATATTTTCTGAAATGTATTTCTGATTTTGTCGCGGATGGTAAATTGTATTTAATTGTATTTGATTTTTAAATATTTATAGTTTCATACAATTTATGAAATATTCAGCTCTGTTATCAGAAGTCTTGAATAAATGAATAGATAATCTATTTCAAAACAGTAACCACATACATAAATACAATTTTACAACATGGGTATATATTAGAAGCATTGTCTCGTGATATGTAGTTAGGTATTAGGAATAGGTTAGGAATAGGATTATAGGCTACCGCAAGATATAGGATCTGATTCCCTACTCCGTCTACCGTCGTGCTGCATGCGTAGGTCAGTGACTGGATTAGCATGCTGAACAAGAGACGTTTCAATCATTTTGCGTTTCGATTCTCACGCAGTGAGTCACTTGACTCAGCATACTGAGTCACATTTAATGACTTTAGTGAGTAAAAAGACTCAATATTCGGCAAAAGTGTGTCACCACACGGACAAACTGAAGACTCACGCAAATGAGTCATTTGACTCAGCTGTGTGACTCGGCTGTTTCTCTACTGAGTCAAGTGACTCAGTAAGCGTGAGTGAAAAGACTCAATAATTGGAAAAAGTGTGTCGCCTCTCGGACAAACTGAAAACTCACGCAAATGAGTCATTTGACTCAGATTTTTTTGTGTGTATGTATACGTCATTTCTTTACTTCTTTACAAAGCGTCGTAACACAAAATTAATTAATACACGTAAAATGTAAAGTAAAAAACCCAAACAAACAAAACGTTAAAGAAAACACAATTTCATGTATCCAGAGTTGACAATGGTATGATACTGAAAGAAATCATTTACTGAAACAGATGATTTTAAAGGGGCTTCTTGATGCGCTTACCTACTCCAACCCATCAATGGCGGTATGGTGATGATGATGGAAATGACCCATATTGCCAGTACGGCACGGAGAACACACTTGCGAGAATTATATTGGTCTGTACAAAGTAGAATTGGCATAGATGAGTCAGACAGTAAAATAAAATTGTGAGTCACTTCAAGTCATCATAACTTAAATGCAAACTTACAGGTCCTATAAACGAATGAGCACGCTGTAATAGGAATAATCATAAATGAAGAATCGTAAATGTTCGGGGAGAAAATTAATACCTCCAAAATCATACTAAAGCAAGAGAAAAAGCGAATACTTTAAATAAAAACTGTAACGAAACATTTTTATTATCAATGTATTCACTACCTATTTACTTACAAACATTCCTCTTGAGGTGCACGATGTTTCTTGTCTTTCTTAGAATAAAACCTAAGATACTATCATCTCCAACGTCACAGCAAATAATTAAATGACATTTCTTGATAATCAGAAACTGGCTATCTATTCATGCATCTTTCTATTTTTGTAATCGTCTTCTTCTATTCGTTTCGTTCTGCTGATGAACCTGATGATTACATGAATATACTTCTCTTTAGTTTTGTTGTGGTTTTACCCTCTCCATCTCTATGGCGGTGTTGAAACCAAACAATCTGGGGGGGGGGGGGAGTTCTTGATACCCTCCATCTCGTGGCTTAACTAAAAGACATTTACCGACGTTTTCGCGGCATAGTTTGATGTAACGGAAGATGGCAATAGTAGACAGCGTTCCCATGCTTACGACGCCAAAAAGGAAGCCCGCAAAACCGTACCACATACAACCGCCATCTCCAAAGTACCACTGTAAGCGGTTAGAAAAAGAAGAAGAGTTAAGCGTCTTCGTTAATGTCATTATCATGAATGTTTCTTTGAACAAGCTCAATGAAATTCTTTCTAGTATAATAAAATGTGATGGTAAGAAGAAATGACTACAGATACTATGTCCAGACTTTCTAAATAATCACAGAGTATGGAAGTGTAACATGACATTTAGCTCATGATTCAATTATGACCATGTATTATTCCTTTTGACTGCGAAATGACTATTAGATTATAGAATGTCTGTTTCCGGAAGACGTAATGGTGATTGGAATAAAACAAAACCATTAGGAGGTTGGGAGCCTAATATTATATTCTTCAAATGTGTTGAGACTCATTTTATCTTTCTTGTGTGAACTCACCGCTGCGTATACCATACCTATAGGTGCATACAACAAACGCCAAATTGATTGATTAATATTCAATCAAAGAATCATGAGTTACCAATTTTTCAATTCTCTGCGCAATGACAGCTATGGCTTAGAAAATGACAACTTTATCCAAAGTAATGTGGCCTTTGAACTCTAAACTTACACGTATTTTGTATAAATGAGGAAACTAATCGTTAATTTTTACACTTGAAGTCATTATTTTTGGCATTTGACAACCCCTAAGGAGACACTACTAAGACACACTACTATATCATTGAAGCCAATATCAAGCCATCTTTAACATCAAAGGATTTTCCTCAGCTCTGACCTTATAAGGGTTGATTCAATAGTCCGCAAGATATCAGTGACGATAAGTACATTTTTTTTTTTTTGGAAAATTCGTTCTAATGACATATATTGGTATCACTGACCCTCTCGGCCATGTGATTCAACCACGACTTTCTTTTTTTTTTTTTTTGATTCAGGCTCGTAACTAAAGGGGTCCCCCCCCCCCCACACACACACACATACTCGATTACGATCTGCTTGTGAAACAATGAAGCTAGTTTGTTTGTTTTTGTTTTTGCAACTTAAATAAACATCGTATTATTTATCTTTTTGCTTAGAAATTTTCCAAATATTCTACTCAATGTTATGTGCACCACATTCTTAAATCTCAATTCTAAAAATACAAAAGCTCCCATATTATTAAGGGAGGAAGGCCGCCCTCTCACACACCCTCCCCCGCTCTGTAGCTGCGCTTAGCTTTTAGATTTTAAAATAATTTGAACATTAACACATTGACCGTTTGAAGACTAGACAATAAGGAAATGCATTTTTAATAGCCCAAACTTCAAATATCACTAAGCGTGTTTGATTCCGTAAAAGTTTCTTACTTTCAGCAAAGTTGAGTACATCACCTGCGTTAGTTACATCTTCACATCTTCTGTAGATGATGTGCTACTTGATAGAATCAACAAAATAATTTTGTGAATTGAGCCTGCTAAAAAAAAAAAGAAAATCACAGTGATTACCAGCATAATTAAGGGTTAGTATAGTATTGGTTGAGGTGAGGGTTCAGCTTTTAACTTTTTATACGAGATACTTAGAAAACACTTATGAAATTTAACGGAGCATACAATTCTTAGAGGAATTAAAAGTTTATTTGATGAAAATCGGTTTTCAAAGGATTTAGATCTGCAAACACAAAGTGAAACAGAGTGATCCTAATGAAAATGTGGGTCCCATCTATAAATAAGATTGCTTGGTTTTTGGATATCTCAGCCGTTTCGACACTGATTTTCATCAAATAAACGTTACGTTCCTCTTAGAATCCTTATCCTCTTTCAAATCTCATGAGAGGTTTTTCATTATCTTATATAATCATCGTCAGAAAACGTTGGAAACCTGAAGCCCCATCTCAGTCGTAACGGTACCATCCCTTTAACGTGAACACCCCCCTCCCCTGAAGCAGCAGCACTTACTCCGTGCTTGAAGCTGGAGACCATGGCGAATGGGTATGCAGTGACAGCCACGACCAGGTCGGTGATTGCCAGATTGATAGTAAGGAAGTCCAGGGGCTTCAGTTTGGATCGTTTCCGCACTGAAATGACGACCACCGCTGTGTTTCCAACGATAGAAATGGTGACTGCTCGTGCAATAAAAGAAAGAAAATATCGTTCGGAGACTGTACTAGTAACCATTTCGCTCTTACTATAGTGACCATACTCATACGCTCTGCAGCAAAGATATATAGCGGAAGGGAGGGCGGGACACTCCCCCCCCCCCCCCACAAAAAAACAACAACAAAAATCCCACGATACAAGATACAAACAAACGAAAACCCTAAAAAGTATTGGTTGGTACAAAGAGGCACATTTTAGGTCTATGGAGTTTCCCCCCCCCCCCTTTTTCTTTTTAGTGCAAGGACAGGAATAAAGCAAAACGGAGCACTCCCAATAATTATATTTAAGTGGCCCTTAACACTGTTTAAAAAATACCAGATTATCACAAGAGATAAAAGGTGTCTTTCCAAATGGACCTATTCGACGCCTCTCTTCTCTCTCTCTCTAATATACACGCGTATATTATATATAATTACATGATATATAACAACATTGTATATGAAATATGAATGTATAAATTTCAGGACCTCATTACGGACCCTAACGCTTGTATAGTTCCACTGTTAAATACACGGGGATGAAATGACCACTTTTTTTTTCCTTGCAAAAACAAGTTCTTTAGAACTATCACGCTGTCCACACTAATAGCAGTTAGAAAGTACCAGGGCATTGCAGTCTACCAAACCCGCAATATCTCCAAGAGATGCCATCCCTTCACTGAATTGAAAAAAAAAAAACACCAACCCGGTCATTACCGCATAATTAAAATAATGATGATAATGTTGTCATGACAATCTGCAGTACGTCTTTACCCTACTGGAAAGATCACAGTGTCCGACAGTGTGGTCACAGTGTGGTCACATAGTCGACTATGTGAAAACTCTCAAATCTAATAGTGTGGAGACGATCTCACACTGTGGCTTGGTTTTCACAGTGTGTTCACATGGTAATGTTCTGTGCCACACTGTGAATTGATGCTTCACAATGTGTTCACAGTGTTAAAACGCTGGAATTTAACAGAGTGAAGAGATTTCACACTGTGTGCACAATGTTTTCACATCGTGTTCACATTGTCTTCACACTTTGTTTCTCACACCGTGGGACACTGTGTTCTTTCCAGCAGGGTAACTCAACAATGACAAAGAAGAGGTAGGTGGTGCCGAGATAGTTATCATTTCCGTCTCCCCTTCACTTCCCTCCCTCTTGCTATATAATTACTGATGGACAGATAATGATCACAGTAGTAAGGCTATTACTATATAATATGAATTGAGGCGAAAGCGCTCTCATTGATTTTGTACTAATTTCTATTGTCCAATTACCATGACAACATACGTAAACAGAAAGCTGTGTCCAAATCTATACGACAATGGCTTTTCCTGTGCCCCCCCCCCCACACACACACACGCATACACACACACATGAAAAAACAAAACACACAAATTTAGTAGAGGAGCAAATGTAGTCCCTGGTTAAAGATTTTCAAAAATGGCATAAGTCCCTTGCGTTGGAGGATGTCTGTATTCGTCAGGAATGCGGTGGGGGACAATTTGGTTTGTAATCTATAGACAGCTTGGATTATATCGTAACGCACCGTTCAAAATTAGTTTGGAGCATATCATTTGAATATAATCGGGGTTTTTTTTTCAGTGGTCAAGCACAAGTCCAGTACTATTCATTACAGCCAACAGCTGGCCAGTATTTTTAATTATATGAAAACTATATACACGAGGTGATATGGATAACTGACACAGGGGAAATCAAATTCCCGCTTCTTGGAGTTTCAACCCATCAAAACAAAAACACATAGCACTTTGTAAACGAAAGAATCCTTCGAATTTATCTTCATTTAATTTTCTCAATGGTCATTGAATACCAGATTGTCGCTGCATGATACCAAAATAACAGTTCTTCATTTATTCATGTTTTCTTATTTAAACGATCAGATGTACCATGATGAAATACGTGTGGATAGGGGAATAAAAAAAAATACATTTCTGTCGTGGTTCCAGGGACAACTTCCCTAAAAAACAAAAAAAAACAAAAACCAAACAAACAAACGTAAATAAACAAGCAAACAAACATAAATAAACAAGCAAACAAACATAATGTATTCACTATATATTAAAATATATGATTGTTATATGTCATGTATATCTCAATTCTGTTAACTATGTATTTGATCCACTGTATTACAGACTTGTTCGTACGCTAATGGATTATGCATTCTGGCGCTGGACATCGCATAGGTTACATGCGATCAGGGTAATATTGATCAAATTCAACGCATCCAGTACATGTAATACTGTATAGAATTATTTCAACACGTGTACTATGCAACCACATGATTTCATGATCAAATTATCGGAGAGATGTAAAAAAGTGTAAACAGAACGATGTACAAGATAGCATATATAGTCATTGCCTCTCCCAAACAAACGCATGACAATGACGTAGTTTTTCATCTCAACTTTTTATGCTATAGATCACGAACTCTTCAAATCGCACGTACAATACACCCGTGAAAAGCGATATTCCTATGCAAAAGTACGAATACATTTTTCAGCCTAGAAGACCTAAATTATCTTTTCTTCAAGAGTTCTTAGATAATATGATAAACAACCACCAGTCCAACAGGTGAATTCCGAAACACACCGAGAAACGATAAGTTGACACGATGTGTTATGAGCAGTGGGTGCTTAATGTCGTAACAGTCGACCATTAGCTCATACATGATAAGTTATGCAATAATTACGATACTTGGTTTCATTCACAAGCGATCTCAGTATATAAAGAAACTGACCAAACCAGAGGGAATACTTACTGACAAGAAGAAGATACAACCCAGCAAAAATATCCCCACTGGCTGAAAGCGATGAGTGGTAGCTGTCTTCACCCCTGGAGTCATTCCCCTGACCATTCGTTTCGCTTGCAGGCCCCATTCCTAGTATTGAGAGAGAGGTAGCTATCAGCGTACCACGTGCAATATTCTGCAGTGTCCACGCTTAAAGATAAAACTATATTCACCTAAGCCTTTCTGACATTAGGGGCACAAGGTGAGCAAGATCTCAGACACATTGCAGACAGCGAGGCAAAGTGTTATTCTGTGACAACGCGCAGCGACACGCAACGGCGACATCACAGGCGAAGTGTATCTCAACTGCTCACTGCGATGCAAAGTTCGAGCCGAGATGAAAAGCACTAATTTGTTACCGACACAGGATAGCTATCAATCCACACTGCCGATGACGACATTAGAGCCATATCTTATAGAGACAGAAGATGACACAATGGGTAATGAATTCTGGTGGCTGTTATTCTTTTGGAATTGCTTTTTTTTTTCATCGAGCTCCTCCTCCAAGCTTCATAACTGCTTTGCCATGAAGATACTCCGTGTGAATTCTGCTTGGTTTTTCTGTATTACCATGACAACGATGAAGCCATACAGTAAAAAAGGAGAGAGAGAGAGAGAGAGAGAGAGAGAGAAGAATACGAAAGTTCTTTCTTCGCCCTTCGCCTATCTCGAAATTCAGATTAGACAAAGTGAATTAAGATCCTGCATTTCATTCAACTTCTTATTGGCGAATCGAAGAGACCAAATATGATGCAGGTTAGGAAATACAGGAAATAGAGTAAAAAACAGAATGGATGTCTATGGATGTATGACATTTTTGTGTTCAGTACATACTTATGCACGTACACACACATATTATAGAGAGAAAAGACGAGATCTCATACTGTATCTTGCCTTCCATCTAGCCTCCCTGGACCCGAGATATCGAGAGGGTAAGATCTCGCGACTCGTCTTCTCGCCTTCTCGATTCCGAAAAGGCGAGGAATATCTCTTCCTCTCGGAGAAACCTGCATCCCGGGAATACAAAACAATAATGGACAGTCAGATCTTCGCCAGCAGCTGGGTTTACTGCATGCGCAGTCGTTGTTTTGACGTAGTCTTAACAAGCTCTGACTCTTTTTTCTGTCACTGCGAAATACCATGCATCGTCTCGATTTAGATTTGCCTTGGCAGTTATTCTTTTTTTTTTCTTTCTGATGACACACGTTTGTTCGAGCAAATTTTGGCAGCCGTTCCTTAACAGTCAGAATGTAGTTTTCCCGGAGCATTGAAAGAGTGATGTTCAGTTTCCCCAGTGATTTGCGATAATAAAAATGATAACCTAAATTAACCTAAATTAACCTAAATTCCATAATTTACAGAAGCCAAAGGTATGAGTGGTAAGGCTACCCAAAGGTTATAAGAACAATTTACTTGAGATCAACGATGAAAACTATTGAGATACAGAAGAAATAAATATACATGAAAACTTCAACATTTTATGTTTACCAAAGAAAAAAAGGGGGGGGGAATGGTTGATTTGTGTATATCATGTTACAAGAAAATAACTATGACTTCATCACGTTTTAACTTACTAGTGATATCAGGTGACAATGAGACATTAGATATCATGTAGAAATGCAAATAAAATCGAGTGATGTCGTCATCACTTACGTATTAAATCTCCCACTGGAGTGCGGGCATTCGCTTAGATTTCCCAAGGAGTTAAGAGTTAAGAGATTGAGTTCCAACTGCATGGCTGTAATTATTCAAACAGCTGCCATTTTTCTATTAATGCATACAAGAATTCCACAGGTGCACTTGTGCCTTTGATGATCAGGGTTCCATGCCGCCGTCTTTTTGAGCAATCTGAAGATTCATTTTAAACTCTAACATTATATCGTCTATATTGTGCTTGTTGATTTGTCAAATAAAATGAATGTTCTCTTAATGATAAAGCATATAAAACAAAAGTAAATCCCGTCCAAGATTATGTGCAAAAATGTCAACCTGAGCTGTATGTCGTGAAAATATTTGAAACTGTACTCTGACTACAAAGCCGACTTTATCATCTTTCCGTTCGCTTCCGACAAATGAAACTAATTTGGTATGATTTTCGAGTATAGTTCTTTATTAGTATGTTCGATTAGTGTAAAGTCATGTAAAAACGAGTAATTTTGATTTTCATTTCATCAATTTTTGTACAATTTTTATTCGCACATCCCCTTGCCTGTGCTATTAATGTGCCGCTTGCTTTCTAAGAAGGGACGGCGAAAAGCAATTACCATCATAAAGACATAGGCCCTATCTTCCTTTGAGAGTGACGAGTCATGATGCAACGCCACATGAATCAATTGTCTTCCTATCTGTGAGGCAGCGCCAGTTCAGCACATACTTCAAATATTTCTGAGTGGCGGCATGAAACATGGGATCAAAGGGAATGAGACTGTTGTTACTCCATTTCTCAAACCTCCTTGGATTTCCATTACATCGCCGTGCGTCGAACTGCACATATTAATGACCGTGTCTGTGAGGTAAACATTGATTGCTGTTTACAATCAGTCACAACAGGGAGGTGAGCTGGTCATAGGATTACCATATGCAGTAAATGAGAAATTGCCTCTCGTTACACTATAAACAAGATTTTACACAAGATAAACTAGATCTATATACAAGATTTTAAAAATTACAGATTTGTATTTTTTCAATTTGGTCAGTTCATGTTTAATTTCAACGCAAATGCACTTCCCAGTATTTTCAATTCAATGTTCCCACGGAACCAGTTATCCCACTAGGCAATCTAAAATGAGTTTCATTAACCCCTCTTGAGAACTTTATTGGCGCAGAATACATTTATATACACAGGCCCTAGCTTCTGGAATTCATTAAGCTGTGAAATAAACAATTCTCCATCTTTGTATTCTTTTAAGCGCAAGTTGAAATTCTTTCTGTTAAACCCTCTCTGATGTTGTCTTTTTTATTCATAATCCTTGCACAGCTGTGTGCAGCCACCAGCTTTCTGAAGCACCTCTTCAATTCCTTCTTCCGTTTCCTTGTTCAGCGGTAGGCATTCTCTTTTTTTCCTTCTTTCCTTCCAGTCTTTCCATCCATTCTGTCAAGTCAAGTCATGTTATTGTGTTTCTCCTGTTTTTTCCGTCTTGTCTTACATTATATTTGTGCTAAGTATTTGCCAATAAGTATTTTCATAAGAGTTTTCTTTGAGTGGTTCACAACATACAAGCTTGCTTTTTAGTGGACCTCTCAATTCTTTTTTTTTTTCTCAACTGAAGCATAACTGTATTTTTATATCTTTATCTGTATCATTTATCCTTTGCAAAGTCGAATGTATATGTTTATGATATAATTCCTGATTTATTCTGTGTTATGTTTTGTTGGAAAAAGAAGAATGAAAATAAATGAACGGAAATGAATTGAAATCAAATAATCTAGATCATTTTTAAACATTTTGTCGTGAAGCATGCAGCAAGGGTTTCATATTCTGCTTAGTGTAATGAAAAATATATAATAGCATTAAATCGTTGTTAGGTTTCATTGGATTAGAAAATTGCAAGGAAAAATAGGTGCATAGGAAAACATGTTGTCGACAACAACTAAATCTGCTTCGACGTTTGGGCATTTAAGTCTTAAAGCGTTTTATAAGGACAATAATTGAAAAGAAAATATACACGAAACTGAATGAGATACGACTATGCTATTACACACTAATTTATAATGCATCAAATACGCTCTATGGAGTGCTCTAAGCGCATACAAGAAAATGTTCGAAGAAGTAGTGAAAGTACCAAAACAAAATCATAGATAATAAAAAAAGGGACATTAAAGGGTGTGTACAGTTCTGGTCGAGTTGAGGATTTAGCTTTTAACGTTTTGCGAGATATTCAGAAACCACTCTATGAGATGTGAAAGAGCATGCAATTCTAAGGGGTATCAAAAGTTTATTTGGTGAAAATCGGTTTTGAAATGGGTGAGATATCCAAAAGTAAGGTGAAACAAAGAGATCCTAATAAAAGGCGTGGCCTGTCGCCTTTTATTATTATCACTTTTTTGGATATCTCAGCCATTTGAAAACCAATTTTCATCAAATAAACGTTTAATCCTTCTTAAAATTACATGCTCTTTCATATTTCATAAGAGGTTTCTCATTATCTCACTTAGGAATGTTCAAAACATGAATCCCCACCTCAACCAGTACTGTACAATCCCTTTAAACAGGTGGGTTTTTAAAACACTTTTGAAGGACCACACACTACACGAGGAAATGAGCATGGAAGCCGTTTTTTTTTTTTATTCGAAATATCTTTGATATCATTATACTTGACGTTTTCACACAGCTCAAGTCTCAAAATACACAATCTGCTCAAACCAAAATAGGTCTAGCATAATCTTATTTGACTTATAAATGTTCTGCCAGTTTGATTGTTTACAACTTCTGTTTGTTATAGGAACAATGGCACACTGGACTGCATTGAATGCCCCTGATGGTTGTGACACCTATAATACGAGTAATTTCGTTACAATTGTATTTTAGGAAGTTTGTCATTCCATGTAACCCGTGGCAAGAGGTAATTTCTCCTTTATATCGATTACAGCAAAACATCGGCGAAAAGGTAGCCGTGTGAATATGGCTTTTGTTGCCATACCACTCGTTGGCGCTCTCAAACACTGTGAGGGCGCTCATCCAGTTTGTGACTTCAAAAATATTTTAAATCAAATAACTTAAACATTTATCGTTTCAGAACAATTTTTGATGCCATTTACAATGTATGCTTTGACGATCATGCCCCCCTTCTCAGCGCCAATTTGTTCCCTTTACCAAATTCCTATATCCGATATCTTCCTCACAGATTTTATTCAAAAGTGCACTAGAATAGTATACTCGGAAGCACCGCTACCCTCCCACTGATTTGTACTCTGAAATATAGAAATCACAATTTTGGACGGTGACGAGCGACGAGTGACTATTCCTATACCCTAGCTCCCGAAAGTCACTGCTCAACTAGTTCGACGCAACAACAACAACAACAACAACAACAACAACAACAACAACAACAACAACAACAACGATGATGATTTCTCTTTATATACCTTCCATTTCAAAAAAGAAAATAAAATTTGTGGCAAGACTGTGGGAAGGTAGCCTATACACATGAGGCAATAACAGTATTTTCACGACTGATTCACAATTCCTAATAAATACACTCAATTGTAATTGTTTTATACTCTTTGGCTAATCGTATTCAAACTTCAAAAGTGATGATGATACCCACATAATTATTTTACAGTGGTGAAAAAGAATTGAATCATAATTTTGTATTGATAAATTGCTTATTCTGGTGTTCTACTGAAACGTGTTTCAGTTACGGGTCGGAGAAGTAGACCGACCGCCATGTTGACTTAGAAGCAGGCTTGTTGCTTGCGGGCGTTGCGAGTTTGGCGGCTGAGCTGCGACTCCGTGTAGTGTGTGTGGGTCAGGAGGCTCTCCGGGGACTTAGGCAACGATTCACTGAAGTTCAATCGTTTGCTGTTCTCTGTTTTGTTTCTCTCAGAAAGGAAAGACTGTTATAACATGATCAAGGCATATATATATATATTTTTTTTGGGGGGGGGGGGTTTAGATATTGTATCGTAAGCTGGGTATATGGAATAAACGTCAAGTTTTGTTCTGTTTTGTTTTTTTTTTTTTTTTTGTTAACCTGAAAATCGGCACGATATATTTTATATTAAATTCATTAAAAGTTACTGGTTCATAAGAGTTAGTCTTCTTCTTTGAGGATATCCTGTCACATACTCATACATAGGCTTTATTTCTTTTTTTATTAAAACAGTAGGTTTATGTTTCAACAGGAAATACCATTTGTCCTTTTATAATATCCAGACAGACTTGCTGCTGCCTTTTTCTCTCCCCCCCCCCCCCCCCTCTCTCTCTCTCTCTCTCTCAGATGTGTGCTGATCTATTGTGGCTGAGTACGGAGAATGCCAGAATTGAGTGCATTCTTATATTATATATATTTTTCTTCCACGTATTATACCGGAGTACTCACTCCATGCTTTACTATATAATACCAACTCATGTTACATGTACATCAAGGTATAATGTAATGAGTCCCTCTTTTGGAGGGGATTGGGGTATTTATTTTCAATGCCGCTATGTACTACTTAATGAACTTTATCATTAACTGTGATAATTGAATCTTAGTAATTTATTCTATACTATGGACCAAAACTTAATTCTGCAATTGTAAATCGCAGGAGGGAGAGGAGGGTTGGTTGGCTGTCGATATCTCATGACTCGAAAGAAATGTATAGTTTGATATTTTTGTCACTTTATTATCATTAGTGATGTGCTCTAAGGTAGAGCCAGTGTTATACGTGCTTATTTTTTCGTTTGTCTCTGCATTCATGTTTGAATGTTTCATCTTTGTATTTACAAGGAGGTTCTACAGAATGGAGTCACAACTGTCTTATTTCCTTTGCTAGATGTTCGACGCCGCCGCTCAAAAATATTTGAAACATGTGCCAAACAGGATCTGCCGCGTAGATACGAAGACAATTGACTCGCGTCTCATTGCATAATCACCAGCCACTTTCAAAGGAAGGTATGTCTTTGTGATGGTAATTACTTTTCGCTATCCCTTCTTATAAAAGGTAGGTGGTACAGACACGAGGATGCGCGAATAGAAATTGAGCAAAAAATGCTGAAATAAAGATGAAAATTACTCGACTGGGAATACCCAGGCACTATATATCTATCAATAAAGAATTATACTTGAAGATTATTCCATATTATTTTCGTATGTGGAAATTAAGCGGAAAAGTGATAAAACCAGCTTTCCAGGATGGTATAGTTTTAAACATTTTCAGATGATACAGCTCTGGGGGGCGTTTCATGACGGAACTTGTCGGATAAAATATCTGACAAGTCAATTATATCCGACAACTTTTGAGAAATTCTTTAGTCTGATTGGCTGATTTCTATGAACTTCGTCGGATATAATTGACTTGTCAGATATTTTATCCGACAAGTTCCTTCATGAAATGCCCCCCTGATTTACACTTTTGCACAAATTTCTGGACGGGATTGACTTTTGTTTACATGCTTTATCATTAAGTGAAATTTCATTTTATTTATTAAATAAATAAGCAAAATATGGCAAACATTATGATAACGTTCAAAATGAATCTTCAGATTGTCCTAAGCAACTACTTGCGACGACAAAACGACGCTAAAACGTCGGCTGCAAGTGAGAAACGTACACGACGCGCGGACCTTGAAACGCTCAACAACTACAAACCACATGTGCACGGCCCTGCGCCCGGTGCGCACGCGACCAGTGCTTCGCATTCGGCATGCACGCTCGGGTCGATCGGTCCGGTCGAGGCAGGCACGTTGTAACGTTATATCTGATATGTTTTGGTGGAATAAGTGCTGCTGATGATGATGATAGTCAAAGAATGTAGTCTACATAAAACGGTGTAAATTTTAAACGTGGCCCAACTGGTTTCAAGGCGATGATGAAGAGAGGACGGTGATCATTGGTCATTTTTTTCTTTAATCCTCACCTACCTACTCGGCTACGGCGATACAAAAAGCGTAAGTTACCGAAGTTTTTGCAAGTACATAGTCCGAGACATTGGTATTGGCGTAAGCACAAATTTACCGCTTAGTAAATTTAGTCTTGATTTAGCCTAGAACTAGTTGTCTAACTAATACTAATAGGAGAAATCAATGGCAATGCCAAAAGGGAAAAGGATAGATAGAGCTCTGTTAGACGTCTATAGATTCAGGGCATATTTAAATGATATTCTAATGTATGGATGGTTTAATCTATACCGATCGTGAATGGAGTAAATTTAACAGGATTATGCTAAGATTTGAATAAGATACAAATACTACTAGACCTAGGTAACGTTAGAGTAAAAGCCCCAATTTTCAGACACTTGAGCTTTTTTGCTATATTTATTCAACTCAAATAATACTCCACAAAATTATATCTATAATAATGTATGTTAAATATATTAACCTAATTTTTCCCAATATTGATTTTGTTAAACAGATCATAAAATTTCACAAAATCCCCAAATATTATGACCTGTTAATTCCCCAAAATTCGGACAACGTCTCCAAAATTCGGACACACGCGCAATGTCAATACGCATACAAGGCCGCTGAAAAATCCATGCGCACCATACCTTGTTGGCGCAAAGTTGCATCGGGGATGTTGCGGCGCCCTTTCATGTCCGAATTTTTGGGACTGTGCACTTGTATTCAGCCCTTGTACATTTACTCACTGCATCGGCACGTATAGAGATTTTGTTTTTCGTTTGTGTTTTTGAGGATACCATCACACTCTGAGAATGGCGTAATTTTTCAATTTTTAGCGCTTTTTCGGCGACCCCGATTCCTTACATGGGACCTAATTCGCGCACGCTTTGGAAAAGTTGCGGCGATTCCGCGTTCTTGACGGCAAAATTTGGGATTTTAGATGGATTTTTGAAGGTGACTCGGGCACTTTCCTGTGGTGAACGAGTGTGCTAGTATGTGAAATGATATGATATGCTTGTGTTGTGACAGTCCACTTTGCTGCCTTGTGATAAGTGTTAAGTGTCCGGATATTGGAGGCCGGCCGAAAATTGGGGTTCTTACTCTAGCTAACGTTAGGACGTAACTTTTTAGGTCCTAACGCAACGTACAGTGTAACATCTGCAAGCTAACCGTTGGCTTGGCTGTGGTGTGTGCGGGCGAGAACACATGATTTTTAGTGTCACAACTAAACTTGTTCTGTAAATGTTTGATAATTTACATGTACAGGGTGTACGTTATGTTCTTGGACTCGGAGAGCCAGTGCAGTTGCGACCGGGTAACGGCCAACTTGCACTGTTGCAGTCTGTCTGGGCGCTTCTGGAATTAAGTATTGCCCAATGATTTTTAGAAAAGTCAAGCACACTGATTGCGTACAATTGGTAAATTTAAATTTAACAGGTGGTCCCCTTCGGAGTGTAACAGTTACGGGCAAAGCCTCCAGAAGGCAATAGGCCTACTTGTTACTATTTACTAAGACACCTTTTTAAGGTCTTGGCACAATGAGCACGGCAACGGTCCATTTTTATGCCTCCGCAACGAAGTGGCGGGAGGCATTTATGTTTTCGGGTCGTCCGTCTGTACGTCCGTACGTCCGTACGCACGTCCGTCCGTCTGTCCGTCCGTCCCGTTTTGTTTTTGTTGATATCTCAAGAACCGTATGGTGGTTTTACATCAAACTTGGTATGAGGGTATATCCTTGGGGGATAATACTTTGTGTGGATTTTAGGGTCACAGGGTCAAAGGTCAAAGGTCACAGGTTATTTTGTGAAAAAAAAATTGAAATTTCATGTTTTTCTCCATATCTCGCAAATGGTTCAAGGTATCTTCATGGAACTTAGTATATATGCTTGTACTGATGGGCAGTGATTATCTAGGGAAGTTGGGGTCATGGGTCAAAGGTCAAGGTCAACTCCTCAAAATATCACTACTTTCCTTATATTTATGCAATGCCTGAAGGTTTGTTGTTTTTTTTTAACTTGATGTATGCATGTATTACCCAATATATATTCTGTGGGAAGTTTCTTGCCAAAAGATCAAAGGTCAAAAGGTCAAAAGTCAAGTGAAAGTGCTGAATTGCACTTGCATATCTCAAAAGTAACTCAAGGTATCATCATGAAACTTACATATTTATGCATGTTCTACCTAACAGTGATTCTCTTTGGAACTGTGAGGTCAAAGGTCAAAGGCCAGGTTTAGATAATGCTATTTTGCCATTTGATACTGAAATTATACTTTTTCTCAATACCTTGAAAATTACTCAATGCATAAACTTATAAAAGGGTCAAAAGTCAAGTAAAAATCATCAGTTCCCCAAATACCTGCACTCTGAAATTTTAATCATTCATCCAATTGAACCTAGTTCTAGGAAAGTGAATATTCAGCACATTTGTGGCAAACCTGTCATTTTAATATTTTGCCAATTGTGTGAAACTGTCATCACACATTGTCAAGACATTGTACTATAGACCTATTAGGAGAACCATGCATTATGGCGGAGGCATATCAGTCGCCGTAGCGATATATCTAGTTTTGTTATGGTGCGCTAAACAGAATTACATGTACAGATTGTATGTCTGGTTCTGTTAAAAAAAAAATAAAATTAGTAATTCAGTACAAAATCACCCAATATCTCATTCTTATGTCAATATCAAGAGCAACAAAATCACAAGTTGAAGATTAATTTTGTAGCAAAATTATTAGCGGGGAAGTGATATTGTAACAGAACCAGACATGGTTCCTTTTGCTGCACCATAGCTAGAAACCAAACTGTTGCCATTACCGTGCTTGATGTGTGTGCCGAGGCCTTTATACAGGTACTTGTAATGTATAGGGAAAGAATAAAGACAAATCTCATGATAGTGAGTTTAAAGATTAGTAAAAAAAAAAAATATGTATATATAATATTTATTGATAAACCCTCACGGAAAGGAGGTTGCATCTAATTCAAATTTATCTTCAAGCTCAGATGAAAAGTAATTCCTTACGGGCTCTTGTCTTTATTGATAATGTGCTTGCAATTCATAATATGAACCTGGCAGTTAAAGGTGAAGTTACATGTAACCGGGCAAGCTCAAATGTCATGATGCAAGAAGCATATGTGTGTATTCTTTCATGTTACAGATTCTGGTGTGACTGAAATTTCCAATCGGTAACCTGCCAAGAAGTTCAGAATGAGCACGGGCCAAAGAGGCAAGGGCTTTGCTCCAACCGTGCATCAGATCAGCACTGACTCCTTGACGCAGCTGGGTAGCCGCTACTGGGCACCCAACAGCCCCAAACCCCACCTACCATTTGACCCCAAGGTGAGTAAAATGATAACTTTCTGTGTTTTTTTGTTTGTTTGTTTTGTTTTGTTTGTTTGTTTTTTGTGGCATAAGCAGATTGTGAAATGAAAGGCAATCCAAGATACATCATTCACCCTCTTTGTCGATGACTGTTAAATATTCACAAATTTTACTTACTAACTCTTGGACTTGGAAGGAGTGTACCTTTGTGAAAATCAATTACGTACTCAAAATATCACTGCCACAGTCTAGTCCTGTGAAAACTTTGATTGTAAATATTGCAAAATTAGTGTTTCAAAAGGAGGGCAGTGCAAACTTGAGATTTAATATGTTGAAAACTATATTTTTAGCTTTAATTTCTTCTTGAAATGTCTCCCAGTAGTATTATTGAGTAGATAGGGTGAAAAAAAAAAGACAATCATTCATGTAAAATTATAGAGGTCTGTAGGTCAAAGGTCACTGAACTTTAGCTCTTAAAGCCAGAAGGCCATTCCTTCTCAGTACTTCAACTTGTAGTGGAGTATGGATTATATGAATTAAATTAAGAGTGAAAATAAATCTACAATTATTTGCATGAACACAAAGTGGTGGTTGATGGAAAGTGAAGGTCAAAGGTCATTGTACTTTTAGTTGATAATGTAATTTTCCAGCCATGACTTCACCTAGAATGTCCAGCAGAGTCCAATGTCCAATTAGTTGCCTGACATAGGGGTTAGAGGTCAAGCATCATTTTCTAAGATGACTCGACTTTGTCTTATCTCATTAATAGTAGGTACCTACCTTTCTTGAATTACATTTTGTAGCTGTAAAGAAACAATTGTGATGTCATTAATCTAATAAAAGATCAACACTTTATCTGTTTTGCAGGTCATTGAGGACATATATGATAAGGAGCTCTTGCAAAATAGGTAAGAAATGTCTACGTAGTAATGTTCATGTTTACGAATGTTTTAATGTTTTGAATTTAACCACTATATTTCTGGTTTTCTTACAGATTACTTGGGTGGTGACGATATATGTACATATATTGCACATTGCATATTTTCCATTAAAGTACGATGAACGAGAAGAATAGCTCGATATTCATAAATAAGGTGAATCATACATTTCTTGAAAGCTTAACTCTCTAGGAATATGAATCATTAACTTTCAGAAGGTGAAAACGTCTCTAGAACGATGGGTAGATGATGTTTTGAGACACTTTTCTGACCACCAGAATCCAATCTGATGGTGAAATTTTGGGGACCGAAAGTATAACGTCATGCAAGGAACGAATGAGCCGGCCTTGCGCTGATGTACTGTTGCTACAGTACACAGTGCTGTGGTTCAAAGCGTGAATTCTGCATGATAGTAGGCACATTTCAGCGAGGTATTTTCCTAAAAAAGGGAGATTTATGAATTTTGTTACATATAATTTTTCGTAGATTTTTACTTATTGAATCTATCTTGCTTAGAACTAAGACGAAAACAGATGTCTTTGTAGACTATTACTTGTGCTTTTGTGCCTGAAATAGTCTTGACTCTTGAACAGTCGGCACCTGCTAACTCGCGCTTGAACTAGAAGCAGGTCGGGCTAGTAATTCCGAAATTTTGAACATCCATCTTCGTCTGTAGATCTAACATGTTACATCTTTAGATAGAGCTAACGTTTGAGATCTAGACTAACATTAGTCCTACTCCTAGAGTCCTAAAAAAGTGCTCCCAAGACACCCTCTGAATCGTGGAAATTTCAGGATTCTAGCTAATGTATACTAGCATCAGATTTGGATCCCATAAATGGATACTAGTAGTAGGTCTACTGTAACTTACCTTGGGTTTGGCTCTAACGTTAGTCCATGAAAGTGTGTCTGTGGTAGATCTATGTAGGTTTAAATCAGACGTTAGAGGTCTACCTACTCCAGAGTTCTATAGTAAACAGTTCCGATACTTTTGTGAGACGTAGGCCCTGCATCTAAAACACACCTGTGTCCTAAACGGCTTCTGCTGCTAGCTTACTAGTAATTGCAAGCTCTCGCTAGTACGGTACGTGCTCGCTCATAACCCTATACACATTGTAGCTGCTCGTGTATACACATACATGTACATGTACTAAGTATCAGTAACCAGAGATGGTAGTGAGAGCGTGTTTACACCGAGCATGTTAAGGGCAATTGTCATGATTTTTGCTATGGTGCACCAAAAGGAATCGTGTCTGGTTCTCTTAGGAAAAATAGGAATTCTGCACAAAATCACCCAAAATGTTATTCTTATGTCGGAATCATCATCAGCAATCAATCACCAGTATAAGTTTAATTTTGTAACAAGATTATTAGCGCGGAAGTGATATTGTAACAGAGCCAGACATGGTTCCTTTTAGTGCACCAGAGCAAAAACCTGGTCCGTTGCCCGCACCGTGCTTGGTGTAAACGCACCATAACAGTTCAATGCGCGCTGCAGCTGTGAAGTGCGCAGATATCAACATGAACATAAAAGCAAAACAAAAAAATCTGATCACCGTGCTTGGTCATTGCATTGCCCTTGCTTCCTCTACCTACCCGACTTCGTCGCTCTCAGTATCATTTGTTACTGCCATCACTCAATTCACCCTCGACATCAAACTCAAAGTCTTTCCGTACAATTAAGGTAAGAATTTGAAGTTTTAGTGGCTCAGTCGAGAAAGCCGATGCGAAGAAAAACAGGCCAGATATTACATCTGCTTGCCTGGAGATATGTGCTTTATGAATGGCGGCCTCAATGTCCCGCTGCACCCGTAAAGGCTTGTGAGCCTTTCGTGACGTCATAATTTAGGGCTCGAAAAAGACAGCTGTTCCGGGGCAAAAATCGGTGAAGTGAATTGATCAGTTTTAACTCACGATTTCTCAATGGCACTAATATCTTTTAATAAGTCATGATGATAATCTGATTCAGGAGATATTTCCCTCTGCTTTGATACCTTTTTTCATATGATTTTCCTAATTTGAATCTCTCGTTCATAGTCCTTTAACATTAAGGGAGACAAGGGTGTCTTGCGAATAACAGATGGCATGTGATGAAGTTAACATTGTCACAACCTGTTTGTAGTGGCCACAGGCCACATTTCATGTTGTTTTTGGGTGGTCACCATGCACAGGTTTGACTGAACATTGATGTGCAGTCTATAGTGATACTATGACCTTTTGATTTCAAGATTATCATAATTCTATTATGGTACCTGGCACAGCAGATGAATGACAAATAGCAGTATTGATGGCATATAAATACATCTATGTGTGACCCTGTATCACAAAATAGAAAACTGCCAGACAGGGATTTTTGATAAAGGGCAGATTCTGAAAGAGCAGAATTTCAGCTTTAAAATGATGTATAACTCAATCGAAATGGACTCTCCTAACCTATCTAAATATTAGAAAGAAAGCACATACTCTAGACAAGTGTATATGTAGGGCCTACTGAGAAAAGAAGCTCCAAAGTGAAAATATATACACTGTAGTGTCTGTTCAAGTGCTTGATTGTACCAAGCCATGCTAGCTGGGCGATGAATGGGAAAAAAAAGGATGAAAAACACCACAGCAACAACAGTGAAGGAAATGTCAGATTAAACTGACATTGAGCATGCTCTGTTAACACATTATATCCACTACTAATACCAATTTTCAAAGCAGTAGCATCATCCTTTCAAAACTTATAAGAGTTGAATGTGAAGAGTGTACACAGGGTTTTTAAGAAATAAAAAGAGGCCTCTGAGACAGACCTAATCATGCTATTCTCCAAGTTAAGTATTAAAAAAAAAAAACGCTAAAAATGCAATTTTCAATTTGGTGTATGATTCCAAACTTTAGAATAATGGAAAAGAAGAATTACTCTTTCAGAAAACATTTTTAGCCTTTCTGCTAGAAATGTCCTGCAGTACTAGTATGTAATTTGGTTTATAGGGTAAAGATTGACTGACTAATATTTGCATAAACATTGTAGCAGTGCTGAGTTAAAAGTTCGCTTCGTTTACAATACTTGTTTGTGTGTGTCACAGGTTTGATGTTCGAAGGGTGATGCTCCTAGAGTTTAGTCAGTACTTGGAAAACTATCTGTGGCCAAACTATGATCCAGCCAAGGTGAGTAAATGAGAAGCACTCTGGTGGTCACCAAGGTCTATCACCTCGGCCATGAGAATATGCTGTAGTTTTTGTGAAAGTGATGTAACCTACTGTAAAACAAGGAATATGCGCGTGCATTTTAATTTCGCAAATTTCACGAGAGCCAAGATTCACGAAATTAAAATGCACGCAAAAGTTCTATTCTACACTATATGCATTGAATGCTAGTGAAAATTCACGAAAATTTCATGCAGCGAAAATATAATGTTTTGCGGTAAGTGTGAGAATCGTATTTGTGCTGGAGACAGAAATGATTGCAGAACAAAGCATATTAGAGGCATTGTTAGCATCAAAGCAGTAAATAGATATCAGTATTTAAGTGACAGCGTGTGTGAATGAGCCATGAACCACATTCATGAAGTTTCCTTTGCTAATTTGTCGGGGTTTATGCTAGTATAGATTAGAATTATAATACTAAATAGGACTTCATTTCATAATTTCAGTACAGAGATAAAAAGAATAATAACTTATTTTTGGACCTTTTTTTTGTCACACATATATATACTAGTTTGTACAAAAGGTTGAATTTGCTGTGCGTCTTTGACTTGGAGACCATACAAGAGATTTTGTTAACAGTACGTGAACTCGGTTTCACTTCATGGGATGTGCATGCACTATCCTTAGTAATTAGACTGGTGGCACATTTCTGTCATTTTGTGTGAGCTATGTATTTACATTTATTTTATATTTTTTATTTGCAGGCTTCTGCTAAGCATCTGTTTTCCATTGCTGTCATGGTAAATGAGAAGTTCAGGGAAGGTGTCCAAGCCTGGGAGGTAGGCTTTCAAGCACATGAACTTATTGTATTTTGAATTGAATTGGAATTGAGAATTGAATTGATTTTACATGGCTGCTTAGGAGGCGATGAATGCCTGTATCAATAGCAAACAAATACTGGACTGACGGCATAAAGACCCCTCCAAAGGACTAGGCAGTTAGAAAAAAAGTTCTTTGCCTTGGGGAACAACTGCTGCTGTCAGGGGAGTTGAATGAGGAACTTAACCCGTTGAGGATGGGCTGATTTTGCTACAGCACACATTTCCCATAGACACCTACCCGAGTATTTGCGGGACCATCTTCAACAGGTTTAATGATTGAAAGGCTGTGAAATACAGTCTTCCAACACAAATAAAACTCAGCCAAAAAGTTGTTTTTGATATTGTTCTGTATTTTGTTTGCCAGTAAAGACATTCACTTCATGTCCCTGAAGTGTTTTATTTACTAAATTCTCTATATTGTGACAAATTTTAATGTCAGTGCTTTGATTGTAACATGTACAATGTATGTGCTTTATAAAGTTTTTTGCCATTTATCAAATCCTAGCATCTATGGTATTGCTGGAGGCATTGCTGTGTATGCTAAATCAATATTCACTTTGTGTATTTGTCAGGGCAGCGAGGTGTGATCATTTCTTGCGACAGCAATACTGTAAAAGTGGATATTTTCGTGCGACTAATTTTTCGCGCTCGGCCGGATAAGAAGAGTTTCACATGCTTTTAATTCTGCGGTATCAAGACATCAGCTACAGGAACATATGGCAAGCAAAAATATTTGTGTGCTTTTATTTTTGCGCTAGTTTCTCATTGTGCGAAATGCATGAAAATTTCAACACCATGAAAATGTCCACTTTTACAGTAATTGTAGAATATTAAGAAGAACATGTAGCTTGTGTAGAAATGACCATGCCATGATTGGTTTGTTTGAATCTGGATTACATTTACTCTTGCAGTGCAAGTAAGAGGCCGTAAGTTGGGGTCAGAGGGCAAGATTACAAAGTGAATTCCGAATGTGTATACCGGCAACCATGGGCTACAATCAGGCCTACAATGTTGTACATGATCTAGTGACAGCTTATTATATGATGAATGTCAAAGTTTGAAAATACTTGAATTAGAAGGTAATTCTAATTTGTTCAAAGAGACCAACCTTGCTGAATACATATTAAAACTAATACCTGGGGGGAAAAAAAAACACACTTGAGTGATTCAAGGAATTGTCACTGTATGATAGTACAAGTGATTTGTTTGTGTTCACATACATGCAGTACAATAGATTTGCCATACACTTGTAGCAGATATAGTGATTGTTTGAGGAGCGGAGACATCCCAGTTGACTGTTGGCAGCAGTGGAATTGATCAAGTATTATGAATTTTCTTTTTCTCTCTCTCCTGCTTCCTTTTCTTAAATTTTCTATGTGTGTGTTTATTTTTTTCATTGTAGGCATGCAAGTTGAGGCCTGAGCATTTTCCGGCATTTTTTCGCAACGTTCTCGAGCTGATTCTGGGCACACATAAGGATTACACTGCATCCATCAGAGAGCAGACTGTTCTTCTTGTGTTCCTGATCCACTGCTTCAACAGCCTGGTGAGTGAGTCTAAAGCTACCAGGGATGTAAATCATTGTGTGTCAAAACAAACAGCACTCACATTTACACAGTGTCTGAGATTAGCCTTGGCTTGGTATTGTGATTTTGTGAGAAAAGATAGAAATAAAGGAAGCAGTCATCTGGATGTGACAAGAAGGTGCAGGTCAAAGATTGAGGCTAAAGGGGACAACTTTTGCCAAAAATGTCATAAGACAGTTACAATTTCAGCTGGGAATGACCCATGTCAATATATTGTAGATTTATAGCAAGAATAGAAATGAGGAGTGAAATGTTTAAATGGTCATTCAATTAATTCTATTATGTAAAGAAGTGATTGTATGGCTTTCAGCTTTGCTGTAAAAGATTTGTTTCCCATCAAAGCATAACTGATAAAATCACAGACATCAAAGTTGAGAAAACTGGAAATGAATAATATTGCTGTAAAATAACAAATTTGATTTACGAGATATAGTGAAAGTGGATATATTGACCAAACTTCAAAATCTCAAGGTGTTGGAAATGTGAAATTTCTAAGCTACTGGGAAATAGGTAACTATGGAATCAAAAATTGATAGTGTGTTTATATCAATCGTATCTAGACTGCTTGATTGCTTAACTGCGGAGCTTATTTTCTTGTAATCATAATCGTTGTGTTTGCCAGCTTTATTACTACATTAACTTTCCTGTGTCAATTTTTTTCTTTTCTTTTCAAATAAATTAAACCAGAACATCTCATTGGGACATTGTAAAGTCTGCAGATTAAAAAAGTAATTGTTTAGTTGGAATGTTCAGTTGGAATGATCAACGCTTTGCGACTTTATTAGGCTGTCATGACAATGTCTAACTTTCATCTTTAACCTCTGACATATTAGGGATTGCACTTTCCTATTGGTGTAGAATGTCAGAGCAGTGAAATGATGCAGTGAAGTATCTCTCTCTTTGAACAGGAAGTTGATGTCATCCGAGAGCAGGTGCAGCGACTTGTCTCACTCCCGATGTGGGTGTGTCTCCTGCCGGTATGTCATTAGTGGACTGAGAACCTTTGATGAATTCGATTGCAAGTGCGCAAAGGGAATTTGATTCATCTGTGTTACTTCTTTGATTCTAAATATGAGTGTTGTTGAGAATATTTGATTTCATGCAAAAATCTGTGTGTGGGTGTTTTTCAACATGATAATTTTGTCGCAGTTTGCCAGCTGTGAGACATGAAAAATCAAAATCTTTCTTACGCTTTGCTTTGCTTTCCTTTCCACTTCAAACATAGTATAATCGAGTATAGATATCAATGTACTATGAACATTTCCATGATTTAAATGTACTACAGTAAAGTATGACAATGTATCGTATTACAGTCACTAGTAATAGTTCTTCCAATAAGCTAAAAACATGAGCTGCAGTTTTAATCGGAGCTTGATTTTTGCCCTTCACAACTCTGCGGCAGAGAAGAGTTGATTGCGATTCTTAGTTTGAGCAGGTCTCATATTTGTGCATGCATTGTCATAATTTTGTGCATTGTCTTACTTTGTACCTGCTCCAGGGGAGACTTGAAGCTGAATTGAAGTTGTACTCAAAGTACAGGAAATTCTGGAACATCATTAAGAGAAGTGATGCTAAGGCTGATGAAGAGACCAAAGCAAGGCAAGTAAAATTGAGCCTTAGATTTAAATCTAAATTCCTCTCAAATTTTGTGACACTAACCAGAATTTGCTGTATAGGCTCATATGTTGTCGTCTCATCTGTGAAAGGAAAAGGCATAATTGGGTATGAACCTTAGCCAAGGGCTCAAGTGATTTATTACCACTGCCATTCATTCACAGTCAGTATTTCATAGGCTTTTGGTGTTTTCATCCTTTTTCAATAAGATTGGGCACCAAAGGGTGATAGCTTTTCGGAGTGTGCCGTAATGGATGAAATTAACGTTTGTATTATCTCCTCTAAAATGCTTGGTGCGATTTTAGCAAAACTTGAGAAGAATCATTCTTCTGTGTAGGGGATTCAAAGTACACTGAAGTAAAATTGTTTGGGTGGCCTGAAAGAGGCTTAAGGCAGGTTTCCCCAGGTCAGGCGATAGCATGGTCAACTCTTATGGCATTTGGATATTCCTAGACTTAAGGAATGTAGGTCAGTCTTGACTGGCAACTATGACCTGTTTGGGCACCATAGGGGAAAGGGAACATGTTCGGGTAGCCAAATTTGCCAGGAATCATTCTTGAAGGTAGGAGATATGAAAGTTGAGCGATGGTTCAGGTGGCCTCAAAGAGTGCTAGGGGTGGGATTTTAAGGACAGTCAGTGACAGTAGCATATGGTATCACATGATCCGTGTGTTGGATGGGAGACACTAATTAATGGGGGCACTTATCAATCGTCAACTTTCCTTGCAATGGTGGATTTCTGCTTCATTTGTTAGATCGAGTCACTCCCTTCGGTGGCTCCGTAAAATGTCAGATGGTCACTAAATGGATTTTAGTGAAGTGGTCAGCTCAGTACAGTGACAGGGAAAATAGCACCATTTATATGATATAGTGCTTGAGGCTTTATTGAAAAATAATTTCATGTATGTACTTGCACTAAATCTATCTACAGAAATGACTTTGAGCGTAGATTCCTGTCAAATCTGATTCAACTCTTCTTCACCATCCTGGACTCCATTCCAGAAGAAGGTAAGTCTGAAGCTCAACATTTGTTTGTTTACTTGTTTGCCTTTTTTGTGCACATTCTATGTGTCTTTGGAAATCTAAATTGTTAAATCTGAAGAAAAAAAAATCAGATAGAAATGTACAGAAATCCACTAATTTGAGCTCACCATCTGCTAATTTGAAAATTTGCTAATGTAATTTACTTCACTTTATTAAACAGTTATAAAACTATTAACATTATTAAATAGCAAAAAAAAAATAATAATAATAAATTGTAAAGCTGTGACATTGCTTGCTGGAATAGTGAACGTGTGGGTTCAAAAAAAGACCTATTTCTCTCAAGTTTTGTGAGTCAGATTTCTTTGTCTTTGAAATGCAATGTTACATTGTATCTTCATCAGAGTTTTTAGGAGAGCGTCTGTCATGAGTAGATGTGAAATAAATGATACTGGATGCTTTAAAAAAATAGTGTATAACACCATCATCACATTCACGTGACCAAGACAATTCTTTGATACCCATGGAATGGCAAGTATGTCTCTTTCATTCTTTTGTGTAAGTTATATTAAGATATCAATATGCATTTTGTACTTTCACTCATAGAAGTACTCTGTCATAAACATCTGCAAATTGTTTACTTCTGACACCCATGATGTTTGATGTGATGGGGCTGAGGGGGTTAATGAATGCTGTGATATCTTTGAAGCATTAATGTCATTCAACAAGATTACAACTCATGCATGTCTCTCAACAGGTAAGACAGATTCAAACCAAGTGCATTTCTGTGAACGCTTTCTGGAGCTCATGATCGATCTTGAGGTAAGAAGCTGAAGTGCCAGTTGTGCAGTTTAAACTCTCTGATTTAGTGTGAATACATGTAAATTTTGTTTTTATCTTAGCCTATACAAATGCATACCTTCATAGCCCTTCAAAAATGATGTGAAATTTTGATGTGTAGACATCAGGGTGACAGGATGATTTTATGCACAAAATATCCCCTGTGATGGAAAAAGTATGAAGGTGTAGCCATTGTGTGAATTCACTTTAATATGGAGTTATAGGAGTACAAACCAGGTGTAAAAACAAATGAACATCTTGACTATGCAGCCTCCTATACACCTCCTACCTTGATGAAAACACCCCTATATGAGTAGAATTCCTTATTAACTGATGTTGAAATGCCTGTCTTCTTGTTCTTACTTCTTTTTATTTAATCAAATAATATCACTTGAAATAAATCCTTGTAGAATCTGTCAGCAGTGACTGTGGGATTCTGCTGGAGTAACAAAATTTAATACCCAGCATTTACTCGAAGGCTTGGACACAAGTATTTCTTTTAAAGGAATATACGCAGAAGGATTTGTGAAGCTTTCCTTTCATTCCTTCATCTGCAAAGAAAAATGTAGTTATATGAGATTATCTGGTCTCATTTATTTAAGTTTGTGTAGCAGAGTTCTTCATAATTTCATGACAAATTTGCTACCAATATGGATTTTATGATTACTGTATGATATTAAATCATTATGACATGACAGCAGACCATTGCTAACACTGCTGTGGTGATGTTTTGGTTTGATTTTTACCAGGCACAGCTTCCGACCAGACGCTTCTTTAACGCCGTCATGAGTGATGCTCATGTTGTTGTCAAGTGCAGACTTTCCAACCTCATGAAGAGGAAGGAAGGGAAATTATTCAGTGAGGTAGGATATAAAAAAGATATGATCTGTTCATACATGAGTAAATTTTTTTGCAGTATGCACATGTACACACAAACACACACACACACAAACATCCATAAAATTGATTACATCACTGTGTATATTCCATAGAAATCCCAGAAAAAAGCTGATGCCACTGGACTTTATGGCATTATATGTCAAGAGTATTGCTGGCTCAGTGAAATATAGCTCAGTGTCGTATAGATTGTTTCACATGATTCCATCTTATGTGTCAATGAAATTTCTGTTCTAGATTAATTTATGGTAATAGTTCACTGTCTTACCATGGTCAAAAGATCATGACCTTTGTTGCCGGGAATATGTTGAGTGTTTTATAACCTCGGAGTTTGAGGTAAGAGAGCTTATGAGTAAAATCAATCAAGGGTTTGGAGAGATCACTGTATAGGTTTAGTTCACACCAATACTAAGACATACCTATTCATACTGAAGCAAGGGACATACCATACCACTCATATTTCTCATAGATTTTGAAGACTATAATACTAGAAGTTTTGCACAATAATGTTAATTGATGTTAGCATCTGCTCCTGATTGATGTGTCTCTATCCACAGTTGCTGGACATGCTGACATTCTATGCAGGGTTTGAAATCAAGGATTCGACGGGGATAGCACTCACCGACCACGAGATGACCGATATCCATTACGACAGGATAAGTTCTCTTCAGGTATAGGCCCTTACGTTGCAATTTGTCACTCCTATGTATGTGATTTTGCTGTGCTTTCAACAAAGTGAGGCCATTCTCCAGTAGAGTTATGGCCTTGAATTTGAAGACAAATCTTATATAAGTTCTAGATGTCACATGATCAATTCTTGTATCGATATTCACTTGAAGTAGAGAATTTGAAGGCTACTTTTAGATGTGGCAGTAGGTCAAGGTCAAATTTTGCCATGTATACATTGTATTCATTAAAATTTTTTGTTCTTGATTGTATATGAGT
Organism: Diadema setosum; assembly: GCF_964275005.1. Taxonomy (NCBI): domain Eukaryota; kingdom Metazoa; phylum Echinodermata; class Echinoidea; order Diadematoida; family Diadematidae; genus Diadema; species Diadema setosum. The sequence goes on along the minus strand of NC_092685.1, from coordinate 10,594,915 downwards.
TTAAACTATGTATCATGTTGGGGCTAAGACTTTCCTCTTTCAGATTTTGGCCTGGACTGGAGATGGTCGTCTGTGGCTGCCTTTTTGTAGATTTTGTGATGTAGGGATACCTGACTAGCACGTTCACTTCTTATTTATATCTTGTGCTTTTTTTTCACTGAATGACAGAGAGCAGCATTCAAGCTCTTCCCAGATCTGAAACAATTTGCCATGTCCAACGTCGCCAGCATCGACACGCGAGAGACACTAACAAAGCACTTCACCAAGCTCAGGTAAGGCATTATGCTCGGGGCAGCAAAATATGACGAGGAACCAGTTCAGCTTTTGCTCAATACATCATAACTTCATTGCAGATGCTTCTGTGTGTATAGATTGGACATATGTAGAAACGTCTTCCATCAAGTGAAGCAAATACGTATGCTTGTACCAGCATCTATTCCTGATGATTCACAGCACGTTGAATAGTCTGAAAATTGTTGCTTTACCTTGACGTACATATGTGCATTTAAGAGAGCTATCTATTATGATTGTCCATGCGGCACTGTCTGTATCTTTTTATACAGTCCGTCTGATCTACATCGTTTTGCTGCCTTCCTGCATCTTCTCCCTCCTCTCGATGAGGAAGAGGAAACATCTCTGGACAAGTCCTTCCTCCTAGATCTCATGGTAAGACCAGCTGGAGTAAGATTTTATGTCGACCATATTCAGCATATCCATGCCGCTATACACCATCACTCGAGCCATTGCCAATTTGAGGGCAGATGCTATATTAATCAGTTGTAGTCAATTTCAAGGAATCAGTCCCTGCATGCTGATAGTCTCATTTTCCATATTCAAAATACACATGTTAGTTCATGTTCCCCAGTTTCTGTACATGCAACACCAAACATTCTTATTATGGTTAAAAAAAAATAATGATAATAATTCCTGACCGTGCAAATGTTGAATTCATAGTGAATGTGCAGAATTTTACTTGAATGTGCAGAATTTTACTTGCCAGTGCTTAGAAAATTGTGTAATAATGAGGCATGAGGACAGTGGTACTTTCCTATTTTTGTGTTGTCATATTTTCAAGTCGATCCTTGTTATACAGTGCATCTATAATCTCATCACCATTCAGGAGAGGTAGAAAGTAAACTTGGGATGGCTGTCATGCACTTTCATTACACAGGGTATTAGTATTATCACAGTCACTGTATGGAAGTGGGGTACCATTCAGAAAAATGTACAAGTATTGACTCACAATCAATAAACATCTTAATTTTGCTATGATTGTGTAACTGTGTACCAGTACTTATTGCCGGAAAGTCAGTTTCATATGAACGTATCATGATCAAAGCAGTCATTGCCAAATTGTCCAAACCTTTAATAGTGACAATGTATCAATCCAGCTCTTGTTCACCAAATTGATGAGTGAAATAAAAGCAGCTTTATATGTTTTTGTCATTTAGAAGTGCCCTGTTCAAGGAAATCACACACATAAACGCTATAGACATGATGTAACCTCAACACAAACACATGTTTAGTGCATGTGTTTTCATAAGCCTGTGCCGTTGTTAAGTCCGAAGTTTAGTGGCCTGTAGGTTGCTTTGACATGTCCATGGAGCATCCCAGTTAGATATCTGATTGACAAATGTGCAAATGTACTGCACTAGATTTCTTTATGTTTTCTGTATCATATGCCTGAAAATCATCTTACAGTAATAAAAATTGCTGAATATATGATGGAAAATCTGAAGCAGAAGGTTAGCCACATAATGAGCAATTTTTTGTCAATCCCCCGTACCGAGTGTGCTCACTGTTTTACTTGAATCTACTACTGTAAAAGTGAAAATATTTGAGGTGTTGAAATTTTTTTGCGTATTTCGCACAACCAGAAAGCATGCGAATATTTTTGCTTGCCATGTGTTCCAGTAGTTGATGTCTTGTTTTGCGGAATTAAAAACATGTGAAACTCTTCTCACTTGGTCAAACTCTTCTCACTTGGTCAAATGCAAGAAATTAGTCGTGCAAAAATATCCACTATTCAGTAACTTTGCCATTTCACATTTGCCAATCTGTCCAGACTTTTGAAATATATCAACCTAACCCCTGTTCATTGAGTGGATAAAATTGTGTTTTTCAGAACTGCTTGACACCTTTCCCAATCTCTCCCCCACCTCCTTCCTCCCCTCGCCCACCCCCTCCCCCCTTGATCTGTCAGGTATCTCACCATGAGAGAAGGATCTCTCAGATCCAGTCCCTGAATGAAACACCGCTCTACCCGACAGAGGAGATTCTGTGGGATGAGAATGTTGTTCCCACTGAGTACTACTCAGGGGAAGGTGAGGACATCTATATAAGCTGAAAAATACTTTAGAAATTCATTTTGATACCGCATTTTTTTTTTCATATTCTTTTATAAATTCTTTATAAATTCATTTTAGATTCTTCTATAATACTTCAAAGAATATTAGATGAAAAATTAGCCGATTTGAAACTTTATTTAGGGATTTAGAGCATGAAATTTGAAGTACAAGAAATATGCATAAATTAGCATAGTTTAGATAAACATACATGGTTTTTTTTTTTTTTTTTTTGGGGGGGGGGGGACAAATAAGCCAGTTCCAAAGTTATTTCATTTCTTGTGGAATTAAATCAGTTATTAAATATACTGAAATATGCAAACATGAAAGTAATTTGTTACAACTCTCACAAAATGCAAGCACATTTTCTTTATGCAGGATGCCTGGCTTTGCCAAAACTGAATCTTCAGATGCTCACTCTCCATGACTATCTACTGAGAAACTTCCATCTCTTTCGTCTTGAATCAACTTGTAAGTCTTATGTTGGATGTCAGCTGGGAAGGTTAAAGTTTTGATTTATGCAAGATTTACATTTGGGACGAATTCATACCGATAAGTTACTTTCGCTTTGCTTTGCTTTTGATAATGAATCACCACATCATGTGAAACCACACAAATGGAACCTTTCTGTGGTTTCACAGCTTACCAAACTATTCCATCTTTACTCACATGGCTCATCCTGTAGCTTTGAATGTTTGTCTCCAGTAGCTATAGCATGATGTAAGCATGAAAGATACAGTTACAACCCAGAGCAAGTTTTTGAACAACTCTGATGTCTGTGGTGGTTCCCACTTCAAGACGCAATGCCTCAAAAGCCTAAATGCCAAAGAATGCAGGTGCATTGTTGACATGGCCAAAAAACTGATGACAAGCAGAGTGAGAAAATACTTGAAAACATTCAACTAAACTTGTTGTACATGTCTGTAAGCCTGTGCTTATTCAGGGTGGTCCACAACTTGAAATTTGAGTATGTTGCAAGCTAGAGCAAAATGGGAGAATACAGCGGAGATTTTGTGTGCACAGAGCGCACATCATGAGTGGGTAGCACGCAACATTTTGTGGCATATTTCCCATTGTGCTGTTTACGTTCAGTGTGCTGTCTCATGTTTGGCGCACAAATTATCCTAGTGCCAGTGGTGCTTTGATGCTTCTCAAGTTTTGCTCATGTTTTTCACATGGTTGATTACATTTCATTTTGTCGCCAATTCATGATGATGTTGCATAGCATGTTGCTGACTTTTAAGGATGTGATAAAAGTATTCAGGCATCTTGCAGTGACATGCTCAAATCGCTTGTGGACCATTCTGCTTATCCCTATACAAGACCCTGTGGCAGAAACCTGCAAAACGTCACGAGATAAGAATTCTTGGTAAAGTGAAATCCTGAAATAAATGAATATCAGCTTAAAAATTACATATAACTCATAACAAATGAACTTTGGGGGTCTACTCAAATGTGCCAAGTCACCCTCTGTTGTGTGTTTACACAAAGGATTTAAAACTCTATGGCAACCAGTATGCAAGGATTGTCAAATTAACTTAAACTTATGTATACTGTTCATGGTTATGTCAAGTATTGAAACAACTGTTGACTGTTCTTAAAGGTTCTGTGGGGTTTTTCTTGAACACATCCACCTACCTTTTGAAGTTGACAAAACCAACTTGTGACAGGCAAAAAGGGTGTATAAACTGTTTAAAAGACTACTTAAACTGAGTTTTATCTTTCCCAAGTTTGAAGTAAGTAAAAAATGAGGTGGTAACTCTTCCAGAAAATACCCCAAACTCAAAATCAACTGAGTTGACCCAAAATGGCAAATTTCACGACGAGCTGAAAAATAAGCCCTTGTGGGTTTCGTAACGCAGGGTCACACCGTAAAAACTAAGTAATGACATGTGATGTAAGGGAAATGGATTTGTTTGGAAACCATACATTCGAACATGCTCTAGACAGTATCAAGTCCCAGAAAAATTATTTTTTCTCTTTAGTTATGAGCAAGGGTGTACTTAATGATGTCTTGCATTGATTGTACAAATTGTATGGCTACAGTCGTTAGAGCTCGGGACATCAATGGCTTCATCAGTAGTTTGTCATTCAGGTACGAGCATGAATACGTACCTTGGAAAAACAAAACCCAACAAGCTGGAGTATTGACAGTTTCGTTCGTTTAATGATGGCAGATGAGATTCGCCAAGATGTAGAGGATTCCGTGCGTAGGATGAAACCCTGGAAGGCTGAAGATGGAAGTGGCTTCTTTGGAGGGTGGGCCAGGATGGCACAGGTACGTCATGCCTACTCGAGGTCATTCCTCGAGCGAGTGCTGTAACAAGCTTTACGCCCAATTTTGTAATGGTTTTGTCAAGCCAATGTAGAAATACTTTTATACCTTACTGCCGGATGAGCTCGCCTGAACCTAACACAATGATGTAATGTGGCATAACTGAATCCAATTAACTAATTTTCTTTTATGTATATTGTCTGGGGTATCCTAACCAACAGAGGCGTCATTGACCTAACAAACTTTTATACAAAATCATTGGATATATATAAACACTCAAAGCAAATATATTCCTTTCCCGACAATAGTCCGCACAGGATTTGCTGGTGCAGTGCGCAAACATTGCCATGGTAGATGAGTTGTCATGCCACGGTAAGTAGTTGTTATTTAAAACCACATGAAAAGTTTACTTCATTGTGTGATTGACACAATGTGCAGGACATGATTGCAAGGAAGACATGAATTGAATTACCTCATTCAGGTGTATCAACACTGACTACACATGGCTCAAATGTCAATGCACAACATGTGTATCGTCGCTGGGGTGACAAGACCTTGTATCTGCAATTTTGGTGAAAATGACTTTTTTGGATTAATGGTCAAATAATGGGTTAAGTGATGTCCTGTCCAAATCCCAACTGTCTTACTCGAAAAATGAAGCCACCACGGCATGTCAAAGGAAAGGCTATCCCATTCGCCACAGTGCTTTGGCCGCCACGTTTTTTGGCTCTCCTGAACATTTGACATTTTGTAAATACGAAGTCTTGTCGCCCCAGCGACGGTATGTACTTGCTTTTTACAGCCTGAGTATTAATTATGTTTATAGATATTTGCATATTCCTTGATTATCCTTTATTCATGTTCATGCATTTGAATTTACACTCGGTCATAACACTCATACTCAATTTTTCATAAGAAAGAGAAAATCTAAAATTACAGAGAAACCCTTTGATTTCTTAAATGTTTGTTTTAGCAAAGTGTTGGAATAGATAAGTGTAGTCTGTCTAAATGTTCTTTGCCTTTGTATATTAAGTATGTTTCTTGTAAGCCACAAATTTACTATGCTTTGTACGTTCTGATTCATGACTCGTATGCATTATACGCAGGTTGCTAATTGAAAACTTCAAAAACTTTGAGTAATCGCCATCATCACTATGTCAGATGTTATTTTACACATCAGAATTTACCAGCACTTTTATTGTGATTTGTAACTCCTTGCGACCTGCTTCTCACATTTTGTCTTGCAGCCTGTCACATCCTTCTCAATAGCAGAGGTATGTATCAATCTTTGTGAATCTTTTCCTGTCGCTGTGAGAAAGTCATGCATGTGTAGTCTCTTGATGTTTTTGAATTTACCTTCACGAGTATCTTCACTTTAGACAAACCTTGAATTTAAGAACGGGGTGAATCCACGCAAACTACTTGAATGCATCTCAATCTGGTTTGTATGTGTTCATTCATTTGCCAGGTTTCAAGGCCCAACATTGGTGAGAATCATCCAGCCACCGTCAGAGCGGATGTCACTTTGACCCTTAACCTCCGCGAGTCTATCAAGGCCGAATGGGAAGGTCAGTTGAATGTCAGATCCTTGACATAGAATGGGAATGATAAGAATAGATTTAGGACATTGAGGCTGTACATGTAGAGTTTGTGAACACTGCTTCATGAGCGTTAATAAGTGTATGCCATATCAAGTGAGACTATCCTTGTGTCTGCTACAAGATTGCAATCAGATGTAGAGATTATAAAAAGATTCAAAGGTTAATCCATTTATGTCATGGTTTGTGCAACATGCGTAAAAGCATATTAGAAACCTAATAGGGATACTTTCAGTATGCCTGTAAATACATTTATCCTATATGTGGAAAAACAAGAAAAGATTGCAAACTTGTGTTTGAATTAAAAATAAAAATCTCTGTTACTTCTAGAGGGTCTTTGAGGACAGCATGCAGTATACTGTAAAACCAGAATATTTGTGGAATGAAACTTTGGCATTTTGGAGCTGGTAGTCTTTTTCACAGTATGACACTTTCAAAATTTCCACTGGCATTCAATCTATTTTATCAAATAAAATTTTTGCATGCACTACACTTTCACTAATCTTGGCTCCTTAAGAAAATTCATGAAAGTTTCATGCATGTGAAAATGTCTGGTTTTACAGTACACTTTTGATTGTATGTGATTTGAGACTCAATTATATTTTTCTTTTCTGTGATCTGTCAGCACACAGAGCAACCTCAAACATGCAGTAGCTGATATTTGGACATTTTTATTCTTTTAATTTCCACTCGTTCAGCTCTGAGGAAGCACGATGTGGCCTTCCTGGTCACAGTGAGACCCACGAAAAGGATTGGGACTCCCTTTAACCCCAAGGAGCACTTCATCGACCAAGTGGGGCTGGCGTACGTCAGAGGCTGTGAGATCGAGGGCCTTCTTAATGAAAATGGGGAGGTGATCGAGGAAGGTGCGTATCCTAGTCTAAGATATAAAAGAGAACGAGACAGAGTTAAAGGGAGTGTTATTAGAGGCATTAGAGGGGTTAAAAAGGAATTAAGTTCAGATTTGAAGTCGGCCATTAATGAGATGATGACACCATCGCCACCGCAACTTGTAGTGAAAATGTCAAGATCCTTCCAGAACGTTCTTATTGTTCATTTGCTTGCAATGAGACTTCATAGTTTCATGTGATAAACCTGGTTAGTGTCTGCATGGACATGGAACACAGTGTGCCTTTGGCTTCACTGGACAGCATTCAATTTCTTCAGTACATACATTGTACAATGCAAGGGGCACAGCTCAAAAGTACCTTTTTTTTGGGAAGATTGTGCATATAATTTTGTATGATGTCATATGGTAAGGCCAGTAGTGAGTTGATGAGCACATTTGACCTGAAAAAAAGACACTGTAATCAAGCCCTTTTACTCTTGGACTTTGCTCCCTCAAGGACCAGAACCACGGCCTGATTTACCGGGCATGAAGAGGACGTACCGTGTGTGGCTGGACCCCAACCAGTACCAGAAGGACATGTCCAGGACTGCAGCGACTGGTGCAGAGGACGTCTATGAAAGCTTCAACGTCATGATGAGAAGAAAACCAAAGGAGAACAACTTCAAGGTTTGTTGAGCATTGAATTTTCATGGTAACTTCATGTGCACTTAATGATTGAATAATGAATGATGTGCCATGATTATTTTGTACACTTGTAATCAGTATGCGTCCCCCAAAATGGGGCTAGATGTATTGTGTTTTGCAGGTTGTCCATAATGTATGTTCATCTGCCGTATATCTCATTACTGCAATTTGATAGATAAAACTGTTGATTTTGTTGATTTCGTGCACAGATATGCTACATGAGATCATCGAGATGTAGATTTGCTAATTGGATTTTCAAAAAAATTCTCATAGTTGACAGTCAAAAGTCACTAAACTTTGGATGAACGTGCTATTTTCCATCCATAATTTCAATCAGGATTGCAAGATTATGATATAATGTGATATTCAGGATAAAATTGATGGACAACTATTTGTATGATGATTTGGTGCAAGGTCAAATGTGAGGTAAGAGTTTGCTCAACTTGAGCAAAACAGAGTCATTTTTCAGCTGTAACTTCAGGCTGGAATTTCCATTGGTGATACAAATGTAATAGAGAGAAAATATGAGTACACAATCATAATGACGAAATGGCAGGGGTGAAAGGTGGAATGTCAGCGACATAGGTCACAAAATTTTGCTTTAAATGTTGTCTCCCAGCCATTATTTTACAAAGTGGTTTGTATTCTTAAGAAGATTGGAAGTAGATGGGATTAATGGTCAGTCCCTCAATGTTAAATGTCATGGTCAGTCTCTCAAGGTTAAATGACATGGTCATCGATTCTCCATGTAATGTAGGACCATACTCTCAGTGGAATTTAGTGATCATTTGAGAAGGCAGAGACATTCCAGTCAAGTCGTCAGATGACATTGATGAAAATGACGAGAGGTGAATAATAGGAAGAGAAATTAACCCACAAATGAATTTCTTTTGATGCTTTGTCAGGCTGTGTTGGAAACTATCCGAGACCTGATGAACACTGAATGTGTGGTGCCAGATTGGCTACATGATATCCTGCTGGGCTATGGTGATCCCGGGGCAGCCCACTACTCCAAGTAAGAAACCCATAGATGAATTGGCTTCATGCCAAGTGATCACACTCCATCAAAGTGGCCATTTTGATCTCAAGTTTTACATCAGGTCCATTCACACCCCCTCCCTCTCCCCCCCCCCCCCCCACACACACAAATAAACATTCAAAACCAATTTTTGCATCATGATGAAAAAAAAATGTTGATGCAAAGCATGTGACCATGGCATCATGATGCAAAATTTAGTCCATCTTGACTTTTTGTCCCTGCATAACGAGTTCGAGCAGGGGACTATGAAACGGGCTCCGTACGTATGTGTCCGTGCGTGCGTGCGTGCGTGCGTGCGTGCGTCCGTCCGTCCGTGTGTGCGTCCGTGTGTGATCAAAATGTTCAATTTGCTACTTCTCTGTCATTTATGAGCCAATTTTGATTCTGTTTGCTTTATATGATAGCACTACATGGGAGCTTTAAAACTTCTGCACAGAAATTCAGTTGTGACCTTTGACCTTGACCTTTGACCTATATTGCACATTTTGCTACAAAATGCTACTCCTTCGCCATTTCTAACCCGATTTCGATTCCGTTTGCTTTATGTGATGGCACTAGGTAAGGGCTTCAAAACTTCTACACAGAATTTTGACCTTTGACTTCTTTGACCTTTGACCTTGATTTTTGACCTATATTGTACATTTTGCTACAAAATGCTACTCCTTCGCCATTTCTAACCCGATTTCGATTCCGTTTGCTTTATATGATGGCACTAGTTGAGGGCTTCAAAACTTCTACACAGAATTTTGACCTTTGACTTCTTTGACCTTTGACCTTGATTTTTTTTGCTACAAAATGCTACTCCTTCGCCATTTCTAACCCGATTTCGATTCCGTTTGCTTTATGTGATAGCACTAGGTGAGGGCTTCAAAACTGCTACACAGAATTTTGACCTTTGTCTTCTTTGACCTTTGACCTTGATTTTTGACCTATATTGTACATTGGCTACAAAATGCTACTCTTTCGCCATTTCTAACCCAATTTCGATTCCATTTGCTTTATGTGATGGCACTAGGTGAGGGCTTCAAAACTTCTACACAGAATTTTGACCTTTGACTTCTTTGACCTTTGACCTTGATTTTGTACCTATATTGCACATTTTGTTACAAAATGCTACTTCCAGCGGGGACATATATTACGCACCGCGTAATTTCTACTTTTCCTTGTTGTTAATACCTTTGTAATAATTTGCCTCACATAATAGCTCAATTTCAATTTTTAATCACTTAATTCATCTCGTCACATATGAACCTGGATAAGAGTGCCTGGGTCATGCTTCAGTCAGTATGTAGACATTCGTGCAGTTTAGATTTTGTGGTGTTATACTTGCAGCAGATCTTTTGTTTGTCTTGTTTTATTTTTTTCCAGATGCCTGAACAGTGAAAAATAAAGTTTATGTATAGTAATAGAAATACCCAAAATTCTTGTGTGTGAATTGACCTAGCAAGAACCTTGGTAGTTCAGTAGCTTCATTTTTCTCCAGTATTAAAGTGCAAATGAGCAGCATATTTGATCTTTGATCATACTTTTGTTTTTGTCTGCATGTACATGTAAGGATGGAGAAACAAATTCCAACTCTGGACTGGAATGACACCTTTCTGGATATTGCCCACTTGAGGGCCAGCTTTCCTGACCACTCGGTCAAGATGGTGACAGATGACCCAACAAAACTGGTCCCACCATTCAGGTTTGTGTTTTTGTTTGTGATCATTTAGAGCAGTCCAAAGTTGCCGTAGAAATCTCATATAGTCAAGCAGATTTTTTTTTTTTTTTCTGTAATAAACTGCTATATGAAAGTGGATGAATATCACTCAAAAGCATTTGGTTAGCAAAGAAACAAATGATACCGGATCTCACTTTATATATTGATTCATTTTTGTTTCTTATGAACGGTACAATATTGCCCTTATAGTAAATAATGATTAATAACTTGCTCTGTTATTAATTGGATTAGTACCATGTTCATTACTTTCATTATAGCCCATGGTTCAGTATACTGTATTTCATTGACCCCCTAGGCCCGCATAAAGTAAAGTTGTGCTTGTGCCGATTACCCATGTAGAGTGCCTATAATCTAGTGTAGCACTTTCAAGTCATTGAATAATCAATAACAAAAGTCTACCAAATAAATGATGTACATATTTACCTAAATATTGATCATTGTCTGACTTGCCATGTATGAAAGTGCGTGCCAAATTGTGAGCTTCAAAGTCATTATTTGTCCGACCTCGTGTCGCAGGATTACGTTTCCAGAGTCTCAGCAGCACCAGTCATCGGGGAAGAAACGGAAGCATGACAGCAGCTTGCCACCTGCAGCTAAGGAGATCATTGTGGAGCCTCACATCATACCAAACAGGGGACCTTACCCCTACAACCAGCCCAAGAAGTAAGTTTAATGGTGGAAGGAGATAAATGTTCATCTGACTTTTTATGCCTCCGCAACGAAGTGGCCGGAGGCATTATGTTTTCAGGTCGTCCGTCCGTCCGTCCCGTTTTGTTTTTGTCGATATCTCAAGAACCGTGTGGTGGTTTTACATCAAACTTGGTATGAGGGTATATCCTTGGGGGATAATACTTTGTGTGGATTTTAGGGTCAAAGGTCAAAGGTCACAGGTTATTTTGTGAAAAAAAATTGAAATTTCATGTTTTTCTCCATATCTCGCAAATGGTTCAAGGTATCTTCATGGAACTTAGTATATATGCTTGTACCGATGGGCAGTGATTATATAGAGAAGTTGGGGGTCATGGGTGAAAGGTCAAGGTCAACTTCTCAAAATATCACTACTTTCCTTATATTTATGCAATGAATGAAGGGGTTTTTTTTAACTTGATGTATACATGTATTACCCAATATATATTCTGTGGGAGGTTTCTTGCCCAAAGGTCAAAAGGTCAAAGGTCAAGTGAAAGTGCTGAATTGCACTTTTTCCTCCATATCTCAAAAGTAACTCAAGGTATCATCATGAAACTTACATATTTATGCATGTTCAACCTAACAGTGATTCTCTTTGGAACTGTGAGGTCAACGGTCAAAGGCCAGGTTTAGATAAGGTCAAAAGGTCAAAGGTTAGGTGAAAATGTTGCAATTTCACTTTTCTCGCAAATGGTTTAATGTATCTTCATAGAACTTGGTACATATGCATGTACTGACTGGCAGGGATTATCTAGGGACTTTAGGGGTCATGGGTCAGTATGTAGTCAGGGGTCAAAGGTCAAGGTCAACTCCTCAAAATTTTACTGTTTCCCTCATATACTAGTGTATATTCAATGCTTGCATTATTAGTTTTAAAACTTAATATATACATGTTGTATTACCTAATGGAGATTTTCCGGGATATTTCCAGAGGTCAAAGGTTAAGGATCAAAGGTCAGGTTTAAATGAAAAAAAAAAAATCTATTTTGTACTGTAATTACACTCTTTCTTCATACCTTGAAAAGTACTCAATGCATAAACTTATAACAGGGTCGGTCAGAAGTCAAGTAAAAATCCTCAATCCCCCAAATATGTGTACCTGCACTCTTAGACAATTATAGCAAACCCAGTTTGAGGAAATTGAACATTCAATACATTTCTGACAAACCTGTCATATCAGTATTTTGCCAGTTATGTGAAACTGTCATCACACATTGTGAAGACATTGTACTATACACCTATTGGGAGAATCATGCATTATGGTGGAGGTATCAGTCGCCATAGTGACATTTCTAGTTTAAAATGTGATTTTCAGGGTGTTGGTACACTTTAACATAAATGCACAGGAAAGATAGTACACTGTTAGCACAATTCCCGCCATGGTGTCAATCTTATGGTAGTGCTCTGATCCAGCACCTTACAACGCAGCACATCTATATGAAGGTCTTTGGTTTCACTGTATTCAGACTTCGGGAATTTGTGATGATGTGTGCAAAGGAAACAACCCAAATAGCTCGAACACACACACACACACACACACACACACACACACAAATTCAACTCAATAAATTGTTGATGGTTTTGCAAGCTCTGTTTGATAGCCAACTGTATGTTTTCCATCTGAAGAGGGCTGCATACCTCTACAGAGTTCATAATAACAAGCAATGAGTCATCGAACTGTACATGTCTTTCAAGTATTGTTCAATGGTGTGATCTTTCTCCATTGGCTGGTTCAATCAAGTAGCATACTGTACACATGAATGTATGCCATTTATACATGCATAAAATTTGCTATATATGAATGACCGCAGATCTGACACCGTAACAGAATGCCTGATCACATTTATATATTCATATATAATAATATATATATTCACATACATTGTATATATTCATATATTCATATAAACAAATATTCATATATTCATATAGTCCTATATGCACTATGGACCTGTTGATCATTTGTGATTATTTGTAATTATACAGTTACAGACAAGCCTGATTTCACATAGACCATGTACAAAGTACAGCCGGGCCAAAGGCGGGGCCTAAGGCCGGACCCAAGGCCACGGGCCTTAGCCCGGAACCAGGGGCCCAGAGCCCAAGTGGGCCCAGGCCCAGGGGCCCATAGCCCAAGTGGGCCCAGGCCCAGGGGCCCACGGGGCCCAAGGCCGGGCCGAGGCCAGGAGCCTAAGTGCTGGCAGGGGGCAGCCTAAGTGCAGGCAGGGGGCCCAGCCAGGGGCCACCAGACTGAGACCACTAGGAGTACCAGTCATGACTGGCTGTGATAATGATGTGACAGGCCTGTGCATACACATATTATGTAAATACACTGTACAGGGCTGTGCATATTATGTAAATACACTGTACACTAACTATACACAGTCATGACTTGCTGTGATAATGATGTCACAGCCCTGTGCATACACATATTATGTAAATACACTGTACAGGGCTGTGCATATTATGTAAATACACTGTACACTAACTATACACAGCCTAGTCGCTGTATTAATCGCGACAGGGCTGCACCTGAGCAGCCCACAACACAGAGCAAACACAAAGCAAATTTTACGATTGCATTTAGTTTTGATACTTGACATCATTTTTTGTCACCTCAAATGCATCAAAGACAATCTTTATTAATGAGACTTCATACCGTACCTGTTTTCCTGGGGTTATTTGTGGGAATTCTCCGATCTGGGTACTATTCGCAAATCTAACAACATGTGAAAATATCAACTCCTGATCATGTAACGTGCATGTGTACATTTCTGTGTTCACTGCTGTATTCCATGAACATGAATTCAACAACTACTGTTATATCCTGTAATATGAGCTGCCAGGACAAAACTCACATACGCTCTGACTCTGTATAGCAATCACTTTCAAAGCAATGTATTGATACATTTCTGCCAGCTAAAAATTCTTAAATGTCGGTTCACCCATGTGAACGGGTACAGAAACTGAAGCATAGGTGGTGGGTTAAGCAGAATTGCTGCTGTCCCAACAGTCCCACTCATATGTTTTCATGTCAGTGTAATGCTAGTTTGTGGCAATAAGAGAGTGTGCCAAGCAGTTTGCCAAGCAGGGATTCAGCTGGATGTCGAAAGTGATTAGCCATTCTGATACTTGAATTTAACAATACCATTTAACAATTCCATACCACCTAAAACCCCAACCCTATCAAATTCTTTAGAATTTCTGCTATCAAAACAATGATAGGATAATCTGCAGATAAAGTAGATTTTTTCTGTCACAAATCTGCTGTTACTGTGTCATTACCTCCACCCAGGGGGAAGGTTATGTTTTCGTTACCGTTGGTTTGTTTGTTTGTTTGTTTGTTTGTTAGTTAGTTTGTCTGTGTGCAAAATAACTCAAAAAGTAGGTAACGAATTTGGATGAAACTTGCAGGAAAGGTTTAGATTGATACAAGTAACAGATGATCAAATTTTGGTAGTGATCTGAGAATTTTGGAGGAATTTATGAAGAATTTTTGATATTTTGGCAGGTAGGGTCAATGAACTTGGGAGTTCAGGCTGCGCGTATTTGAGGTTTGCATGCGCGCACTAGTGCGTGCTCTAGTTTCTGCTAGGGCGAGGCGCGCCGTGCAGCTGAGGGTTTATGACGTAACAAAGGCTTCTATATTGGGAAATTGGGCGACTTTCAGCACACAATGCTATAAGTATGTATGGGTGGAAATCACTTCTATGGAAGAACGAGATCAGTGGTGGAAATGAGCTGCATGCTTGGCGGAGGTCTGCGCTCTCAGAGTGCTTCTGTAGTTTTGAATGTCTTCCTCTGTGAAATATGTGAAATCAATGAAAGGAAAAAATATGGTACCTGGTAAATATCAATAGCTGTGCACATTATTCACACATGTACTATACAATGTATGACAGTAGCATATAATTCACTCACAAAAAAACACTGATACATGTAAAGGAGTTAAAGAATCAGCAGACATAGTTTAACAAGATGTATTGCAGAGTTCAATTAGTATTAGTATTAGTATTATTATTATTATTAGTAGTAGTAGTAGTAATAGTAGTAGAAGTAGCAATGATAATAATAATGATAATAGTGGCTACTTGTATAGCGCACAGGTCCGCTTTTTAGTGCTCATGGCGCTTCATAAATGAAAAGATAGATATAACACATGTTCAAGCATGACAACAGAGAAGAAAATGGCAAACAACAACAAACACATACCAGATAAAGAATACAATTGTTCCGAACATTATAGACTGCAATTATAGTCCTCAGTGTGAGAGGAATAGGTAACGTTTTGAAGTTTGGATTTGAATGTTTCTGTAGATGACAATCTATTATAGCTGTACACACAGAGAAAATGTTCCAGTTAAAGAGGAACGTAGTCATACAAAGTGTATGTATTTCACATTTTTCAGTATTTTCAATCTTTCATATCCATATGCAACTAGATGGGCATAATGGACTCATTTGCATATCATTTGCATAGTATGTTATCATGGGGTGTGAAAGTATGCTGAGTGTTGACAGATAGGTCATCCACTCATTGTATCCCCCGAACAGAGTTCGGAGGATACTATGGATTTGGCCTCGTTGCACCGCGTCCGCCGCAGAGATTTTCTTGTGAGCACTCTACTGGCTGCAGTTCTTCTTAGATCATCTTCAAATTTGGCATGAAGGTGTGTTATGGTAAAACGAAGACGCCTATTGTTTTTGGTGATGGTGCCCTCGCTTGTTCCGTCTTTATACATGAAAAAGTAAATTTAACAGGGTCTGTTTGTGTGTGCGACGCTGGCCTTGCTTCGTGACCAATTTTTTTTATGCCTCCACCAACGAAGTGGCCGGAGGCATTATGTTTTCGGGTCGTCCGTCCGTCCGTATGTACGTCCCATTTTGTTTTTGTCGATATCTCAAAGGCATAATTTACCATTTGCAGATGAAACTAAAACCCAGCATTAGTGCTTTAAAATAGTTCTAAAATGTGAGTTAGGGATAGAAACAACCACTGTAAAAATATGAATTCATATAATCGATGTTAAGTATTGTTAAATACACAAAATGTGAAAATAGATATAATAAGAATGCTTCCAGACTAAACCGTCTACAGTTATGGTTTATTGAGAAAAATACTGATATATCCTTGTATTTTAGGATTTATTGCGAAAATTTTATATTTTAGGATGTTTTGTGATACAACAGATGTACACATATGCATCAAAGGTGATATCTTGAAAATTTTTTAAATCACTGTTCCAAAGGTAAACTGGACCTTCAAGAACCGTGTGGTGGTTTTACATCAAACTTGGTATGAGGGTATATCCTGGGGGGATAATACTTTGTTTGGATTTTAGGGTCACGGGGTCGAAGGTCAAAGGTCACAGGTTATTTTGTGAAAAAAAAAGGTTGAAAATTCATGTTTTTCTCCATATCTCGCAAATGGTTCAAGGTATCTTCATGGAACTTAGTATATATGCTTGTTCCAATGGGCAGTGATTATCTAGGGAAGTTGGGGGTCATGGTTCAAAGGTCAGAGGGTCAAAGGTCAAGGTCAACTCCTCAAAATATCACTACTTTCCATATGGTTATGCATGCCTGAAGGTGTTTTTTTTTTTTTAACTTGATGTATGCATGTATTACCCGATATATATTCTGTGGGAAGTTTCTTGCCAAAAGGTCAAAGGTCAAGTGAAAGTGTTGAATTGCACTTTTTCCTCCATATCTCAAAAGTAACTCAAGGTATCATCATGAAACTTACATATTTATGCATGTTCAACCTAACAGTGATTCTCTTTGGAACTGTGAGGTCAAAGGTCAAAGGCCAGGTTTAGATAATGCTATTTTCCCATTTGATACTGAAATTATACTCTTTCTCAATACCTTGAAAATTACTCAATGCATAAACTTATAAAAGGGTCAAAAGTCAAGTAAAAGTCATCAGTTCCCCAAATACCTGCACTCTGACATTTTTAATCATTCATCCAATTGAACCTAGTTCTAGGAAAGTGAACATTCAGCACATTTGTGGCAAACCTGTCATTTTAATATTTTGCCAATTGTGTCAAACTGTCATCACACATTGTCAAGACATTGTACTATAGACCTATTAGGAGAACCATGCATTATGGCGGAGGCATATCAGTCGCCGTAGCGATATATCTAGTTTTTTTTTTTCATTATTAATTTGTGAAACAATGTTCAGTGAGCACATTTAAAAGAAATTCAAGTCCAAAACCCAATTTGGAAATATGTTTAAAGAATCTTTGTGAGACATTATGAAATGGGAAGCATGTATAAAATGCAAGAAACTTTCTGTAGAGTTACTATGCCCATCAGTGCACTGTGGTACCAAATCAAATTCCGGTTTGTAGATAAAGATGAAAAATAGCTTTAATTACTATTGAATTATTACTTTTGCATTTAGTCAATTATTACTTAATGATCTAATATAGCTCCCTCATTTCCTGAATCATTTTCCCTTTTGGTGCCTTTTGGTTGTGCTCAAGCTAATTTGATCATGAGATGGGATGTTGGGGAGGACCAATATGACATGCTAACATCATCTCTCATCTTGTGCCCATATAGGAATGCTATCAAGTTCACGCCCACGCAGGTTGAAGCAATCCGTGCTGGTATGCAGCCTGGCTTGACAATGGTGAGGAAAACTTAACTACTGCTTTTCACTTGTATTTTGAAGTTTGAATGTTTAGATGTTCATATTTGATAAGTAATACATTACAGAAGTTAGTTATATGTCTAAAGAGTTGCATGTGGTAATGGCAAATTCTAATTGACAGGAATTTCAGTTAAATTCCTACAGTGTTTATTTGATATTTGTATTCTAGTAGATACATGACTGTACATTCAAGATTGATAGTGTCAAATTCTAGCAGATGTATGCCAACTATATGAATAGTTAATGAAAAGTGCAACTTATTTCTCCTTATGTTTGATTTATTGTTCGATTCATGCATGATGTTTGGTGTAGAATTCAAACATTGATGGTTAATGTTTGATTCAAGCATGATAATTTCATCTATGAAAGGAATTTGATTACCGCGGTACTTGTCATTTGAAGGTTGTTGGACCCCCTGGTACTGGCAAGACAGACGTAGCTGTGCAGATCATCTCCAATATCTACCACAACTTTCCAGAACAGAGAACTCTCATTGTGACCCACTCCAATCAGGTAATAGAAAACATGGGTTGTTCTCTTTCATGCAAGTACTTCTTTGTAGATATGTGTGTCTCTGTGATGTGAATGAAGTACTTCATGTTCAATCTGACTTCATTCTAAAGAGTACAGCAGTCAAACGAAAATGTTTGTTTGTTTGTTTGTTTTTTATGGTTCATTTTTGGGGTTGGGGTTTGGAGAGGGGAAGTTCAGTATCCTATCTGTGTAGTGCCGTGAAAAAATATGTACCATGCCTTCTCATGGAATCCTGACACAATGTTTGTCCCGTTTAAATGTTCCAATTCAAATGTTCTTGCGGTCTATGCATGGTTTCCGGCAGGCCTTGAATCAACTGTTTGAGAAGATTATGGCCCTGGACATTGATGAGAGGCATCTCCTTCGTCTTGGACACGGTGAGGAGTCCTTGGAAACAGAAAAAGACTTCAGCAGGTGAGAACACATTCCATGAGACATTGAGAAAAATCTCTCTGATTTCCAATCTTCTTTTTATTGCCCCAAAAGATGACTCATTTTTTTAAATATTATATTTGCCTTTCAAGTTCCAAATATCACTTGTCTGTGGTTTATGCTTTATCTCTTTACATTTTTTTTTTTATCGTTCATTTGAGTATTTCAGAAGGTAGTGTAAAGAAAATTTTCTTTCATTTGAATCCATGTTTTGGTCATATCACATTGTCTATTTCAGTTAAAGAAGTATCATCATCTTCGAAATTGCTGTATTCATAACTCATCCGTAAATTTGCATACCTTTTAAAGATACATTTAACAGCAATGATGTTTCCTGCTTCTATACTAATTTTTCTCCCTCTTTCTCCCATACCTTCCCATTATTTTTCATTCCCAATGGTTAATCCTCTTTCTGCATTTATTACCTGTGCTTCTTTCTGCAGGTATGGGCGAGTGAACTATGTGCTTGGGAGACGGCTGGAACTCCTGAAGGAGGTTGAACGGCTCCAAGAGAGCCTTGGGGTGCCTGGAGACGTGGCCTACACATGTGAGACAGCCGGGCACTTCTTCCTCTATCAGGTAATGACGGCTCAGATTGTGAAAAATATATATATATATGTATATGAATGCAGTAAACTCACATATTGAGCGTTAGTGAAGAGTACTTGGCAATAAGTTTAACTTTAAATTGTGATGTGCAAGGTCTATTTTTGTCTGTGATGCTTGTAAGACATTGCTAGATTTATGTATGTTTTTTTTTTTCTATAATTTTGATTTCAGTTTAGCTATGGCATGTAGGTGTTTCTTGATGCAGTGCACAAAGTGTTTCTCGTTGCAGTACACAAAGCCTTGTAAAGTAGAGATTCTTATCCCAATAGCCCCACATTGTTTGCTTCTTCAGTCTAGAGTTAATGTAGATGAAATAATTCACATGCTAAACAAACTGCAAAGTTCATTCAACCACAACAGCTACTACTACTACTACTGCTACTACTACTACTACTACTACTACTACTACTACTACTACTACTACTGCTGCTACTACTACTACTACTGCTACTACTACTACTACTACTACTACTACTACTGCTACTACTACTACTACTACTACTTATTCTACTTCTGTTGTGGTTGTGCTGCCCTCTTTCAAAATGTCAGGTCTTTTGACATGTTTGCCGTAATTTCATGGCTTGGTGTTAACATGAGAAACTCTTGAAGCATTTTTAAGGCAGGGTGAGTAAGTCATAGGCCCTCAAAGAATTGACAGGAACTGAAATTATAACTTTATTTCTTTGAGTAAAACTCTAATAGACACTGATGTGGAATTACAATACCAGGTACTAATTGGCTGCCGGATGTCTGTTTGATGATGATGCCAACAAGGTCTCCAAAGCGGTCTGCTGCCTTTACCGTGTCTCTCCTGTGGTTTGATTTCTAGGTCGTTGCTCGGTGGGAGAAGTTCCTAAGCAAGGCCAAACCTAAGGGAAACAAGCCAGGTTCAGTGGAAGATATCCCAACACACTTCCCTTTCCACAAGTACTTTGAGAATGCCCCCCAGCCTGTCTTCAAGGGGAGAAAGTTTGAGGAGGACATGGACATTGCTGAGGTAGGATCATCCAGGTCCTGCCTTGACCGCTGATTTCTTTGCTCTTTGATATAGATTTAAAATGACAGTGTTGAAGCACAGTTTACACGCAGTATAACAAGATTAGTTGTAATGAGATACCACATACTATGAAGTGTTTGCTGCAGAAGAAACTTTTCACCTACAGACTCCCCTATAGTATGCTACTCATAAAGGAATGAATTTTTTTTTTTAGTTTTGATGTCAGCTGTACAGAGATTATCTCGTGCCTTTGGGACTTGCCATATTCGCCGTATAATATTTTGCATATTGGGACTTGCAAGACAATTTTGTATTGTTTGACGCGTAGTGCTGCTGGAAGTAGTAGACCTTGTATGAGTTGATTTATTGGCGCTTTTCTGCAGTGCGTGTGTCCCAGATTTGTGAATCTCCCCTCTTTGTCATTGACCGGAATGTTTACATGTAAAGTGAATAGCGAGACCCGGATGAAGGGTGATACGCACTAATATCGCCCACTGACCTCGACGACCGATCAAAATACCAACTACAATTACCCCGCAAAAGTACCTCATATAGATAATAATATGCAATGTTGGGGTAATTGTCCCCGCCGAATGAGTTCGAGCAGGGCACTATGAAACGGGCTCCGTACGTGTGTGTGTCCGTGTGTCCGTCTGTCTGTCCGTGTGTGCGTCCGTGTGTGATCAAAATCTTCAATTTGCTACTTCTCTGTCATTTATGAGCCAATTTTGATTCTGTTTGCTTTATATGATAGCACTACATGGGAGCTTTGAAACTTCTACACAGAATTTTAGTTGTGACCTTTGACCTTGACCTTTGACCTATATTGTACATTTTGCTACAAAATGCTACTCCTTCGCCATTTCTAACCCGATTTCGATTCTGTTTGCTTTATGTGATGGCACTAGTTGAGGGCTTCAAAACTTCTACACAGAATTTTGACCTTTGACTTCTTTGACCTTTGACCTTGATTTTTTGACCTGTATTGTACATTTTGCTACAAAATGCTACTCCATCGCATTTCTAACCCGATTTCGATTCCGTTTGCTTTATGTGATGGCACTAGGTGAGGGCTTAAAAACTTCTACACAGAATTTTGACCTTTGACCTTGATTTTTTTACCTGTATTGTACATTTTGCTACAAAATGCTACTCCTTCGCCATTTCTAACCCGATTTCGATTCCGTTTGCTTTATGTGATGGCACTAGGTGAGGGCTTCAAAACTTCTACACGTAATTTTGACCTTTGACTTCTTTGACCTTTGACCTTGATTTTTTACCTACATTTTATTGTACATTGGCTACAAAATGCTACTCCTTTGCCATTTCTAACCCGATTTCGATTCCGTTTGCTTTATGTGATGGCACTAGGTGAGGGCTTCAAAACTTCTACACAGAATTTTGACCTTTGACTTCTTTGACCTTTGACCTTGATTTTTGACCTGTATTGTACATTTTGCTACAAAATGCTACTTCCGGCGGGGACATATATTATGCACCGCATAATTTCTACTTTTCCTTGTTCTAATGGGTCCAGGGTCCACTGGAAGAGCAATACTGATGGGCAATTCCACGGTAACTAGGACACAGGTGCCAAAAATTCAAAATGATATTTGTTTCAAACACCATACATTTTCAGACAGTACTTGAGTTGAAGTTTTAAGAATCATTATGTTTTTCAATAAAAGCGGCCATTTTGATTTTCAAAATGGCTGCCAAAATATGCCTATAACTCAATGGTGAAAAGAGTGTATTGTTGCATAACTTACTCTCTGTATATCCACTTCATTAGTACTCTAAACAACAATCTTTCACATGTATGCAGTTACAAGAGAAGTCTTTTACCACACGATAGAAAAAAAAGCTGGTAGCTTTAAAGAATTTGATAAAAACTGTTAATTACTTTGATAATGATGGATGTAACGTCAGTTACCAAAAACAAGGAATTTTTAAGTTTATTCATCAAAGGAAGTGAGCTGTATGATGTAACTTGGGATTTCTAATGTATGCCCATATGCCTTTATTTTAATACCAGAAATAAGGATACTTGGCATACTGGAGAGTCAAAATGAACACTACAAAATGTGTAACGTCAGTTACCGAAACGTCATACACGAGTATGTAACGTCAGTTACCATGACAGTAATTATAACTGAGGCAAATTTTTTGACTTTTGGCCATTTCAATACATCTGGGAAGTCAACTTACAACAAAGAGCAGCAATCCCTTTCATAGGAAATGATGTCATTACCATGGTATGTCCATGGATATTTTTTTTTTATTTTTTTTTATTTCTAAATTCATTTATTCATTCATTTACCATGATTATCTTTTTTTTGGGGGGGGGGGGAAGCTTGAGCTTTCGATTTTTGATTCAGCACAAGTTTAAGGTTAAAACATCTGGAAGTTTAGTTTGCCACATGCAGTATATATGCACTCAAATTAGTACATTCCCAGTCCTACAGGATGATAAAGCTACCAAAGTTTGTAGGCCTAATCAGTGACATGATTGCATGTCAACCACATTTTCTACAAAAAAAAAAACAAACAAACAGACTTCTGCACAGCTGTATACCAACAGTTTAACAATCTTCACCAATGTTTGCTTTTGCTGGCATTTTTCTTTTTTTTTTTTCAGGAAGCTTACATACATGTAGTCAAGTTTCTACCTCAAGGCAAATGCACAAACAGATATTTCTTCTCTTGCACTTAAATGTGTGGTATAGTTAACATGGCTCATCTTGTATTATGGTACGTAAGGCATGTACTCATTATTGTTTGAAACTTAACACTGATGTTGCTCAAAGTGAGAGAGGATTCTATAGGGTTTAAAAAAAAAATGTTCATACAGTGTGTATTTGTTGATTACTTTATTCTATTCATGCAGGGACATTTTGTAATACAACACATGATAATTATGAACAGGAAGAGTTTTTTTATATTGATTTTAGTATTCTTTCGTTGCAAAGTCTGATTTTTTGGCATCTCGAATGGATTTGCAAGCCGTGACATATCGGTGAAAAGGAAAAGAAAAACAGTTAAATTACTTCAAGCTAGGAATAAAACAATAATGCTCTTTTGACCAAAGAAGCATTTATTTTTCTTCCTCACAGAGAAATATTAAAAGTGCGACACTTTTCATTTAAATCAATTGATGATGGAGATCATCAGGAGTAAAATAAAGAAAAGAAGGAGAAATATATCACAATAGATTTCATACATATTTATGCATATTTATGAGTTGATACATGTTTTTTTTCCCCATGACCTGGAAGATATTTTGATATTTTTTTCAAGCACAAAAATATCCATGTTTTGTGTAGTACTACAAGGTATTATGGGTGGAGCACTCTATGTAGATAAAAACTTTCCTGTTCATTAAAAAACAAACAAACAAACAAACAAACAAACAAACAAAGCCCTTAGCCATGTCAATATATTCATACTTGGAACTGCTTAATCTATTAATGGCTCTGTGTAATCATAAATGTTGAATAAACATTAAATCTTCAGACAAATGTCAAGAAATATCCTCTTGTGCATTTACATTATTTTTGCCCAACTGTGCTATGGCATGGGGGGGGGGGGGGTGCCCCCTAAAGGGCCCACCCAATATTATTTGTGTCTTTAGATTTTGTTTTAATTTGTTGCTGTAGTTGCCTGGGATTGTCACTGGTACATTGCAGCAGTATAATAACCTGTTAAATAAATTAGTTCTCTGTAAACCCCACGGTAAAGTATGTGTAACGTCAGTTACGTAACGTCAGTTACTGACATGTTTACCTTTAAGTTTTCATAGAACACAAAGAAAATGGACTACCGTTTCATTTCATTGTGTATTTATGACTGATGAACCAAGGTATGACTCCATATCAACCAAATCATTCTGAATGGTCAGAATTATGAAATATCACATAGCTATTCCCAATCATGATTTTGCATGTGTAAACCCTATGGCAAATGTAACGTAACGTCAGTTACGTAACGTCAGTTACCGTCATGCCTTCACTGAAATTGGCATGGTGGTAAAAGGAGACAACTAAATTGCACATTATTTTGCACACCTGTTCCTAAGAACCTAGGTGTATTGCCACATTAAACACATAAAGGCTAAAAGTCAGGGACATGAGATATTTCCATTTACATCTACACCATAATTTCCCATGTCCTTTTTCCGTAACGTCAGTTACCGACACATTTTCACTTGCTATGTGATAAGAAATGCAGTTTGAGAGAAAAACTTTCCACCTATTTCTTCATTGTCATGAACTTATTCATCAATGCTAATTGCAAGCCTAAGGTGCTTTCATTCACAAAACTACAAGGTAAACAATTTCATGAAAATCCTTACGTGTAACGTCAGTTACCGTGGAATTGCCCTGATGCTAAAGAGGCTACCCTGGAATGCAACCTAGAAATCATGGACAAATTTAAAAACATTTTTGAGATAGATTTTGCATTCAGTTGCCCAGACTTGCTGGTCTCGCTCTCTGACTTACCTTTGTTCTATCTTTCAACTTCACAAACATGCAGGGTTGCTATCGACACATCAAGAAGATTTTTCAGCAGTTGGAGGTGGGTACCAGCTTTCTGATCACAGGATACAGCACAGGGGCTAGAGTGACTGTTGACTTAAGTAGTTACAACATAATCTTGATGTTATGTTTTTATATGCCCTCCAACTCAAATTAAAAAACAAACAACAACGTATGCAATTATGAGAAATCAAATTACTGTAGTTCGTACAAACTTATTCCTGTTTATGAAAAATGAATACATGAATAATCTGGGGTTTCATAAAAATTTGCATTTTTGTAATAGATTGATTCAATTGTAATCAGCTGGCATGTCAATACTGAAAGTATTAAGTTTTTTTTTTAATATTTTGATAACCTTCATGTATGTATTTGTTTCAACAAATTTATAACTCTAAAGATAAAAAATATAACACCCTTGTCATGCATCCTAGTGTATGGAATAAGACATTTATAGCATTTTGTGGACAGACATAAACTATAGATGCAATGACATATATGTTCCCAATGAATATGTAGAATTAGCTAGCAATATCCCAAAATATGCATACATATTTAGATCCAAGAGGCAGATTTTCCTTCATGTTTTACAGTCTGTCCCATTTTAAGACACATGTGTAACAGAGAAGTTTGGCAATGGAACTGTATATTTTCCTTTTAAAACCAGGAATTCCGAGCATTTGAGCTGCTGAGGAGTGGGAAGGATCGCTCAAAGTACCTGCTGATCAAGGAAGCAAAGATCATTGCTATGACATGCACCCATGCTGCCCTCAAGCGACGAGATCTTGTGGATGTCAGTTTCCAGGTGAGCTGAGGTTTTTTGTTTGTTTGTTTTTTTCACTAGAACATAATTTGAAATGTTTTAAAAAAAATTTTGTCAAAGAACATGGAACTATTCATTATATGAATCTTTTTTCTTGGTCATGAAGCAGGTGTGTCAAAAGATTTTGCTTTGAGATGAGATTGAAATGAGGCTGTTCACACATTACAGTGATATCATGATCTCATTGTTATTTCCTCTTTTGATCCTTATGAGCTGTCTGAAAGGCCAGCATAAATGATAATAGATTGATTATTCTTTTGTGAGGAGAGATGATGCATCTGAATCTGCTGCCATGAAGTGATATAAAAATTTTATAATGAGGAAAATATTCAGAAAATGTTCTGCCAGTTCTTTCTGTTCTGAAATCTAGGTTGGATGATGAAGATGGTCTGTGAGGTATGTTTTTGAAATTATTTTCATGTGATGAAGGTGTCCACCTGAAGTATCATAATACAGAGTGTTAAGTATTGTGTTTTTATGCCTTCACCACCAAGTGTCGCCGGAGGCATTATTAACTTTGAAACTTTATTTCTCCCCCTCCCCCATTTTTCTGCATCTCACTTGTACAGTATGATAACATCATGATGGAGGAGTCTGCCCAGATCCTGGAGATTGAAACCTTCATCCCTCTTCTACTACAGGTATGAAATAACATGATAAGATTGTCTACCATCCATACATATATGAACACACTTTACCTTTTGTGCATGTGTTTGTGTGTGTGTTGTGTTTTGTGTTAGCTGTGCCAACAGCCTGTATCTCGGCCACAAAACCTACCCATTACTAGTAATCTTCTTCTCCTTCTTCTTCTTCTTCTTCTTCCTCTTCTTCTTCTTCTTCTTTCGTATGATGCAATACAACGGGGTGGGTGAGGGGTTATACACTTATAGGTTGATATCTAAGCTGCAGATCCAGTTCAGGGCAGCATCACTTGCTTGAGCAAGTTCTTCAAGCCCGCCTTGTAATCGAGCCAGACATCTGAAAATTTCTTGATGTTTCCTGGTATGGGCTTTAACAACACCCTTTCACCAGACATTGATGACTTGCTGGCCAGCCAGTTAAGTTTAGAAAGGAACGTGGATAAGTTTTGAAACTGTTCTAATGAGAAATCATGTGTAAGTCTATTTGACAAGATTTCAGGGTTATTGAGATTAAAGATATTTCAAATCAGATAGACAATTTTTTTTTCCATTCTTTTTTAATACTGTCACTACATGCTTGAAGTAAAGCAGAGTACATATGATATACATATTATTTTCTTGGTCTGCCAAGGCTGTAACAGTGAACTGGAGATTAAAATGGATAGGACAATGCGTCTGTATATTGCTCATACCCTTTTGCTTTGATTTTCCAAATGAATCAGAACCCCGAGGATGGCTTCAACCGTCTCAAGCGCTGGATCATGATAGGTGACCACCATCAGCTCCCGCCGGTCATAAAGAACATGGCCTTTCAGAAGTTCTCCAACATGGAGCAGTCCCTCTTCACCCGCCTGGTCCGACTCGGTGTGCCCACGGTGGACTTGGATGCACAAGGGAGGGCGAGACCCAGGTGAGGGCTCTGTCATAAAAGTGAGGTCTGCAAAAACATCCTGTCAAATAAGGTCTAGAGCTCAGAAAATATTTTGCAGATTGTCCTTCAGAGTTGTACAGTCAAACAAATTTGGTAACTGTCAATGGATGTGTTCTGATGGGGAGCTGTCATACTCGGGTCGTGTTAGACGTACTGTTCTCTTGATTTGAATTATTGTCGAGCCCACCGGAGTTGCGGGTACGTCGTAGGCAGGGTCAATGAACTTCTGGGGTTTAGAAAAACATTTTGGCATGTGCCTTGTTTTGTTTTATAACCTTTTAATGAAAGTGCAGCAACTTGAAATTCCCTTTCCCGTGGTCCACTCCTCTCTCTAGTATTGCCACCCTGTACAACTGGAGGTATCGCAACCTCGGCAATCTTCCCCACGTCAACATGACAAGAGAGTTCCAACTTGCCAATGCTGGCTTTGCCTTCGACTTCCAGCTCATCAATGTGGAGGACTTCAATGGCGTGGGAGAATCAGAACCCAACCCATACTTCTACCAGGTAACATGTGTGTCAGACTTTCCTGTATCATTATCCTGCAAAGCTTCCTGCAGTGATTAATCTTTTCAGGTTTGACTGATACAGGAGGTAAGACAGATTTAGTGCAATGTCAACATTCCTACAGTAAAAGTTGATTATCATAACATTTTTTTCTTTGTTTAATGAATCATTATGTTTATTTGGTTGAGATTGAAATGATGTGTCAACAAATGTTCTTGACGTAATATTCCTTTTTATATGTCAAAAAGACTTACCATTTTGGTACTTATAACATATAAGTCTCGTATTTAGGTCTCATATTCATGCATGGGTGTCAAATTATTATGTAATTTGAGTTCAGATTTAAATTCCTGTTCCACCAAGATTTAAGTCATATGCATATGCCAAACATGTGTAACTTTGTACAATACTTGAAATCTGCACGTGGAGGCTTGAGGTCATATGTAAGTTGCTGTTCAGCATTGTCACTGTGGGAAATGGCAACCAGTGCAGAGAGATGGTGAGGCATTTCCTGTCAAGAAAAAAGAGCAATCCTGGTATGACCTCTACAGCTAGATGCCATTAGTGCAACCTTTGTCAGGCTAATACAGTGCCGTAGTGTGTGCATATATGTTTTATACCTTTTGAGCGTATGTAAGAACAAAACAGACGAATGATTATATTCTGATTATCCACAGAACCTTGCTGAGGCTGAGTACGTGGTTGCAACTTTCATGTACATGAGGCTTCTGGGATATCCGGCTGAAAAGATCAGCATCCTCTCCACATACAATGGCCAGAAGCACCTTATCAGGGACGTCATCAACAAACGATGTGCCGACAACCCCATGATTGGACAACCGCACAAGGTAACCAAGTTTTCAATTACTACTAATTAAGCCATAACTTGTGATTAGAATGTTCCAAATTTATGATGCATTGACTCATTTCTGAGTGGAAAAACCTAAATACGTATCTGTTGTGTGATGGAGGATGAATCTGACCTTTGACCTAGTAGGTGGCAGCAGAGTTATGGCATTGTTGCCATGATGTCATTGCTCTCTGACCTGTATTTGAGCTCCAGTGGTGTCTGTGAAAATCCCTACCATTGTAATAATGGTAGTCTGTACAGTGCAGTCAAGCAGTTCGAGGAAATCTTAAAATCCCTTAAAAAAAGATACACTTGTTTGTAAGGCACATACTGTACCTTAGTTTTCATTCTAAAAAAAATCAAAAAATTAGGTTTCCACAGAGTTAGAAGAGAGTGCAGCTTCAACAAAAGATTTCTTCAGTATCTGTGTCGGTTCTTTCTTCTATTTACACCTTTCCTGCTTGTTCTTTTGTATTGATTTTTGTGTGATTTGTAAGGCATTATTTTATATTTTGTTGCTGTTTTTCTTATTTTGTTGAAATTGATCAGGTGACCACAGTTGATCGCTTCCAAGGACAGCAAAATGACTACATCCTCCTCTCCCTAGTGAGGACCAGAGCTGTCGGCCACATACGGTATTGACAAAATATTGCTCCACGATTACAATATAATGAATTATCTATATTTCACAAACAGAGGCTTCATACAATGTTATGATTCATAATCATGTATCAGTGATTCATAATCATGTATCAGAAGGAAAAAAAACAAACAAACAACACAGACATTGCAGTATGTGACTGTGTGGCTTTAGTGACAGTACAACAGGCTACACAAGTGGCCCATTGACCTGCACACAGGTATCCCTCCAAATTTCATTCTTTGATATGAAATCTTAAGAAGAGACTTTTGTCCTTCTCATCAAGTTATTGTACTGCACTGATCAGTAATGATAAATTTGTTGTTGTTGTTGTTGGGTTTTTGTTTGTTTGTTGTTGTTGTTGTTTTTTTTTTGGGGGGGGGGGGGAGGGAGGAGTTTAAAATGAGTGGTGTCTGCTGAATCATCAACCACAACATAATTTCAATATGACTGTAGTATTCAATCCAGTTTGGGATGTATGGAGCATGTAATGACATCATTATTTCATCTTACTTTTCACATATTTATCCTACATCTTAAATGGTTTAGATTATAACAGGAACTTGCATGCAGAAATGAGTGATGTGAATACATAAGAAATATGGGTTTGTTGAACATCTTATTTCAAGTGACTTTTGTGCCTGTTCACAGGAAGTACACTGTAAGACTTTGTTTGATGTAAACTTTGTTTTTGTTCTTTCTTTTCCTTTTGACAGGGATGTGAGGAGGCTGGTAGTGGCCATGTCAAGGGCCCGCCTGGGCCTGTATGTCTTTGCTAGGGTCTCCCTCTTCCAGAACTGCTTTGAGTTGTCACCGGCATTCGAGAAAGTAAGTAGCCTCTCAGTCATGGTTGAAGTACTCATTCCAGTACACAATCTTAAGTTGTCAAAATTTCTTGTATCAAGGATGTGGCTGATGGACAGGGAATGGTGCACAGATGAATGCATCAAATTGTTTGATGATTGTCTCGTTACAAACTTTTTGAGCTGTATGTGTTGCATTTGCAATTCAGTAACCTCTCCCCTATTGTCATGACAGGTTTGAAAGTTAAATTTCATGTTGAATAAATCACAAAATATGGCACATAAATAAAGAAAATCCTTCATCAATGTGTATTGGCAGGTGTATAGCATTACTTGGGTGATAAAGTCCTCCAGGAAGACAGTGTTTATGCTCCTTGGATTAATAAGACTTGCAAAAGGAAACATTCAGTTTCAAAACGTCCTTAAAGGGCATGGAAGGGCTTTTCTTTTAGAGGAAGTCTAGTGCAGCAATTCTTGTGTCATTTTCAAGGTACAGGTAGATGTAATATTTATCGTGTAGGGTAACAATGTTATGGCCATATGTGGCAAAGTTGTGTGGATGTGTCACATATACTTATGGTATGTCACACGCTCTTCCCACATTAAAATATTGATTTGACTACCCATTGAAATGTGTGTTTGTGTTACTGACTGCACTAAATTGGGAATGGAAACAGTAAGTTACTCAGGAGTCTTTTTCTGTTTGCAACATTCTCATATTAAAGTCTTTTTTTTCTTTCTTTCTTATGTAATTGTAAACACTCTTTTTTTTTAATGAAGCAGTGATGATAAATCAACACTTTTTATGCCTCCGCCACGAAGTGGTGCCGGAGGCATTATGTTTTCGGGTTGTCCGTCCGTCCGTCCTTCCGTCCGTCCTTCCTTCCGTCCGTCCGTAATGAATTTTGTGGACAAGGTAACTATCAAATCCTGTTGAGGTATCCTAATGAAACTTGGCATGTATGTGTATTAGGGGGTGAAGTTGTGCCTATCAACTTTTGGGTGCACATGCTCAAGGTCAAAGGTCAAAAGGTCAAGGTCAAATATATAAAATTTCACTATTTCCACCATATCTATTGAATGCCTGAAGATATTTTCTTGAAACTTAGTGTATACATGTATTACCCAATTAAGATTCTCTGGTGAAAGTTTGCGTCATGAGGTCAAAGGTCAAAGGTCAAAAGGTCAGGGTCAAATACATGAAATTTCACTATTTTCGCCATATCTATTGAATGCCTGAAGATATTTTCTTGAAACTTAGTGTATACATGTATTACCCAATTAAGATTCTCTGGTGAAAGTTTGGGTCGTGAGGTCAAAGGTCAAAAGGTCGAGTAAAAATATCAAAACTTCTTTTTTTTCTCCGTGCCTTGGAAAATTGTTCAAGGTATCTTCATGGAACATAGTATATACATGTACTGACTTGAAGTGATTATCTAGAGAATGTAGGGTTCATGGGGTCAAAGGTCAGGGGTCAAAGGTCAAGTGCAACACTTCAAAATTTTACTATTTCCCTCATATTTATGTAATGCCAGCAGGGTTATTATTTTTTTACACTTGGTGTATGCATGTGTAACCTAATAGAAATTCTCTGGAAAGTTTTTTTTTTTTCCTTCTTTTTTTGCCTCAAAGGTCAAAAGGTCAAAGATCAAGTGAAAGTGCTGAACTAACATTTTCCTCCATATCTCGAAGTGGCTCAAGTTATCTTGAAACTTAGTACATATTATGCATGTTCTACCTGAAAGTGATTATCTTATGAATTTTAGGGTCAAGGGCCAGATGAAAATGGTAACAATTTACTATTCAATTCAGAAATTGCACTTTTTCTCCACACCTGTACCTTGAAAATTACTCAATGCCTAAATGTATGAATGGGTCAAAGTCAAGTTAAAGTCCTTAAATCCCTAGATACATGCTCTCCTATTCATCCAATTAAACCTAGATCAAGGAAGGTGAACATTCAACACATTTGTGACAAACTTGTCATTTCAATATTTTGCCAATTTTGTGAAAATGTAATCACACATTGTCCACATGTACTATCTAGACCTATTGGGAAAATCATGCATTATGGCGGAGGCATACCAGTCGCCAAAGCGACATTTCTAGTTCTGTATGTTTTGTTGCGATTTAATTTGTTGTAATGTTTGTAGTTATTCTGATGTTACTGTAAGTGTTTACTAAGTATTTTGTTTAAATTAATTTTTGTTGCTCATGAAGAGATATCCTTAAATGCCTGCAATCTTGTATTCTCCGCAGCTTCTTTCCAGGCCAGCACATCTGCACCTGGCTCCAGCAGAAACATATCCTCCTCAGAGAAAGGTAAAGCACAATACTTCCAGCAGTAGACCAACCCAAGTTTGAGGCGGCCAAAGAAATAAAGAAAAAAAAAATGCTGTACCACCAGTTTCTAATTTTCCATATTGCATGTATTTGTGAGTCTGATCCAACAAGAAAATTATAAATGTTGTTACCATAGTTATTTTTAATAGCCTGTACTTAAACATTTGCGCATTCATATCATTGTAGCGTTTACTTATATTAGTAAAGATTGACAAATTTTTATTTTTGTTCACTGCATAATCTTCATGTGAGAAAACTCACAGAAAGCTTTGTGTGGAGTTAATTCCTGACAAAAAAAGACCAGTCATGTCAACTGCATCCAAAAGTTCAAGTTTCAAGTTCTTTTGAAACAAATATTATTGTGTCCAATGTGTACACCTCAGTTTCTTCTGTTATTCAGCACACAAAGGGTTCTGAATCCAGATATACTTCAGATAAAATGCAATGAAATTGACAGTGCCATGAAAATGGAATAAAAATATAAAGTTTGCCTTAAAATTTTCATTAATTTTTTAGTTCACTTATTGTCTGTTTAGGCAAAGGTAGCTCATAAACTAGCTTTGTAGCATGTGCTGGTGCTTACTTTTCACTGTACATAAGCCTTTGTAATCACCAAAGCATGAAACCCGGGCATGAAACTGGCACTCACACTGTGAGACCATGGTCAAATTGTACCAAATATGCCATGGAAAAATCTAAGTTGTTCCACTCTCATAGAATTTTTGTTCTTTAAAAGTTCAGCTAATGGTGCACAAAACTCTTGAAATTCAAAGGATCAAGAAAACCTCATCTTGAGATTTTTCTCGCTAGCTGAATTAAAACCTGGGTTTTCTCCAGTACTTGTGGTGGCCCGTTGTGATGTGCTAGGTCACAGAAGGTATTTGCCTTCCTCTTTTTTATTCCTCCGCCACGAAGTGGTGCCGGAGGCATTATGTTTTCGGGTTGTCCGTCCGTCCGTCCTTCCGTCCGTCCTTCCTTCCGTCCGTCCGTAATGAATTTTGTGGACAAGGTAACTATCAAATCCTGTTGAGGTATCCTAATGAAACTTGGCATGTATGTGTATTAGGGGGTGAAGTTGTGCCTATCAACTTTTGGGTGCACATGCTCAAGGTCAAAGGTCAAAAGGTCAAGGTCAAATACATAAAATTTCACTATTTCCACCATATCTATTGAATGCCTGAAGATATTTTCTTGAAACTTAGTGTATACATGTATTACCCAATTAAGATTCTCTGGTGAAAGTTTGCGTCATGAGGTCAAAGGTCAAAGGTCAAAAGGTCAGGGTCAAATACATGAAATTTCACTATTTTCGCCATATCTATTGAATGCCTGAAGATATTTTCTTGAAACTTAGTGTATACATGTATTACCCAAGTAAGATTCTCTGGTGAAAGTTTGGGTCATGAGGTCAAAGGTCAAAGGTCAAAAGGTCAAGTAAAAATATCAAAACTTCTTTTTTTTCTCCGTGCCTTGGAAAATTGTTCAAGGTATCTTCATGGAACATAGTATATACATGTACTGACTGGAAGTGATTATCTAGAGAATGTAGGGTTCATGGGGTCAAAGGTCAGGGGTCAAAGGTCAGGTGCAACAAAGTGCTGAACTAACTTTTTCCTCCATATCTCGAAGTGGCTCAAGTTATCTTGAAACTTAGTACATATTATGCATGTTCCACCTGAAAGTGATTATCTTATGAATTTTAGGGTCAAGGGCCAGATGAAAATGGTAACAATTTACTATTCAATTCAGAAATTGCACTTTTTCTCCACACCTGTACCTTGAAAATTACTCAATGCCTAAATGTATGAATGGGTCAAAGTCAAGTTAAAGTCCTTAAATCCCTAGATACATGCTCTCCTATTCATCCAATTAAACCTAGGTCAAGGAAGGTGAACATTCAACACATTTGTGACAAACTTGTCATTTCAATATTTTGCCAATTTTGTGAAAATGTAATCACACATTGTCCACATGTACTCTCTAGACCTATTGGGAAAATCATGCATTATGGCGGAGGCATACCAGTCGCCAAAGCGACATTTCTAGTTTTTCTTTGTCGTCTTCAATCCTTCAATCTTCAATCTGTGTGATCTTACTGTTATACCTATTTGTGATTTTTCCATCAGGCTATCCAAGCACCGTTTGGCCGGGTCATAGTGATCGAGGACATGCCCCACATGGCACAATTTGTGTTTGATTTCTACAACGACAGGATGCAGCATATGCAGACACAAATCGGGGTGAGCCTCATATACCAAATCCTCTTTGCAGGACTTTCGCTCACACAGCTCAATTTTTGAAATTTCAAATTCATTTTTTATTCTCTGATGAATTTGCAGAGTTTGTAGTCTTTTGCTGATGCAGTCCTGTATAGACTCTATAAACCCCCACTACAGTATTCCTGTCATAAATTGGATATCGACTATGGTGATTTTTTTGAGAAATACATCAATCAGTTGTAACGTGTTTATCTGAATATTTATCATGAAATACTTTTAATATTTATGTAGCTTTGTTCTCTCAGATCAGGACTCATATGCTTTTGATGTGCCCTTTTGTTGTGCCTTTCAGGAGAAAAGAAAGCTTATTCTTGAAAAAAAAAAAATAGCACAAGATAAATGCAGTAACATTTAAACAGATTAATTCCTCCCCCTCCCCATATCTCCTTCATTCATAATGTATGTATGTCATTCAGGGACTATGACTATGACTATGACCTGATCATACACAGATATCAAATGACTTTGTTGAATAACCACTTTTCATTCTGCTGTGATTTCTGCATCAGCGTCAACAGAGAAGGGCCCAGTTAGCACGACCACCTGTGTCCCGCAAACCTCCGTCGGCTAAAGAGGAAAAGTCTTCCAGCGATTCAGCGACCGAGTCCAAGGCCAGTGAAGATTCAGCGACGCAAGAGAAAGAAGTCGATCATTCAAAGATGCCGGAACATCCAGGAGAAAGCAGCAGCGAATCAGAAGAGGATGACGCTGAGGAAAAG
Source organism: Diadema setosum (assembly GCF_964275005.1). Taxonomy (NCBI): domain Eukaryota; kingdom Metazoa; phylum Echinodermata; class Echinoidea; order Diadematoida; family Diadematidae; genus Diadema; species Diadema setosum. The sequence continues at coordinate 10,559,404 of NC_092685.1, read as the reverse complement.
AAGATGGATGATGCTGAGGAAAAGAAGGTGGATGATGCTGAGGAAAAGAAGATGGAGGATGCTGAGGAAAAGAAGATGGATGACGCTGAGGAGAAGATGGATGACGCTGAGGTGAAGATGGATGATGATCAAGATGAGGAAGCTCGTAAAGCGGAAGAAAAGGAGACAAGTTGAGAACAGAAACCAGGCAGATAAAGCGTGTTTGGTCTTTCGTTCCTTGAGAATATCTGCCATATCCCAAGCCAGACTCGTGCATGGCAGTGGCTAGCCGCATTTTGATAGTCAGCCACTTTGTGTGTGACAGACTGACTGACACAGTTCGTCTTCATGTGACTGCAAAGCCCATTCACTTCATCATGATGATACATGATTAGAGATGACTGTCAATGTCAGTATCAAGTGTTAAGGTGAACATAGGTGTATTATTGATATGAACTACGACTTCTTCACTCTTTGTATCATTGTGCTGTAAATTTGTGTGAAAGTGACTTACACTTTCATTTGGGCTGGCTTCATTTTCGACAATATGTACATATATTAAGGCCGACTGTGTGACAGTGCATCTGACTTAGAAAAATAAGAGGCCATTGTATTTGTCTCTTCTATTGCAGGGAGACTCTTCCAAGATATGTCTTTTCATTGTGTATTGTACATGGGATGCTGCTACATGTGACTAGAGCAAGTTGAGGGCACATTATGTATCTGGGAACTGGTCAAGAAGCCCAGAAAGCAAGCTTTCATTCCTTGTACAGCTGATTTTTCTGTCACTGTTTAGTTCTGGGCAAACTTCACCACTTGATGGGAAGAAGAACTGAAATTAAATTGATATTTAAACAACATAACCTATTGTAGGGTTCAAGTGCAAGCAAGCTTGTGACATCACACCACCAGTACAGTGATTGTAGAATAACATTGATAAGAATAACACAAGTTATGAATGACACAACAAACATCAAGACAACATATGAGCAAATACAATATAAATATCAAGGTGACAGATGTATTAACTCATTAGCAAAATCAAGCAAATTGTTAGAAATTTGAAGTAATGCAAATATCAGGATTGATCTTTGAGAGATTGATATTGTTGAATAGTTGTAGAATTCCTTCCTTTTGATGAAAATTAAAGTGATTAATGATGTCTGAATAAAAAAAAAAAAGAAACCTCGTTATGCATTATTCTCTACATCTATGATGTTACCACACAAAACAGCTAGTTGTGGAGCTTATGTACCGGTAGTTTGCATCCTGGAATTCAAGTGATGCAAACAAGGGAACAAGCGCGCCGGAACACTTCTGGTTTTGGGGGGGCAAAATCTCACCGGGGGCACATTTTCTGTGACGATGTGAGATCCTCGTCGCGGGAGCGAAGCGAGGCGAGCGGGGGAGGGGGAGGGGGATACCCCCCCCCCCCCCCCCGGGAGCTTTTGTAAAACAGGGTACAAACGTAGCGTTTATAGACCATTTAAAAGCAAATTTCTAAGGAATTAAACATAGTGAAAATAATCACTGCGAAGGGCCATGATTATTACATACGGGAGTACATAATAATGTGATAGCGTGAGATCCTCGGTGAGGGAGCGAAGCGACCGAGCGGGGGGAGGGTGTGGGAGGGGGACACCCCCTCCCACGGTAGGGACTTTTTGTAAAAACAGGGTACAAAAGTCGCGTTTATAGACCATTTAAAAGCAAATTTCAAAGGAATTAAACATAGTGAAAAATGATAATCAGTGCGAAGGGCTATGATTATTACATACGGCGGTATATTATGTGATGGTGGAGGGTGTGAGAGGGGGATTTTATAGAGCATTTTAAATTAATTTTCTGAGGAATTAAACATAGTAAAAGAAATCACTGCGAAGGTCTATGATAATAACTTATGAAAACTTTTCATTTTACTATAAGTACGGGCAGAACGAGCGAGCCACTTTCACTTTGCAATTTATCTGAAATGTACTCATTAAAAGCTTAAACGTGACCGCATCGTTCGAACAATAAAAAAATATTCTTATACTGCTAAAAAGCAAAGAAGAAAATGAAAAATGTAAGGTTTTCTATAGGTATGTTTCAGCGGGCACACTCGAGGACAAGAGGCTACCATTTATACACTAAATTTACTCATAAGGTACTATTAGTGTATAGATACAATAATGTATGTTGTTAGTGTATTATAATTTTCGCCCCGTTAGGGGCGAAAAATTTTGCATTTTTAGTTATGAAATTGCAACATTTAGACGAGAAATATGCCTTTATTGTTCATTTTGGTCTTTAAATCAGTGATCAATTATTTGTTACAGGGGGCACTTTGGGGGGGGCAAAAACTCGTTTTGCCCCCCCAACATTTTGTTTGGGGGGGCAAGTGCCACCCCTGCCCCCCCGCTTCCGGCGCCCTTGCAAGGGAACATGGGTACCTAGCTGAGACAGCTACAGCACTGTTAGAATACGTCATCATCAAGTGCTTTGCTATCCAGTGCCAACTTCATCCATTGCCGGAATTGCTCTACCTATTGTGCATACACTAGCTAGGGTTTCCAAAATTCACCACAAGCAAATTTCAAAGATAGTTGCCTGAAGATATTGATCACATTATTCCATTCCCTATGCAATGGATTCCTTTGTTCTGTAGGAAAATTACAGTGTATTCTGCGGAGAAGTACATGTATGTAAAAATGTAGGTCACTACATTCCAGCTAGCTGGAAATGTCATGTCTTTGCTGCATTGGGAAACTGTGACTGAAATTTTGCTAGGCGCAGTATATGCCATATATGAACAAAGGCCATAGGTCAAAGGTCATGCCTTCATAAATATACTGTGACAGGGTAATATAATTTTCAGTTAAGTTTGATAATGATAAAAAGGCAAGGCCGAATTATCAAATGTTGACACTGAGGTGAAGAGACCTCATATTCCTCAAAATGATCAGACTTCATCATCTTTGTCAAAATCAAACTATACTTCTCTCACACTACTTTGAGCCTCTCTGAACCATTGTTTAATCCTCTTCAAAAAACCAATCACTAATAAAGTCATGGTATCTGTGTGTATCTTTGTAAATCAAGTGTAGCAATCTTCTATTGCTAAATCAATACAATACAACCTTTGTCAATAGCTGATTGAAGTCTTTTTATAATAGCTTTGCCCCATAGTGTGCTGTAGGGTTGACCATTTGGCGAAAAATGTTTATTTTTTTTGTTTTTCAAGTGATACTTAATGATCATCTTGAAATGACCAGTAGTAATAAGATTTGATACTACAAACTGTAAGTGTGAAAATATATAGATATTAGCACTGAAAGTGGTGAAAAATCAAATGTCATGTGTTTTATGTCACTGTACTTTTACCAAAAATTTCAATTTTACTTCATTTAGGAATGTCAAATGATGATGCAAAATGATGAACAGAGTAAAAATAAATGAACAATTATTGAGTGAACATGCTCTGTGATGAAAGTCAAGATCAAAGGTCAATGTACTTTGGTTTAAAATCTAATTTTCCAGCCATAACTTCAAACTAAGAATATCCAGTGGTAAGATGAGAAATTAATAAAGAATTAGTTAATTACCATTATTAGCTCAATCATTGGTCAGTGGTCAAAATCTACAAACTTCATCAAACTGTAAAGGAGTACTGTACCATGCACCCGAAAGCACATACAGTGAAATGCATGAGAAATTTAGGCATAGTCGTTGACAGGGTGGCAGTGGAATTGCCGTTGTCATAAGTATGTCTTCAAGTAAAGGAGTTACATTCATTTCAGCAAACATTAGACAAGAACGTGTCCTAGTGATGCAAGTATAATTTTGATTGTGTTTATGATGTCTTTGCAACTGAAGCAACCGTTGTATATTTGTTTGTTTGTGTTATATTTTAGTTCATTTTCAGTACTGTTTATGTGGACTTGCTATGCTGTTGCCACATATTTTGTTCTGTGGTACATGAACCTGTAGTTTTTTGAATAATGAACTACAAAAAAAAAATTTATAATAATAATAATGATGTAATCATGCCAAAGGAAAACTTAGGATAGATTACATATTATAATTTCAAAGAATAAGTCTGACATCTGGTTGAATGTGTACCTAGTGGTACTGATAGATCCTAAAGTAAATTGTATACGTGGGCATTCAACTGTCCAGTTCAATACTGATGGACTTACCTCCTATGTGAATGTGTAAAATAATGATGAGTTTTGTTGTTTTGTTGTGTGTATTTTTTTATACATTCATTAAACTCTGCCTCATGGGCAGATCTGACTAGCATAAAAAATCATCTAACAGTCATTGAACTTGTTTTTGTCATCTGAAAAGTAGTCTCAAGCTAGAAAAGCACTTGGAGAGTGCAGACCTAAGCCAAGCAGCTCATTTCCACCCATATACACATTGTATGCTGAAGGTAGAATGCTGATGAATGATTGACACATGTCAGCTGGTACTGTTGAGTAACAATGATGAGGGATACGAAATGTGATTTTGTGTGTGTGTGTGTTGATGCCAGAACCAAGTGATTGGATATGTCTGTGATGAGAATTGGAGTCATGAGACATCATTGTGTATAGATTGAAGAGAGAAGTTCGTTTATGATGATGTAGGTCCACAGGATGACGGAAGGTAATACATGTAGAAGATGAGCATTTGATAGTGTAATCTCCTTGATGCCAAGAACTGGTCCTTCCTGCAGGACCTTGCCTTTTGCTCAGTCCAAGCAAATGGCTCAAATGTGCAAATCTTATTTATTTATCATTCATTCATTCATGCATGCGTCCATCCGTCCATCCGTCTGTTTCTTCGTTCATTTGTTTGTTCGTTCGTTCGTTTATTCATTAATTTTCAGGGTAGCCCATTCATCAGTAAGTAGGCCTAGTGGTCTTCCATGGGGCCTGAATAATATTGATGAACATATACATACATTGTATGTACATTGAATAGCAAGACGTATACAGAAGAAAACATAAGACTGTACATTGCAAAGTAACATAAAAAATACAGTGTATATTGTTATGCCACAACATAAGTTTACCTGAATGCCAAAATACCAATTAAACTGCCATTTTTCAGGAATGATTAGATATCATAGAATAAATTTGGTTGTATTACTTACAAATAACAACTTAGATAATGTTAATTCTTTTATCATTAGGTTCTACTGTGCTTTTTATGCAAGTGTATTGGACAAAGTCATATATAAGAGAGAGGGGAGAGGGATGAAGACAGGGAGGGGAGAGGGGGAGAGGGAGAGAGAGAGAGACAGTGAGAGTATACATATATACATACTTTAAGATCATACAGTACAAATAAACAGATATATAAAATTGTACAAGTAATATATTTATGTTTGATCAAATTGCTGAATTGAGGAAATTGTTAAGCAATGTCATATACCCATAACAAAGATCACATCAAATATTGAGGAATTATAGATGGGGCAAGATATTCCAAGTGTTAACAAAACAAAAAACTCAAATCAAACAAAGCAGAAAAATATGGCAGGGTTTCAAGGTGTGTACATATGGTCACCAAATGAAGAGTTTGTTTGCAAAAACCGATAAGTCCATATTTGCCAATGGAGATATTTGCGATTAAACGTCAAGAAAAATAAAGAGAATAATAAGAAAATTTTTGCTTATTTTGACCATAACTTCAAAAATATACCTTTATATGTAGTGACCAATAAATCATTTAAAAGGTATTATTTTGTACTTTATGACAGAGACCGTACTTCAAAATCTTCAAAAATGGACTTATCGGTTTTTGCGAACAAACTCTTCAAATAGTAGTAGCAAATGCCTCAATCAAATCAAAATTTTCTTTTATATAATTGTCCGTATTCTTTTAACACTATTTTACTGTATATAACAGATACATGTATTCACAAATATAATTTAGGGCGAAACTTGCTAATTTTTCTTTATCTTATTTCATTTTATTTATTCATTTATTTATTTTGTTTTTGTGTTTGTTTTTACAGAGATGAAGTGATTGGACTGGATGCGCGCGCGCTTGAGCACTGAGCTTGAAATCTATTTCCAGCCTATTATAGTATACTAGTAGTCTAGTCCCATACGTAGGGTTTCTTGTGTTGGTAATTATATGCAGCTAAACATGCAGAGCTCCAAGATAATCGAAGAAGCACCAGACCATCGTGTCGAAAGCTTTGGGCCATCTTTACCTGTTTTGATAACAGAAGTTTTGCTTCAAGCTGATCGTAAGTTTGAAGCCATTAGCTGGACTTTTTTCGAGTTACTTTGGTAGGAATCCGTATCCTATCCTACACTGTCACTAGCAGTCGGCATTTACTGCACGTGCAAATCATACGGTGCTTAGTCCCACTCGTTTTGATATGTGTGGAGTTACTAGTATAAATTTAGGTAAATTCCAGGAGAGTCGAGTTAAATTTTACATTTCTAACCTGTGCATATATTATTATAGAATAGCTTAGTTCAATTTTGTGTTGCCAATTATGCAAAAGCACAATTGCACCTAGGCTAAAAGAAATAGTTACCGGATCTACAAAGTCTTTGTTTGATTTTCCTCCGTTCAGTTCTATAAACAAGCCATTTGAACGTGGAGGGGAATCCGGGAATTGAATCGATAAAATGATGATTGCCAATAGAAAATGATTCTGTGCACTTTTCACTGGCTCCTGAACATAAAATCTTCTTGATAGACCCTCATATTCTGGAGGCTAGTGGTCTAGACTAGTAAAATAGACCTAGCCTCGGCATGCCTAGATCTAGATTGTAGATACCGGTACTCTATGACCATGTCATTTGAAACTTTAGATTAGTTTAAAAAAAAAATGGGATTAGGAAAAAATAATTGTGAATTCAAAATGAGGTATACATTTGTCATGTTTGTAAATGAATTAACCATTGGTGATAGGCTTCATAACAAGTTACATTTTTGTACAAATCTATATCTGTCCTGAAGAGTGCTAATACCAGTAGATATTTTGTGTTCAGATCATCCATCAATCTAAAGCAAGTGGCCCAATGTTCGTCATCATAAGCAGCGGAAGCAAAATAGTGTGCATAATCCGAACGCTTGCGCTGCAGCCATCGTTCGGCCCCCTGTACTCATTGTTCCGCCCCATATGTCCGTGCGTCAACATGCGCGACGTACCGCGCCGTGCGCTCGCCCTGCCTATGTGAATGTACCAGCGCGCGGGCTACGCACGGGCGAAACCGTATACATACTGTAGTACATCGCACTACAAGAGCGCGGTACTATCCTTATACTCGCACGCTGTGCGAGACATTCAATGCATTCACAACACGTTGCGTCCGAACCTTGGTGATGCAGGAAATTCTGGCACGGGTGGCATGCAAAATATAAATATCGCGTAAACGCTCAAGTTATCTCAGAAACGGTTGCCATCATTGCTGTAAGTGTACTTGCTGTATAGATTCAATGCAGATAAACGGACTAGTAACTTTAAAACTTGGAATGAAACGAGTCTATATGTGTTGCTATGCAACTTTTACTTACCTGTTACTTACCCGTTGAACTGCTTGTGCGAGTTGACCGGGGAGGGTTCAACAACGATTTCGGGGGTCCGGCAACGTGGCCCACTGTTGTGCTCTTCGGAACACGTGTGGAGATAATTACATAGTTTGAATTTCGCACTTGATATGCGCCATTTTTTATTCATGAATTTCAGTGAATTTTTATTTGTAAGAGTGGTTGATTCATGGAACCCTGCCGAATCATGGACCACTTGCTTTACTAGTAGAAAGGGTCTCTACTTGTTCTTCTGTTGAAGATACTATAAGTATTATTACTGCACCAAAAGAAAAACTGTCTTCATGGATTTTGCTGAAACTTGACTCATATGTGATATGTTTTAAAGGTGTAGATGCCACATACACACTTTGGCTTTATAGGTCTAATTCCTCTTACTCAAATTTCATGATTGATGTCGATTAATCTCATCTCATGGTATTAATGATGAAAGGGCAACATTTTGATGGAACAGAGTTTTGGCTTGAGGATTTGGAGGCATCTCAGTTGACTGTACACAGCAGTCAAATATTGCTCTTGTTTCTTTCAACAATTGATCCATTTTTTTTTTTCTTTCAGGTTCTGCCAATATCAGTGTAAAGTTAGATGAGTCTGGATGGGCATGCCTTGTATGCGACAGAAGACTCTTCATCTGGCGTTACAAGCAGACACATTCAACAAGGGTAGGTGTTGCCAAGCACGTGAAGAAAATCGCATGTGTACATCTGTGGAAAATGGCATCTACCACATGTAGAAACAAGTACATGTATTCACGTAGATACAATTTAAGCAGATTTCATCTTAGTATATCCTAATATGCATTATGTATTGTATGCATACATCTTTGAGAATCAAGTGATTGCGTTTGATTGTTTGTTTTTTTTTTCAAAATATTCTTGACAATCAGATGTAGTACAACCATTGTGTTACATTGAGATTCTCATAGAGTAAGAAACAAAAATGTCAAAGTTGCACCACACATGACAGTAAGCATTATTGGGGCAGGAGATAAAAATGTATTCAAACCATGCATTTAGCCCCATGGGGGCCCTAGAGCATTGCCCCAAATGCAAAAGTTGGTTGAGAGTAAATTGAGCGAGGGAGTTCCAATTTATTTGATTTTACACTTGAATGCATATACTAGATGAAGGAAGTCTAAAGTTTTAACATATTCTTACACAGCCCGGACAATGCTACCAATTAGCCCTCCCAGCCACAGAGCTGTGCCACAGGGCAGAGTTAATCTGTCTCATACCTGCTGGCGGTAGCGGAGGTGAGATGGACAGCCAGGTGATAGGTGCTCTAGCCGTTTCTCCAGAAGGTGTCATCCGCTATTGGCCGACAGCTCACCACGAGATCGCCTACTCTGAGCGCAGCCTGGAGCTGGCGGGACAGGAGTGCTTCTCTCTCACAGCATTTGGAGTGAGTCGTAATTTGATACTTTTGCCACATATTCATGGCAACTGGCATTGTCAACACAAAAATATGTCCCTTTGAATTTTCTTCTGACTGCAAGTTCTTTAACTGAGCTTGTTCTTTTATAAGGAGTAACCGGTGTAGTAGAATTGAGAGTCAGCACTATGTAAATTTCTATAAACACCTTCTTCTCCAGACCATTTTTTGAGGCCAAGAATGACTATTGCTACCAACAACGTGCTGGTAGTCCTGCAAGGCCAGTGGTAGGACAGGGGGTGTAATAGATTTGGGACCCTGGTTCAGTTTAAAAGCTTTAGCTTAGTGAACTATTCTAATCACTTTCATTCCTTCGGCATTTTCCATAGTCCATAAACTCCACGTGATGGATTAAGGAAGCAGTGGTGTGTGGGATTCATTTTCTGTTTGTTTTTGTTTTTTGGTTTTTTTTTTGACTGACCTGAGCTAGCAGAGAACAATTGATATTAAAAAATGGATGGCAAACTTTGACAATTCTGCTTTTATTGCCTATTTGTTATCAGGTCTGAATGTGCCATTTGTTTAGCTCTAATTGTAAAAGACAAGACATAATTTTGAGATCAAACCTATCAGGGAAACGTCACTTTCATTTACTGTGACTAGGGATTTGCACAATAGCTGTGTATAATATGTATAATTTCCTTTATTTCAGAAGCATCGCTGTGTGTTAGCTACAACAACAAACCAACTTATGTTGCTGTCAGTCTCACCCTCAACCATGCAGGTAATGGTAATAAGAGTTATACCAGTGTGTTGCTTTACATTGAAACTGTTAATGCTGATAAAGATTATAGATAATATTGTCATGATTTCGTGTAGTTTATTTTTCACCCCACTTTGTGTGGAAATGTGCTTTCCATGAGCAATTTGCATCATTGATATCCACACTTGTTAAGAGGATTAATGGTCAATGAAGGTCAGATTTCAAGATCAGTGAACTTCAAGATGAAATAATGGCTGTACTTCTGGCAGAATTAGTGATCACATGAGAAGGTGGAGGCATTTCACTCAACTGTGCACTGTAGCCTTGTTTTATTCTAGTTTTGTTCAGTAAAGTTGCTGCTTTCTGCTTTGTGCAGATTGAACATAAAAGATATTTTTACATCAAAGTTGAGGCATTCAGAATCTGTACTGTAAAAGTGGAAATTTTTGCGGTGTTGAAATTTTCGCACATTTTGAGCAACCAGAACCTAGCGCGAAAATGAAAGCATGCGAATAATTTTGCTTGCCGGATGTTCCAGTAGTTGATGTCTTGATTCCGTGGAATTAAAAGCATGCAAAACTCTTCTTGCCTGGCCGAGTGCAAAAAATTAGTTGCCGAAAATATCCACTTTTACAGTATATGAATGTGTGTACAATACTTTTGTAGCTATATCAAATATTCATGTGTGTTCTTAAGAAAATAAAATCCTGACAGTGGTACGTATTTAGAATATATATTGATTTTGATTTTTGCTTCTCTCTTTCTTTCTTTTTTTAGTCTCAAGTGGAAGTTCACACTTTGAAGACAAACCAAGGCTTATTTGTGAGGATGTCATCTTTTCTCTTTGGAGGACAGAAGGAAGAAACTTCAGTGAGTGAAATCAAAATGCCCCCTCTTTGTGACTTTATGTATTTTCTTCTTTCTGTGCAACAAGTGCTAAGCCAGGGACAATTTGTTTTCCAGTTGTCAGTTCAACTACCCCATATTGTGTTTGTTTGTTTGTTTGGCTTTTCCTTAACGCCTCAAGGTGTTTATTTTTTGTTTCCGTGGTAACGTACAGTCCAATTGTGCATCATGATCAGTTTGGTCTTTACAGTTTATATATGTCATTCAGTCAAATTTTCCTTGTTTGTTGCATGTCAACAAAAAAAAAAAGATATATGATATGGAAGAAAATGAGTAACGATTTGTGTAGATGAATGGGAGATATGAGATCTCATGATATTATCATCTCGTGTAACTTGTGGAGATGGTTGCTACTTCATATCAATAGTTTGGGAAAATGCATGAAGTGTTAAATTCTCTTGACTGTCTTTTTTATTTCGTCCAACGTCAAATTTTTAGCCACTGTGTTCATTCAATTTGATGACTTTTTTTTTTTTTTTTGGGGGGGGGGGATATATATGACAACATCACCGTGGTGTAGCATTGCACTTTAAACATTGATTTAGATGCTTTTCTTGTTTGTTTTTGCTATGTTTTTTTCCATGGGGCCTATTCATAATGAATCAATACACATTATGTTTCAAAGTGTTTGTATTTTTGTCAATTTCTTGAGTTCACCGATATTTGTGATATTAACGCCTTGAGGACGAGTCCCAAGTAAACTCGGGCAAGTGTCTGTGGGAAATGCAAGTTGTAGCAAAAAATCAGCCTGTCCTCAACAGGTTAGGAACTCTAAAAAATTTATACATTTTCCTGTTTGCTTCAATTTACCAATTTATTTATTTATCTCTCTCTCTCTCTCTCTCTCCTCTTTCTCTCTCTCTCTCTCTCTCTCTCTCTCTCTCTCTTTTGCTATAATGTCTGTGATGTGTCACATGTGTAGATTCTATTGCACCTTCAAAAATGGTATATTTTACAAAAATTCTGGAATGCAAAAATATAATTCATTTTTACTGCAGTGCATGAGGCCATTATCAAATTTCTTTTGCTGCCACAGGGTCTGAGGCGAGTACTTGCAGGATGTCAGGGAAGAGAGAGTGATGCCTTGTTTGTACTTCAGGACTCAGTCATACAGAAATGGTCCATAATGGGTCCAGGACAGGAGAAGGTCAGACTATTTTTTTAAGGCCATGTTATACTTTATTCATTTTTAAGGACAGTCAAGTTCCTGTTCAGCTGCTCATCAGATGTGTGTGCTAATGTTCAGTTTGTCCAAATATTCTCAACTAATACTAAATCTATGCCATGATTGTTAGCACTTAAGCTCTCTCGAGGTGTAGGCACAATTCGGCTTTTTACATTGCTTTGTGTCCATCAACTTTCATCAGTTGTGTCCCATCCATCATCTATCACCCATAAATTCTGTTTCTTTTCCCATTTGGCCTATGCAACCAGAAAACTTAGAGCCAGATCACTGTATGTTTAAAAGTATTGTTTCTCCATCCAGTTATAGTTAAGTCAAGTTGTTACCCTTATACTTCAAGCCTAATACTTGCTTGAAGGGTCCCCAGAAGAGGTACATACCTCTCAAGGGGCACTGCAGAGAATTCACATCACATATAAACTTATCTTGAAACTCGGATAACAGCAAACCCTTAAAATTCTTCTTGTGTTTCTCAGACATGTTTGCTTATACATTGTATTCATTTATCTTTCTTTTTTTTTTTTTGGTTTGCATTATGGTAATAGTTGCTATGATTTCAATACATGTAGTGATGTACTTTTATTTCCCAAGAGAATTCATAACTTGAGCTTTTGTGTTATATTCTACAGCTCATATATGAAAAGCAGCTGGATGTACTCTTCAAACAACACTTCCAGAGAGAAATGGTGAGACAACCTGTGACCATATTGCAATGGTATCTGTAAAGATATTTCTTGCCAGGGGCATCCCTGGAGTTGACCCCTTAAGAAATAGCTGCATGATGTTATGGAGTAGCAAAATTTGTCTTCATTTTGGTCCGTATCTGGGCAATTATCCCCAGAGGGCAATTACCCCCGGCTAAATACTGGTTAGTGGTAAGACTAGAGTAAAGATTAAGGTTAGGGTTAGGTTTAGGGTGAGGAGTTTGGGTTAGGATTAGGATTAGGTTCAGGATTAGGATTAGGATTAGGGCCAGGGGAAGGGTCCGGGGTAATTGCCCAGGGGGTAATTGCCCTAGACCCCATTTTGGTCATCTCAACAATATGTCCTTGTAGAAATGTAGTGATATGTATTAAACTGTGAAATGAGTATTACTGTATGCATTCAGTGCAGAAATACTGTATAAGGTATTATTTTCCCCGAGGGTTTAATTTTCGTAAATTTCCCGAATCACAGTTGGATCGTGAATTCAACAACATGCGAAATATCACCATGCAGTAGGATAACAATGCATTTATGAAAGCAAAAAATGTCTTTTACCTCCTGATTTGAAAAAAATATCTGTACATGAAAATAACTGCTTACACAGCATAATGTGTAAAATGGCCCGTGTTTCACAAATCAGTTTAGACAATATCAAAATTATATAAAGAGCATTCCACATAGTTCATTTTCCTAGCATAATAAAAGAGCTCATGACTTAACCCCTTCAGAAGGAAGAGGAAATAATGTCAGGATTCGAACTTATCATATAAAAATTGTTTTATAAAAAAATTCTCTTTTCATCATATTTTTGTGTCATTTACTGTTGTAGCTTCCCCATTCCACCGATGACAACACATGGATTTAACCAAAACTAAAAATTCATAACTCGAACAATTTATCTGGTTCCCTCAAATTTCACTGCTCTATGCATTTACTGAATCCACATGTATATCTTTGTGGTAGATCCCTTTTAAGCAACTACCTTTGACTGTTTACCAATATACTACCATTCAGCCAAGCAGGTAGTTTCTTCACCCACAATGCATCAATTCAAATGACCACAGAAATGAAATGAATATTGCTAATCCCCCCTACCCTCACAGGGTGCCACCTCCATGGACAACTTGAGGATTTGGCTATTGGATATGCAGCTCATCTCAAAGTAAGTTCACGTTCTAAAACTATTTGACCATGCTACTGATTTACATGTTCCTTACAGTGCTACCCAAGGTAGATATCTTTCCCTTCCATTCTTTTTTTAATTTTTGGTGGATATACAATGTACAGTGCATAATGCACTGCTATAGTGAAAAATAGCCCTCCAAACGTAAGGTTTCAGAGAGCTAATCATTGGGTTACTGCCATTCAGTTGAAATTTAATATCTCATTCCCTTTAAAAACGACTAACATTTTATATGATTATCATAAAAACAACTGCTGTCACAGAACACACCATACCCTTGGCAAGGCTAAATTGTGATATCACCGTTTTAAATTGTAGTTTCTATATAGATTATTAATGATTTACTCTGTCTTGTAATGTCGCTTGCATTGGACTGATTTTCAGACTTTATAATAGCTTCTGCTTCCATTCATCTGTTTCTATCCATCAGTATTTCTGTATTGTTGGCCGCAGCAGTAAACACATCAGCATCTAATCCGAAAGTCATCTTTGCTGTCGGTAAGAGACGACTCATTTTTGATGAAGTGTAGTATTAGTCGTGTCAGTTGAAGTCAATGGCAATAAGTCATCTATTTGCATTGTCATGACATTATGAAATACTATTAGTTACCCCCTGCATGTTCACAGAATACAGAAAATATCTTTGGCTTCTTGGAATATGGAATGAACCATAGCTATTTCCTGTATTTCATAAGGACAACCAAGGGCAACAAATTTATCTTTTAATGTAATCGCATTTGTAGATTTTTTTTTTAAATGAAAACATAGACCCCTAATTTATATTTCAGAATCTTTGATCTACCCACCTCTTCTGCTTTGTAATCCAATAGTTTATCCAAAAACAAAGCAAAACATAGTGGTCCTACCACTCCTATAATGTGAGTCCCACCCTTTATTATATCCTCTTTGGTATTGTGTATCGCAGCAATTTCAAAACCAATTTTCATCAAATAAACTTTTAATTCCTCTTAGAATTGTATGCTCTTTGATATTTCATATAAGTGGTTTCTTATTATCTCACAAAAAGTTAAAAGCTGAATTCCCATCTGAACCAGAACCATACCATCACTTTAATGTATCTAGCTGCAGATGAGAAAGATTATGGATAGTTCATGGCAGTGTCAAAGGTGGCCTATGAATTGTCAAAGAGGCAGTTACATGTGACACCTTCCATCATACCAAATGCATTTCAAGATTTGACTTTTGTATTTCTCATTGGTATAGGAAATGCAGACTTTAATTCAAGATTTAACAGACAGTGAGAGAGTGTAAAAGTGGCTTGACTCTGCATAGAGCAGATGTTGAAATATTGATATTTATATTACATTTATATTCACGGAAGCTTGGCTGTTCATAAGGATTAGTAAATGACTGTTGAATTTTTATCTACATTGATCTAATGCCTAATGTTCAACTTTCCTTATATGTTTCTTACATATTTTTATGCCTCCGCCACGAAGTGTCGCCAGAGGCATTATGTTTTCGGGTTGTCCGTCCGTAAGGTCAAAGGTCAAAAGGTCAAGGTCAAATGCTCAAAATTTCACTATTTCCCCTATATCTATGCAATGCCTGGAGGTATTTTCTTGAAACTTGGTGTATACATGAACTACCAAATAAAGATTCCCCAGAGAGAGCTCTGGGTCATAAGGTCAAAGGTCAAGTGAAAATGTTAAAATTTCACTTTTTTCTCCATATCTCACAAATATTTCAAGGTATCTTCATGGAACTTAGTATCATATGCATGTATTGACTGGCAGTGATCATGTAGGGAATTTAGGGGTCATGGGTTTAAGGTCAAGGTCAACTCATCAAAATGTCATTATTTCTCTCTTATCTATGCAATGCCTGCAGGATTTTTTGTTGAAACTTAGTGTATGCATGTATTACTCAATACAGATTCTCTTGGAAGTTTCTTGCCCAAAGTTCAAAAGGTCAAAGGTCAAGTGAAAGTGCTAAATTTCACTTCTTCTTTAAACTTATAAAAGGGTCAAAAGTTGGGTACAAATCCTCAAATCCCCAAATACCTGCACTCTTAGACAGTGTAGCCATTCATCCAAATAAACCTAGTTCAAGGAAAGTGAACACTCAATGCATTTGTGATAAACCTGTCATTTTAATATTTTGCCAGTTACGTGAAACTGTCATCACACATTGTCAAGACATTGTGCTATAGACCTATTCGGAGAACCATGCATTATGGCAGAGGCATACCAGTCGCCATAGCGACATTTCTAGTTTCTTTTGCTTTTGTCTTAATCAACATTCTTCTGTGACAATTACAATCCAGCCACCCTCAAGGATCAGATGAGTACAGATGCACCGACCACACTGGAAACCTTCCAGATTTCTCCAACCTCATTGTCTTTCAAGGTACTAGATACTTTTTATGTATGTCAGATGGAAATGGGTTCAACAGAAACTGATGTCACGTGAATTGATGCAGTTAAAGTATGTGAGATATTTTCTCCATCAATGCTATCTAAATTGGATGTCTTTATAGGTGTGCTGTTTTCAATAAGCATTCAAATGGCTGATGATATCATATATTCTGACTTCTGCCAACAAAAAAAAAAAGGGACATTTTCAAATTTCATCCCCATGCTCCTTTATGCCTATTTGAAAGTACTTAAAGTAATACACAACCAAAACTTTACATATGGGGAGATAGATTGTCCATAATTTAAAATGTTTTTGTATGTCAGAACAACATAAATGAACAGCAAAGCCCCTATCAGAGCAAAACAACCAAAGAAAATTTACCAAACCACACCCTCTGCCTCGCCCCAGGGTTCGGAAAAAGACATCCTTGACAGACGCCTGCTTCTGGCAGACCCAGGAGGCTCCATGTGCCATATCTACTCACAGCACTCCATCACCTGCTGCTCCGGTGAGATTTCTTGTTTGTTTGTTGTTTTTTCCTCTGATGAGTCTTTCATAATTCACTTCAACAGATTACAAGAAGTGTAAAGCACTATCAGAGGACTTTACAGTCCTTTAGTAGTCCCCAAGCCTTGTTATTGAAGAAAAACATAATCTTTTGAACTTGAATTTGAAAAAAATAGTAATAATGATAGTCTTTTTTTTTGTAGATGCAAAATATGATTAATCATAATCATAATCATAAATATAATCACAATCACAATCATGATAGTGATTATAATGATATTAATGATATTAAACAATATTTATCTAGTTATTTAGTTATTTATTTACATTGCTAGTAAAAGAGTCATCCATCATTCACACTGATATGTATATAAAAGATGATACCACCCTGTAATATTACAAACAGGCTTGCACATCAAAATATTGAAAGTGTAAATTTGGTCTGGTTTGGTTACAGGTGTACTTGATCACACAGCTTCCTTTCAAGATGTTAGTTTCTCCAAGTCTGGGGATGCTATTTGGGGTGCAGGTAAGGCATGGAAGATTGCTATTTTCTCGTCATTTCTTCAAATGTTAAAATCTCCAGATCATATGTTTGAATATCATAAATTCTTTGTTTGTGTTTTGTCTGTGATTTAGTGTATGATTTCAATTCATGTACCCCATTTGCGATATGGAAATATTCATCTTTGATGATTGGTGTAAATTATGTGACTAAAGAATGGAAATGAAAGGGTATGTGTTTCGTGTACGACATGATGTGCATGTCAAATATATTATTCTACCATGTATCCACAGTTGTATTTAAAGAAGTAATTAATGAAAATCTGTTAATTTGGTTTGTTAGTAGTTCATCATTATAAGGCAGGGTCTTGTGTTCTATCTAGCTTATATCAAAGCATCAGTCACATCGGAATGACATATTTCTTCATTTTGTGTACAAGATTCATATTGTTTGGTCAGAAATTCACAACATTTGAATGTATACTTGTGTGAAACTCTGTTATTCTATCTAGGTACAATAGACGGCCAGGCGATCTTCTTTTCCAACAATCATGGACTTATCACCATCAAGTCCATGAAGTCAGACCTAACAAGGTGAGAAGGCTGTGCTTATTCAAAAGAATTATACACATACCTATTTAACAATTTAAGCAATTGGAATTTTTGAAGGGGTACTATTCACAAAAATATAAAAAGGAAATGAAGTTTAATAGAAAGCCATTGGTAGCATAGGTGAGCATGGGACATAGATAGCAGAGTTATTTTTTGTGTTGTTAATAGTTAAATAAAAGAGTTGCAGATAGTAATAGTTCTTGCTTCGCATGATTCGGCAGCATTTCACGTAGTATCCATATATGCTTGCCCAAAGATAATTGAACCTTTGAGTGTGTATGAAATCATATTATTTGTCAGAGTGCATTTGTACCACAATGTCCCTTGCCTTTCACTTGCTTTAAGAAGCAATGTAATGAAGGTTTCATTTAGTGATTCATTATGAATAGGCTAATACAGGCCTCCCATCCATTCTGAATTTCGTGGAAAGATTCTGAATTTTGACCATTCCAATCTCTTGTTTCCATAGGAGCTTTCTATTTTTCTTGATAATTTTGCTACACACTCAGCACTCCTATGGGAACTGTTCTTACTTTTAAGCCAAACCATCCTTATTTTCCAGTCAGAAAGGTTAGGAGGTCTGCTAATGTGTATGTCGGTTGTGCATTGCTACTTTCACACATTTTTCATTTGAACCGTAGTGCCAGCTTCAGCATGGATGAGAGCAGACTGGGAGGTAGTACATCGCTACATGAGGTAAATAAATCTCATGCCATTTTATATGTGAATCAACTCTATGGATGATGATTCTACATTTAGAGAAGTCATGCATTGTTATTATTATTATTGCTGTTGCTGTTATTATTATTGATATTATTATTGATATTATTATTATTATTATTATTATTATTATTATTATTATTATTATTATTATTATTATTATCATCATTATTATTACTATTATTGTTGTCATCATCATAATCATTATCATCATCATCATCATCATCATCATCATCATATCAATCATCAGCTCTTTGACAATCTCCTAGTCTGCCAAGGTAGCAAAAAAGTCAACTGAGTGACTCTGACCTGCAGGTCTCACCACCTATATATATCAGCCAGCTTTTGTGTGTTTGGTCACTTCACTGGCATTTCTCCCTTTCCTGTAGTTCTCAAAATGAAGTGTGATCTTGCTTTGAAGATTTCAGGCTACCACTGCTTCATAGCAGTGGAATAGATTCCATTGTCGTAACACATCAGTATGTGCTTTCTGCAGCAGTCTTTGCACCAGAGCTTACGTGCCACACACTCTGCACGAGACCGGCTATTCCACCCAGCTGCAGTGTCCCAGGCAGTGCACCAAGACCACCTCCTTCTAGAGGGGTCCAGTATGGAAGACAAGGACAAAGCTAATGGGCTGAAGATGGCATTCCTCCATTCCTGCAAGCATGATATGGTAAGATCTCATTTTTCATTTCATTTCCTCCCTCCGGACATCACTCCTTATCTGATGACTCTGCTTTGGTTGTAAGTACAATTTAGCAGAGAACTGTTCACTCAGGTCAAATTAATTAGAGTTTGATGGGAGGTCTTGGCAGTCTTAGATGCTTGTAAAAATGAAGAAGACTGTGAATGAAAAACTTCACATTAGATATGAGAAAAGAAGCACCATTAGCATAATTTTCAAGGTTTTGAGAATGACACTGGAACACACAAGAACAGAAAATATATTGCAGTGTGTTTACTTAGCCAAGGATTCTGTATGTCACTAGAATCACTTCTTGTCCACTGTGTGTTGGTGGCAAATTTTTTTGCATTTCATTTTTATGTTTAAAAAGACTTTGTCCGATTCCAACCAAACAAGTCATTTGTCGGGGTGAGGGCTGAAAAGTTATTCACATGGTTCGTGTTGCCCGTATGGAAGCTGAGGAGCAGAGCCCAATAGGCCTTTAATACAGAATGCATATCACATTTCAAGCATCTCCCAGAAAACCAGAAGTAGTACCACCATGTAGTATTGCATTTAGCAAAGCTCGGGATTTAAAAAAAAAAAAAAAAAATCTAAAAATCTAAAAATGCAATGTATATTTACATTACATTTTTTCTAAATGTTAAGTATTGTTGTCTTGTATTAATGCGATATCCCTGATTGATTACATCTGTTCACAGAGTAAGGCCGAGAGCCTAGTCCAAGACCTGTTCCTGCAAGACACTTTTGAGCGAGGAAAGACCAACTCTTCCTTAGACCAGGCTGTAGCCACACTCAGTCAGGAGCTGATTGATGACTTCCCTGCCTCAGATCCAAGATGGGCAGAGTCTGTTCCTCAAGGTAGGACCCAGTAATCTGCTTCGTATTCTGTGTACAGTATGTCCCCCCCCCCCCCAAAAAAAAAAAAAAAAAAGAAAAGAAAAAAAAAAGAATACAATCGGATTTTGGCATTGATAACTTTTAATATGATTAAACTATCTGAGTGCTACTTAGGGTCTAAAATATAACATGTTACCTATATTTTCCAGAAAACTGCATTCAGTTTGGTCAAGTGGTCACAGAGAAATGTGGATCATTGTAAAGCATGTCATGGGTCTGTTTCTTCCAAGTTTTAGCACTTGGGTGCTCTTGGAACCACATATTAATGTGTGAACACAGTGGACAGAACTTGAAGGAAAGGGATTCTTGACAAGCTCTCCAAAATCCTCACCTTTCTTTGACCACTGAAGCAAATCAGATGGGATTTTCTGTAAGATGTGGGTAACAAGTAACAGTTTCATACCCTGAATTGTAGTTGGATTGATTCACTACTTTTTAAGCTATTGTTGCAGAGGGTCCCATATGTCGAATTCATGTCGGTGATCAGAGTTGATATTTCCATGTTTATAAATTCATGAACAGCATGCGACTCTTGAAATTCTTGAAAATAAAATCCTTGTGAAATATATGATGTATACAGTAATTTGTGGTTGTTACCTCTACTATACCTCTAAAAATTGAAATGAAATGCTTTAATTTCTAGAAAGAAGTTTATCTAAATGGTGAGACCTTGTTCTGTCAGGTCCATTTTTACATAAGGATAAACAATTTAGGTTAAGGTTGTTTTTTTTTTTTTTTTTTTTTTTTTTAATGACTCTTCCAGATTCCATGGCTTCAACAGGATCCCTCATCCTTCTCCACCAGCTGGAAGACAAAATGAAGGCTCATGAACATCTGATTAAGTTCATCAAGGATGTTGGAATATGGGACATGGTAAGGCTATTTAATGTTTTGCATGCAGTTTGTGCTAGCCATATCAGATTATATCTGTGATATTTTGACAGATAAGAGCTGGTCAAATGCACCAGTGTCTGGAAAAAAAAGAAGAAGTGTTCCCCTCAATTCTCTCACAAAGTTTTCTAGATGTCTTCTTCCCAGATCCAGAGCTAGTGCAACAAGTTTTATCACATTTTGATACTCTCATATAGAAAGTATTGTAAATCATTCATGGCAATGGAAGTGGGAGCCCAATTTGGTACAAAACAAGGATATCAGAATTGGGTGGGACCCAGGGGATATGATTGATGTTTGCGGCTGTTTTATATTATGGTATTACATTTCATCAGACTTCTGTCAGGAATCTTTCTGGATGGTAGGGAAACAGATTTGTCCATATGGTTCAGGTGATTCCAGTGTGTGGACAGAAAAGTGTATGTTCATTTGTGGGAGGTCATAACTGATTGTCTTCCTTACAATGCATGTTCTGACTTTTTCCAAACTTTGAAGGAATCATTCTTTGGGCATTGGATACAAAATTGTTTGTCTGTTTAAGGTGGCCTTCATGAGGATTCAGGAGCGGAGATACGGCAAGCATCATTGCCAACAAATCAATAGTATTTTGTGAGTTATTTGTGAGTAAAATGATTATAGTGACGTCCCAGTATTCCATGTGATTTGTTCGAGCATCTGATCCTCATGTTCCTCCACAGCTGCATTCTGTCGCGGTGAGAGACTCACCTCAGACCACCCACAGTCTCTTGAGTGAGCATGCAGAGAAGTTGGGTGCGGCAAGGATGCTGTGCAACCAACCAGCAAAGTGAGTGTATACCTTCATGCCTATTTTACTAGCTTAGTGCTGTGCAATGGAAACAGGTATGGGTCATTTGTGAGGGAGCAGCAGTGCATTTGACAATATATATTCTCTGAGAGAAATGCTGAGGAAATGCAAGTCCTCTTCACATTTATGTTGACTGTGATAGAGTAAAGTCACACAAACTGAATGGTAGAATTAAAGAAAAATTGCATCAGAATAGGACATTAAAAGAAGAAAGTTCTGAAGGTATTTTCTTTAAACTTAGTGCATACAGAAATACCAACCAAAGATTCTCCTGAGAGACTTTCGGGTCGTGAGGTCAAAGGTCAAGTGAAAATGTTAAAATTTCACTTTTTTCTCTATATCTCACAAATGGTTCAAGGTATCTTCATGGAACTTAGTACATATGCATGTACTGACTGGCAGTAAGTATCTAGGGAATTTAGGGGTCATTGGTCAAAGGTCAGGGGTCAAAGGTCAAGGTCAACTCTGCAACATTTCACTATTTCCCTCTTATCTATGCAATGCCTTCAGGATTTTTCTGGAAACTTAGTGTATGCATGTATTACCAAATAGAGATTCTCTTGGAAGTTTTTTTTTTTCCAAAAAGTCAAAAGGTCAAGTGAAAGTGCTAAATTTCACTTCTTCCTTAAACTTATAAAAGGGTCATAAGTCAAGTAAAAATCCTCAAATCCCCAAATACATGTACCTGCACTCTTAGACAATATAGCCATTCATCCAATTAAACCTAGTTCAAGGGAAGTGAACATTCAACACATATGTGTCAATTATGTGAAACTGTCATCACACTTTGTCAAGACATTGTACTATAGACCTATTAGGAGAACTATGCATTGTGGCGGATTTCTAGTCTTTAATCAAAATCAACTCTAGCTTGGATTGAATATCATGTGATTTAGAGGGTGGAGGTTGCATGTCAATATGCATGCTCTCAAAGTCCTCATAAAATATTATAATTTACAGGTTAAACATGCTATATTTGATTAGTTAAATAAATTTGAATGCAGACATGTTTCTAGAATACTTATGAGACTGTTATTTGATGTTGGTAGGTTCCAGGGTCTCATTGATGCAGCAATCTGCCGAGCTCTGAGGAGGAGGAAGCAGGACCAGGTCCCCTCAGGATTGACACAGAGAGACGTATTCTTCAGACAGGTACAACAAATCAGACGACATTTAACCTTTACACAAAGGCAAAACAGGATTCTCAGTGAAAAAAAAAAGGATTTGCTCGCGTATTGCTGTAAACAGCAAAAGCAAAAGGATCATACCATACCAATTGAATCTAAAGCTTTTGTTTGGAAATGCCATTTAACATTGTGGTGGCTCAATATCAGGATGTGTTGAATTTCATGGAATTACTGTAGACGGAAAATATTGTTTGTGCCGTGTATTTAACGAGTCTAATTTTTTGCGTAACGAGACTCCCCAACCATTTCAGGAATGATTAAATTTGCGATTGTGGGGTACAGCAGCGGACGGAGAAATGCGCACACGCACGTTGCATTCATGTGAGGATCAGATGATATGTTTGCGCAATGTTAAACTGCAATGAGCAGGCATGATATTTTGTTCTAAGAAAATTTTGCGCATGGTTGAAATTGTGATGGTGATATCAATATTGTACTACTTGCATGCGCTCAGCATATAGACTCGTATGTGCACATAGTAGGCTAGGCATCTGTGTGCAGCTGTTGGTTACCTGTGTTGCATGTACATGAACAATTCAAGGTAAAATGTACTTCATTCTTCACAATGTAAAATGATGGTGTTCATGACAATGTATGAAAATGTGATATTGTGTATAAAAAAAAAATGAAAAATCATGTCCAATTCTTGAATTCAAGATGCTTAGTACTGATAAGGTATTTGTGTTATGCAATGTTGCAGGTGTCAAAGATTGAGGATTTTGTCAGTGCCCTGTTGGAGGAAGAGCAGGATCTCCTGTCAAATGAACTCACTCCTCAAGATACAGTCAACATCATTTCTAATGTCAATACAATCATCCAGGTAAGTAGTGAGAGGAATATTTGAGAGGCATAAGTATTTATTGTCATTATTTGATAGGTCATACTCGTCTTTCCTGTTGTTAACTGTAATATTGTAATAATGTTAATAAATTTTGTTTTAAGAGCTTGGGCACACTGGTGGGCAGGAAAGCCAGCCACTGAAGTGTGAATTGTATCGACCGGATGATACTGCACAAGGTTCATTCACGTTATGCTCGAATGCTATTCTATGCCCTGCTTGATTTCACATTAATTAGGTTGACTTGAAGATGTATTAAATACAATTATTGGGCAATACATTTTAACAATCAGACATGTTACAATGGGACTGCCCTAAGTTTTTGGTAGTATTTGAAGGCTTAATGGAGACTGCTGGACAAGGCAGGCAACTTGAAGCCCACTTGATGTGCCAAATAGTCAAGTGAGCTATTTCACTAACTCTTTGTCCATTGTCTTTTGGCGAAAGCTTTTAAATGACATTTTCATCTTCTTTATAACACATTGTCTCATTTCAATAAAATTGGAGTCTTTCTTAGGAGTAGAGGATAGGCAGTTGTTCAAATGATTCAGATGAACCCAATGGAGGGTAGATGGGTTGGTGGGAGGCACAAAGGTTAGTAAATTCAACATATCCAGATCTAGAAGGAGGTACAACCAATTCATATTGACATAGTGTTTAGATAGAGATAGGATTTAGATATATGAAGTCATTTTTGATAGAGAATGAGGTGGCTTGACAGGACACCCGTCAACTTACAGCATTATTTCTTGAGAGAAGCTCCATGACCAAACAAACAAAACAACAAAACCCCCAGAAATTCATATATTATCAATACTCTCTGTGATATAATATTAGAAATTCTGAGTTTTAGATTATGTAGCTGTAATGGCTTGCCCTTTCAATTCAAACGGCTGTCAGTGTCTGCAGCATTCTATGTACATTATGACCAAAGACGCTTAACTAATAAGACACGAAAGTGCGCGCTAATCCTGTACAAAACAAATGGACAGCGCGCAGTCTTCAAGCGTATTACGCACATCACCTGAGACGCGCTGTCTTGACACTTGATAAACAACAGCAGCGGCTTCAGGGACAGCGCGTCTCAGGTGATGTGTGTCTTTGCCTGAGACGCGCTGTCTTTGAAGATGTTGTTGTTTATCAAGCGTCTTTGATTGTGAGATCACGTTGTTGCCAAATTTTTACCTCCACAAAATAATCCTTATTACTTTAAAATCTCGTTCTTCAAAATAATCCCCTTAATCGATAAAAAGCAACGACTATAATCTTTTTAAAATAATAAAGATACCACTACCTTTGGAAATGAATGATGTTCCTAGGTGTACTGAGTTTGTACTTAGCTCCCTTTTGTATCGTCATGTAGGGAAGCCATTTTGTGTCCATTCTTATCGCGCGCCTTCGTATCTTGTTATCTACTATCTTTGGTTATGACCTAACATAATCTGCTGGACTCAAAAAACAATGGCACGATGTAAGAGTACTTGCCCTGCAGACCCAGGGTATTGGTCATTGCCATGTCTGGGGTAGGCTAATCTAGTAATTTGTTATTGCTCACAGAGTGTCCTCCAAGAGGCTTGGCACATCCACCAATCCAGGAGTCTTGTCTTCCAGCCCCACAACATGGCAGCTACTGTCTCCTTGCCCTTTATCTCCTGGATTGGTAAGCTGCCATATACTTCCATTCTTCTCTTCCTAGGTCATTCACTGATGTATAAACAACAATTACAGTTCACTGCACCTGAAGCAGTTTACTGAAAAACCTTGGATTATGTAACTCCAATGAGAAAAACATCTCTGTAGTATCCTCGTAAGGAAATGAAGAGGTCAGTGTTATGTCAGAATATAGTGATCGCAAGAGGAGGTATCCTACAGGTATTGTAGTTGACTGCTTGCATTGCCAGATTCCTGCAAGTAATAGCTTGTTAAGCGAAAAAAAAAAATGATTGAGCAACAAACTTTGCAGAATTGCCAAATGTACTCATGAAAGTTGTTCCAAATCTTGTGCATTGGTCAAGTGATGTGTCAAGGTAAATTGTGTCATCTAATTGCTATTGCATCTGTAAAAGGACTTGTTTACAGAATCCTTGTATGAGTGTCTGCTTGAAAATTTTCCATGGCCCTAACCTGTGATTTGCATCGCTAATAGAGAACAATCCTTCTATAGTAGATGCAGCCCATCTTGGATAATTCAAGATTTTTATTACATACATATGTAATCTTTTCCCTTTCCAGCTGCATCTGGACCAAAGGGCATGAGAGCACTACTTGTGCAGCAGGTAATATATATATTTAAAAAAAACAAAAAAACAAAAAAAACCACCAATTATTGTAGGGAGGAGACAACTTCTTCCAATGTCTTTTGTCATAATACCAGGGAAAGGTCATTTCTCTTGCCACTATTTAGGTTTTTGAAGCCCTGACAATAGATGATAGGAGTATAACAAGAGAAGAAGAAAAAAAAAAAAGAGAGAGAAAGAGAAAATTTGATATTACTTTCGTAGTGTAATGCCATGTATGATACCATATGTTTACAATTGCCAGATTAATGGTACTACCATACTCAAAGCTGTCCGACCAACAGGTAGTAATGTGTTGAGAAGACTCTTGTATGTGTGACAATGTCAATAGTCTGTAAAGACTGGTCAAATTGCGCATGCATTCACTCTTCACTTCACACAATTCCATTGTTTTGTTGTGTTTTACTGATTTCCAACTGAGCCAGTATCAGCCTTCAGACACTATTAGAATATAGGACAGACTTACTGCCATTCATTTAGATGATTTGGAGTTTGCTGAAGTTTCATGAAGTGTAAGACCACTATGCTAGTGACATCTAACTCCAGATAATAGAAGAATGGCAATCTAATTGAATGCATTCATGAGTCTTAATTTCAATCAACAAGAACAACCATTTCACAACGCTCATGAGTGAAATATTGGCCAAAACGAATGCGATGTTCCATGTTATTCCGTGAATCCTAGCCGTCCAATATGATTATTATCATCTATGATCATTAGTTGTATCCATAGAAGGCATAAATACAAAAAAGTACTAAAATTCTTCTAGACTTCGATGTCAAATCTGCACAGTAAAAGGAATGACTCACACTTATGTATGTAGCAAGATTTTTGCACACTTGTGAATTGCAAAAAGAGTTCGCACACCCAGCAAGTGCTCACGCAAGAGACAAGACAAAATATGGTGTATCATTGCATGGCCACTAACAACGGTAGCCTGTGGGGAACTAATACTTTGGCCTATGCGTTTTGTTCAGTACACTCCCGTATTGCACAGTGAAAGTCAAACGGACGAAAATACAATACATATGTGTTTTTAATGTGCCATTAAAAAATGTCCTATATTGGATAATAATAATGTTTATTGAATGTAAATTATGTATCTATTCTTCCACCATCCCCCCCCCCCCCTCATCCCCCTTACCACATGAAACAAACAACAAAATCCAACAAAAAACTGATACAAAAATACTTGAACACATTCCCACCACAGCACAACCTGACTGTGAGCCGTGCTGTAGGCTGCGCAGAGGATGCCCAATCGAGGTCTGGTCTGTTCAGACAACTCCAGGTCCTGACTGACCTCCTCCTGGAGGGGTACGTAGCCCAGCTGGAGTCCACCATGCTGGCGGAAGGAGAAGATAGTCTCGCCTACGCTGAGCTTGAACAGCGCTATACACAGGAGAGATCAGCCTTCATCCACCCATTCCGTGAGTGCCATCCTCCCTGCTAAACTTTGTCCCAAAGAAGCCGACTGTTTCTCTTTTTTTTTCAGTGTTTAGTGCTGTTTT
The DNA here is from genome assembly GCF_964275005.1 of Diadema setosum. NCBI lineage: Eukaryota > Metazoa > Echinodermata > Echinoidea > Diadematoida > Diadematidae > Diadema > Diadema setosum. Next base: position 10,531,914 of record NC_092685.1, on the reverse strand, counting down.
TACCCCCAATACTGCAGGTTTCATAGAAAATACTGTTTTTCCAAATGCTATTACTACACATTTCTGTTGTAGAAAAGATAAAAATAATGTTTTTCCACCAAAAATAAGCTTTTTCATCCATGGATCAGAATACTGCAGTGCCATTTACAAGGTTGGCACCCCTGTTGCCCCATCATAAAGCTTGCATGTACGGATGTAATGTATTGATGAATGATACCTGTCCAAAGGAGAATCAGAACATTGTGTATAGTCTGCAGGCATACAGTCTTTCAGAATACAAATTTCTCAATTTGAAGACCTCATATCACTATTGAAAAATATTTGTGAAGTTTTTCACCGCTGTTCTAAAATCCTATTTAGTATTTAGCCTTGAAAGGTGGGACTGTGGGCAAGTATTGTTTGAGAAACGATTTTTGTGATATTCGTATTGGATGGAGAATGTCTAGAAAGTTTTCATGTATGGAATCAGACTCTGTGAATCAGCTCCATATTTATTCTCTATTTTTGTGGGCTGGTGTATTGGGCTGTTGTGACAAGCATTTGCTCACCTGATCCAAGAACTGGGATAAACTTTTGCAATCACCTTTCGTTTGTATTAACCATTGTGCTCTGTTGGTGACAAAGCATTGTGCAGTTTTGTCTTCTGTAAAATCCATTGTAATTTTTTTCTTCTAAATTTGGCAACAGTCGTTCCCAGGGGTAGGGATACACAATTGCTCGAGTCTTTCATGTAGCCCCCGTAGACCCAGGGATGGGCCCAAAAGTGAATAAATGCGTTGGCTATTTTCACATTCTTTCTCCTTTGCTTTGGTGTTCTCCCTATGAGAACATGGTTTCGTTGTGCATGGTTTTAGAGCTAAATGAATCAGGCTCTGCAATACACTGTATACAAATACACTTTGTAAGTATGGGATTCTGCCTAAAGCTGTTTTATGAGGCCACATAAACATAACTTTCCTGTTCATTCCAATATTTATATGATTAGATTTGTATTACACAACTTTTACTTTAATGTTTTTAAAGTGAATTAAAAGAGAGAAGAAGGAACAGGGTCATAGTGATCTAACATTCTAACATTATATTTGCTTCATAGTGGAGGAGGCTTTGAAGCACTGTGGCATAAATGATTTTGAAGTTGCTCTATTTATGTGATTTTGTGACCAGTGGATTTTGGCCAGTATGAGAGGGCAGCAGTGCTGGCAGAGAAGTACTGTGACTTTGGTATCCTTGTGGAGCTATGCAAGACGGGACCAGGAAGCAGGGACAGGCTGCACTACTATATGGACCAGTTCTCCAACAAGGTGAGCCTTCTTCCCCCCTCCCCCAGATCTCTGCCCCCATTCTCACTCAACCTTGGCTTCACTTTGTCCAGTTTGCCCTGTGTTGCGTGGAATTGTAAACCTTGGCTACAGATGATCAACTGTAATGTTGCCTATTGTGCTAAGATGTCCAATTAAAATCAGTCTCCTTCCTTGTGTAGGTATAAAGGTACCAAAATTAAAAATGAATGTCAGAATGTATGTTCTAGTGAGATACCCGTGATGATAGATTATTCTAGTGAGATACCCATGATGATAGATTTCTGATGAAGGTAGTAAATGTCTCGGACATTTAACAGCCGACATTTTGTAAGAAGAGACAGAATGTCATAAGGCAAAGGCAGCTAAGTCACAGAGATGTACAGTACAGGAGTGGAACATTACAACATTCAAGTAATAGATTTGTTTTGTGTTTATATTTACTTTTCATCATAGAAAAATTCAAACTTTTCATTACTGTGAGATATCAAGATTGATGTCAGAACATGAAATTGTTAAGAACAGTACTGACATTTTTTATGCCTCCGCAACGAAGTGGCCGAAGGCATTATGTTTTCGGGTCGTCCGTCCGTCCGTACGTACGTCCGTCCCGTTTTGTTTTTGTCGATATCTCAAGAACCGTGTGGTGGTTTTACATCAAACTTGGTATGAGGGTATATCCTTGGGGGATAATACTTTGTGTGGATTTTAGGGTCACAGGGTCAAAGGTCAAAGGTCACAGGTTATTTTGTGAAAAAAAATTGAAATTTCATGTTTTTCTCCATATCTCGCAAATGGTTCAAGGTATCTTCATGGAACTTAGTATATATGCTTGTACCGATGGGCAGTGATTATCTAGAGAAGTTGGAGGTCATGGGTCAAAGGTCAGGGGGGTCAAAGGTCAAGGTCAACTTCTCAAAATATCACTACTTTCCTTATATTTATGCAATGAATGAAGGTTTGTTTTTTTTTTTAACTTGATGTATACATGTATTACCCAATATATATTCTGTGGGAGGTTTCTTGCCAAAAGGTCAAAGGTCAAAGGTCAAGTGAAAGTGCTGAATTGCACTTTTTCCTCCATATCTCAAAAGTAACTCAAGGTATCATCATGAAACTTACATATTTATGCATGTTCAACCTAACAGTGATTCTCTTTGGAACTGTGAGGTCAAAGGTCAAAGGCCAGGTTTAGATAATGCTATTTTCCCGTTTAATACTGAAATTATACTTTTTCTCAATACCTTGAAAAATTACTCAATGCATAAACTTATAAAAGGGACAAAAGTCCAGTAAAAATCATCAGTTCCCCAAATACCTGCACTCTGACATTTTAATCATTCATCCAATTGAACCTAGTTCTAGGAAAGTGAACATTCAGCACATTTGTGTCAAACCTGTCATTTTAATATTTTGCCAATTGTTTGAAACTGTCATCACACATTGTCAAGACCTATTAGGAGAACCATGCATTATGGCGGAGGCATATCAGTCGCCGTAGCGATATATATCTAGTTTTTTAATCAATTGAATCTAAATCTCTTTTCCTTTAGATGAAAATCTGCCTAGTATCAAAATATTTTTATATGGTTAAAAAAGGAAGGAAAAAAGTTGCAGACAGGATACAGACATTTCTGATCCTGCTCTGAGGAGATTTGAATTGTCATGAATGTGCTGCGTGCAAAAAGTGATTGTTAAAAGTAGACATTGAAATGGATATTTTTCTTTCTGTTCATCAGGGATTTTCTGACTTTGTGTTCAAGTACTACATTGACAGGGGTAAGTACAAAGCAGTTTGGTATTTTTTTCCCGTCAACAAAAACATGCTCTATCTTTGCACATTGATAAGAGTGACAAGTTAGATATTTCAAAGGCTTTTATTTCTTTCTTTTGGGTTTTTCTTTCTTTCTATTTGTTGATATCAATCATTACGTGATCTCAAATCATGGGAAAACTTGCTAAAACAGTAGATTGCATCCACTGTGAGAGCTAATCAGACATAATCCTTGATGCATTTAATAGCAGAAACATGTGACAGGTGTTAAATGTGTCCTAAGCCTTAATTTGCTGAGAACATTTTATGTGTGCAGATTGCTTTGATGGAAAAGTTCAATGCAAAAATGCTTCATATTGTGCAGTGCCTTATTTGCCATGACTTACCCAAGAGTCTCTCTTTTCTCTAATTTTTGTAGAATTGTTATCAGTTTGATATTGAAACACAATATTTTAAACACCTCATTTTTAAGGCACACTAAGACTTACCAGTGCTACTTTCGTGATGCTCACTTGAAAAGGCTCTAATAATTAAGAACTATTTGTATGTATGATGTGTCATAATGCATGTGAAACATTTTGTTGGTATTAGATTGAATAAATTTACAGTTGCCAAGGGATTCATTCAAAAGATTCCCCAGGACAATGGATTGGCGAAATGAAAGAACAAGAAATAGATAGCAGGCCATTACAATGATATTCTGTGGATTTTGGTTATGACACAATCAGTTTTTACATAATTGATTTATTCAGGTATTTCTAGCTGTAGAGGGCATGATGTGATGAATTGCTTGTCCAAAATAAAAGCTGAGACATTTGATATTTGGTCATAGTTTGGCATGATGGGTCACAAAATATGACAATATCACTTTGTTTAATCTGAACTATAATACTAGTGATCATTCTCTTATAGGTATCAGTCCATCCTTCTTTTTTTTTCAGAACAAGGATGTTTATTTGATGTGTTTTGATTTTCTTTTTGTGAGTATTTTGTATACGTTACTATTTGTTATAGATGATGATGAAAAGCATTGAACCCTTCCAATTCAGATGCAATGTCTCTGATGTAGACTTTCTAAATTTTATAGATAAAGCATATAGGAAGAAGACATTTAACATTATGCTTGATTTGCTATTATGTGACATGGATTCTTCTTGGTCAGAGATAGCCTGGCTATTATTCCTCACATCAAATCTGTGCCCTGTTACAGGTCAACGAGGGAAGCTACTGACTGACTTTGCTCACAGACCTGAGCTGGAAGAGTATTTGCAACCCCATGACCATCTGGGCTGGCTGCAAGACCTCCACACAAACAGTTATTCACAGGTGAACCAGTAGAATGTGAAGGTTTTTGAAATGTGTAAACTATCAGAAATGTGTATTTCTCCATGATTAGAATTAAAAGAAACCAAAAAAAAAAAAAAAAAAAAAGCATTCATTCATGTAGATTTATACTTGATAAGTCATTAGGAATGTCTCTTGTTACATTTTGTTCACATTTATTGATCTGGGTTGTAATTTTTTTTTCTTCAGAAAGTTGAATCACACAGCATTTTTGTTTTTTGTGACAGTTTATCCAATGATATGACAGCCAGTGTCTCATTGTGTTGAAACAAAATATATGATGTGGTATTATCCTATGAAAAGCGATGTTCCCATTATCTAGGTCCAAATTAAAGGGCAGTGCCACTCCATGTTAAAGTTGACTTTTAATGAGAGTAACAGGAAACAACCAAAATGGTAGAAGTCTTAACAAGGTAGCCATAAGATGATAATGTGTTTTCACTGTAGAAATCACATAATTATGTATAATAGAAGAAGTAATGATATCACATTATCACCTTGTAACTCTGCCATTGTAGGGAACTACAAAGAAAAAAAATAGTGTTTAGAAATGTTACAAAGATGATGATTTGGTATATTTTATCCAAACTTTAAATAAGTTGTTGAGACCCACAAATTATCTCTGAGGATTGTCTTGTGTATGTAGTTCATTTTTACCAAATGTATGGCACAGTGCTCAAAGGGTTAAACTGCCATCATCACTGTCTTGTGTTTGTAAAGTATAAGTTATAAAGTATTTGGAGTACATTAACTCATCAAGTCTTGGGTAATTTTGCTGCAGAAATTGTGATCTTTTCATTTTTGAATTGGCAACTCTGAATTTTTACTCTGCCTCCTGTGATATGAGAAAAAAAAGTAGATTGAACTAGCTACATTGGACAACTCCCTAGGTCCACACACGATCAGAAAAAAAAAATGACAAAATTGCCAATTTGAGACTAGCATTAACAGTTATCCGAAATATGACACCAGTTTAAGGATAAGTTAGAGATTTAGCATATTCTTGCACCTTTGATAATTATGCAACTGAAATGATGACCAAGATATTGCTCAAGTGAAAGAGAAGTTTGTATTCTACTTCCATGATATACCAGCAATGAATGATGCACATTTTCATGAAAAGACACAGCACCAAAGCACAAGAAATTTTGTTTCTAAGACTTGATGGATTTCTACATTAACTCACGGAATAATTTCCCATTCATCCTAGCATTACATGTACTGCAACAGTATAAATGGTGATATTCTCTAAATAATTATTCTGCACTGTTTCACACCTTGCAGGCTCAAGCCACCCTGACAAAGCTTGCCATGAGAGAATCACTCTCCATTTCCAAAAAGAAGGTATGTATCCAATCTTCTCTGTAGATCTTATAAACTGTTCATGAAAGAGTGAAATTGCTAGGTATGAATGTATATGATGTAGAATTGTAATTCTGAAGTGGATTTTTTTGTGTGTGTGTGTGTTGCTGCCATGGCTGTACATGACCTATTATACTTTAAAAAAAAAAAAAGTATAATTGTCCATGAGTCTATAATTGGTGAAAACATCTTAGACACCTTTCTTGAAGTAGATATGTGAAGTGATGGTAATGGTTTATTTAAAAACTCATTTGCAGCCATGGAGATGGCTGAATTGCAGAATTTTGTATAGTATCATATTTCATATTATAATAACATACATAATCATACAATCATGCTTCAACCAACATATCAAAATTAATCAAATACACTTGTACTTACACATTGTAAGAGCTGCAATAAAAATTAAACATAATCTTCATGTCACAATCATATATGCATACACCAACTTATAGACTAAAATATATCAAATATACACATATCATTATACTTCTCCAACAACTTTCAAATTTTGTTTATACATGTACTGAGAAAAAAAAAATAGGGCGGGCAGTGATGACATAAAAGATATTAAACAATTGTGTATGGAGACGGAGAGAGAGGAACAAAGAAGGGGTAGGAAGGAGATAGCAAGAGAGATAGAAAGAGACAAAAGAGAATACTTGGAATAGGATATGCAAAGAGATATAAAGTAATGAATCTATTTCTTTTTCATCTTGTGTTTCTGTTGGAATCATCCTTTCAATCCATATAATCATTCAACATTATTATCTTTTGTCATACAAGTGTAGTTTTAAATCTGTAAAGTTTACAACTACAATATTTGATTTAGTGAGACATCTGAATAAGTTTGGGTTGTATTTTTTATTTATGCATTCGTTTGTACTTTTAACCTCCACCTAGGAAGGAGGTACACTCTGAAGTTAATGGCGTTGGTTGGTCTGTTAGCAAAATAACTCAAAAAGTCATCAACAGATTTAAATGAAACTTGCAGGAAAAGTTGGCAATGACACAAGGAACAGACGATGAAATTTTGGTAGTGATCCTGGAATTTTAATGGATTTTGGAAGGATTTTCTATCTTTTGGCATATAAGGTCAATGAACTTTGGAGTTCGAGGTGCTCATACTGGAGGTTTATACTCACACCAAAATGCGTGCATGCAGGGCGCCGCACAGCTGGAAGCTGATGACATATACAAAAGGCTTCACAGGGGGATTCCCATGTACACAAATTAGCGGGTTACAAACTCGAGTTTCCAAGCACGCTTGGTAACCCGCTGGAATGGATAAATAACATTTTCACTACGGAAATCATGTGGCCTTGTACACTTTACCCAGCTTAATGTTTGCAATGTAGTTGAGCTGCAAGTCTAGTGACTTCCTTGGTGAATTGCTGAAATGTAACATAACATAATAATAATAATAATGAATTTTTTTTTTTTCTGGTTTTGGTAACCATTCTTGATTTCCTTTATTTTTTTGTTGGTTGTTATTTCTTTTCTAGACACTCCTGAGCCTTGGAAAGTTAGCAGCACTAGCATCAAATGACAGGCATGGAGAAGAGATCAGGGGTAAGGGTAGATAGACATCTTGCAACTATTAGAAATTGATCACAGAATGAGGTAAACTTGCCGGCATTTTCAATTTCAATCAAGTGTATTAACAAACTTAGGAAGGTAAGATAGCTGGGCTATTGAATTAGTTGGATATGAATTAAAATGGTTCAGGAATGTGAAATTTCTTGTCTAAACTATATTCATTGTATGCCTGAGGCAAATTGTGAAAATTTCGTGTCGTGAAAAAGGTCGTTGGCACCAATTCACAAAAATTTCTTGCCGCGATAATATTTTGCTTTACGGTAGCTTGGTCTTACAGAATTACCTAAAGAAGAGAATTGTTAAACTTTGATTCACTTTATTCTGTGCAAGTACAAGTATGTGTGAATGTATCCTATGGGTAAATGAAGAATCAACTAGGAGGACAATGTTACTTTGTCATATGTTTCAGAATTTTCTCAGGTTTTCAAAAATCACCGCTCATCAGTTGGTCCCTGTTGTCGTAAAGACTTTCAAATCAGAGGGTGCTAAGACAGTGTATCCTGTACATTGCTAACACCTTTGTGGTTAACAACAAAACTAACCAGCTGACGGTTTTAAATGAGGGCAACTTTGCAGAAGTCAATCATGATAAGTGATTTCCTGTAGCTGCGTCAGTAGTTGTATTAATTGCAGGAATGTGGGGGCAGATATTTCAGACAAAAGAACAGCTGAGGGGGATAAACCTATATCAGTATTTTATTTATATATATATTTACAGGGATAAAAATCATGCTTTTATTCACATCACCAAGTGTTTTATGACTGAATCTGAACAATGTCTGGTCAACATAGCACCTAGCAAAGTCTTTATCTCTCTGTTGACTGTAAAAAGAAATTGATGCAGAGCTGGACATTGTCATGCACCATGAGCAGCTACCAAGGGAGCTCATCCACGTGAGTTTAAACCCTTTATGTGCCCAGGCTCTTAGCTGTAATTTGCCATACATTTTTCATCAGCATTTAGTGAATTTCCTCCAAACTTGACCTAATCATCTTCAAGTTTGTCAGACTGCTCAGGTTGTAACAGTGTGGCCTCAATCCGACAGGAAGGCCATGATGATGCAGTAGGAAATAAGGGGGATTAGGTGTTAATCTATATTTATAAGGCAGTGACTTTTTAGACACCTGTGCCAATTGGTGAAGAAATCACTCTTGTGACTTGCCAAGTGGGAATAAAGTGCAGTACGGGTTAATGACCAAAAGTGAATGAAATGAGTGACTCATACAGCATAAGCAAATGCCCCTTCTATCTGACTGTCTGAGTACAGTAAAAGTTACCCCATGGAGAAAGTTGTGTGGAGCATAGACTGTCATAGAAAAGTATGAGTTAACTAATAATGGAAAGGATTCAGATTAAATTAGCATTAAAGCATTTGAATGTCAGTAAATCACAAAACATGCTCTCCTGTCATAGTACATATGCAAAATAGGGCAGTCATAGAAAGTCTTGTATTTCCTGAGAAAAAAAAAATCAAACCTCATTAGTCTTGGGTATGTGAAAGTGTTTTGTTTTTGCTCCAATCTTTATGGAACAGTTATTGGGGAAATAGTGTTGTAAAAAGGTCAAAATAATGCTTATAATGCTTATTCAGAGTTACTCAGTTGTGTCATTTTCATGTTAGATCACAACCAAATTTACAGCAAGTACTACTGTAATTGATACCTGTGTCTGTCTTCTTGATAGTTCTGTTTCTAGTTCATTCCCCCTGCAGTATGGTTGTGTGGCTAAATTGCACAGTGCAAATTCATGTTGATGTCTTTTTCTCGACCCCAATTTCTATTTCAGAACTTGAATCTGAATGAAGATGATCTACCTTGCATGAATCCACAGCAGCTTATTGAGGTAAGATGGAAAAATTTGACTTGAAATTATTTGTATTTTTTTTTTAATCCACAAAGGTAACAATGAACTTTATTACTATTAGTCAAGATGCAAATTACCAATGATGCTTAATGTACACAAGATATGCATTAGAAATGCTTACGGAAATATCAGGAAAGAAAGAAATAGCATAGAAAGGACACGAATGTAACAGTTTAGAGGTAATTTAGAGACATCATAGTTAGGTAGCATCTCAGCTTTTTGAGCGATCCTAATTCTTTAGCAATATCTATAACAAATCTATTGTTTATGTGCTTAGGCATAGGAGGAGAACTAACTTTTTATACATCGTATGGAGTAGCTTAGCAGGTGAATTAATCAAAACAGTATATTGTGAATTGTAAATGTGAGTTGGAAAAAAACCCCAACATGCTCTCTTTTGATACAATGTATCATAATTATTGATCATCATTTAAAGAAAAAAAAAAAACCACCGTCAATACAGATACATGTAGTAAATGGCTCCTCGTGTAAAACAAGAAAATGAAACTGGAATTTTGTTTGTGTTTTATTTTTAATCTGTCTATGTCATTATACCTATTGAGGAGAAATCAATCCATGAGAAGTTATTTTTTTTTTTTTATGAAAGCACTAGAGTGAAAACAGATCATATGGATACCACCAGGTGGTTGCTCTCATGGACATGCTACATGAGTGAGAAATGTTTTCTTTTATATTCAATGCTGTCTTCATCAGATGTATGTGAGTGACAAGAACACTTCCTCTAATGAGTATGATTTCAAGAAGGCTCTGGATTTACTGCTCTACATCCAAAAGGTCAGTCTTCATCCAATCTTTACCAGTGATGATTGATGCAGGTTTGTTTGTTTGTTTGTTTTTGGGGTGGTTATATTTTTTTTTCTTTACTAAAACTATATTAAAATGTCATCATTTTGCCATCTGCACAGTTATGGTAGTAGACTATTGATTTGATCGGGAAAGAAGCATGCCAGAGGCTACCATATGTTTACAAGTACTAGTATAAACCTCCAAATTTCCACTATCAATCCACTGATTTAGAATAGAAATGCAGATTAAATTTGAGTGCATTCAAAATGTGGGGTCAGAAATACCTTTAGTGTAAACACAATCAGCCTTGTGTAGTTTCAATTATCTAAAGCCAATTTTATAGGTACCTTTCATCGTAGACTTTAGAATTAGAGAATATTTTGATATAGTTCATAAGTTACTTGTATGGTACATGCATTCAGGGTAGGCACCCCTGTGGTAATGTAGAAAAAAAACATTGAAAATGTTATTTTATTTCTACAAATTTTATCCAGTATTGCTTTCTTTTCCCCAACAGGGCAGTCGAATCTACAATGATCTGAAATTGAGGATCTGGTCCAGAGCAATATTAAAAGACAGGTAGGTACTCCAACCAAAGAGGATGCTTAGAACTAATAAGGCCATCAGGCCTTGCATTTACGGAGTTTTATAAAGCATGCTGGTGCATGTATGTAAGTTGCCCTTATATTTTTGAAGTATGATGAAACATTAAAGAACAGATTGAGGTATGCCATGACTCAGTATAGCCACAGTCTGGCTTTGATAGTTTTCTTTGTAGTACTTAAACCACAGTCAGTAAAATTTGTATGATACCTTTTTGCTGTGGTTATGCTGTTGTATCCAATGTGTATAACAACCGTAATGTTTTTTAAATCAGAACTGTGATATGAGTAATTTGCTATTTTTCATAGCAATCAGAGCATTTTCAGAATTTGACCTAATTTGAACTATAACTCATTGCCCACATCTTACAGAAAACCGCATTTGATTTGCTTCAGTGGTCAAAGGGAAATGAGGATCTTTGTAGAGTATGTCAGGAATCTCTTCACTCCAAGTTCTGTCTATTGTGTTCACACATTAATATGCAGTTTCAAGAGCATCCAAGTGCTAAACTTGGAAGAATCAGACTCATGACATGCTCTACAACAATCCACATTTTTCTGTGACCACTTAACCAAATTGAATGGGGTTTTCTGCAAAATAGAGCTAAGATATTATATTTTAAGACCCTGAAGTAGCATTTAGACAGTTTAATCATATTGGGTGTTATCATTGCGAAAATACGATTGTAATTTTTTTTTTTTTTTTTGTCCCCGCCGAACGAGTTCGAGCAGGGGACTATGAAACGGGCTCCGTACGTGTGTGTGTCCGTGTGTCCGTGTGTCCGTCCGTGCGTCCGTGTGTGATCAAAATGTTCAAAATGCTACTCCTTCGCCATTTCTAACCCGATTTTGATTCTGTTTGCTTTATATGATAGCACTGCATGGGAGCTTTGAAACTTCTATACAGAATTTCAGTTGTGACCTTTGACCTTGACCTTTGACCTATATTGTACATTTTGCTTCAAAATGCTACTCCTTCGCCATTTCTAACCCGATTTTGATTCCGTTTGCTTTATATGATTGCACTAGGTGAGGGCTTCAAAACTTCTACACAGAATTTTGACCTTTGACTTCTTTGACCTTTGACCTTGATTTTTGACCTATATTGTACATTTTGCTACAAAATGCTACTCCTTCGCCATTTGTAACCCGATTTCAAGTCCGTTTGCTTTAAGTGATGGCACTAGGTGAGGGCTTCAAAACTTCTACACAGAATTTTGACCTTTGACTTCTTTGACCTCTGACCTTGATTTTTGACCTGTATTGTACATTTTGCTACCAAATGCTACTCCTTCGCCATTTCTAACCCGATTTCGATTCCGTTTGCTTTATGTGATGGCACTAGGTGAGGGCTTCAAAACTTCTACACAGAATTTTGACCTTTGACTTCTTTGACCTTTGACCTTGATTTTTTACCTATATTTTACATTGGCTACAAAATGCTACTCCTTCACCATTTCTAACCCGATTTCGATTCCGTTTGCTTTATGTGATGACACTAGGTGAGGGCTTCAAAACTTCTACATAGCATTTTGACCTTTGACTTCTTTGACCTCTGACCTTGATCTTTTTACCTATATTGTACATTTTGCTACTAAATGCTACTTCCGGCGGGGACATATATTACGCACCGCGTAATTTCTACTTTTCCTTGTTTTTGTTTTTTTTTTTGGGGGGGGGGACATACTGTATAATATAACATATACACTTGAAGTGTAAAATATTGTCTTGTATATCATAGTATAACACATGCTAATCCCTTGGGAGTTTTATTTTCCCCTCAAGACAACACAGGAAAACATAATTTCTTTGACAAAAATAAGATTCCCACAAGGATGTCAAGTGTTATATTACACCTCTTAAAAGGCAATATCTGTAAAATGTTCAACTGACTTGAGTGCAGTGATCATACACTAATCATGACCATGCTATGTGACTTGTCTCCTCATTGTCTAGCTGGAATGAGATGCAAGGAGTTGACCCATGGAACTTCATCAAGAACTCGATCTTCTTCAAGACAGTATTGTTGGCATACAGAGAAGGTAAAGGAAGACCCATAAAAGGGCGCCATAACTATTTTTCCAGTTAGAGAAATTAGAAAAGGAGCCTGTAAAGCAGACTAGTTCACTGAGTTAAGGATCCAACACTGCAGGAAACCTGCTTCCCAAATCTTAACAAGCATTACAGTTTTGCCAGATACTCATACAAAATAGAAATTTGGTATGAAATTCAACTTACTGAAGGAAGAAATATAAATGTATAGAGGACACAACGTTGCCATAGGTATTGCAAAATATTTTACTATTTTACCAATCATAGAACCTACATGATTAAGGGAGCATTCAACATTTGCCTGACAATGTATCACATTCATTGGCATGCGAAGCATAGCCTAGCCCTTGCCACCGACAGGCCTGCACTCCATAGCTAGTGCAGTGGATGTATGGTTAAGCAACAGGCTCACTTAAGATTAAGTGTGTCAAGTACAGTAACACCAGTGACTGATGCAATGAACTATTATAGATTATTACTATCATCTACTGTATACGCTGTTATTTTCGCGTACAGATAATTTCGTGAATGACGAGGCCATAGACATTTTCATGAGATGTTGTTTTCATGAATTGACGCCGACACTTACGTTAATGTACTATTAACAGGGCGCATGGAGACATTTTCGTGTGTTGTTAAATTCACGATGCAACTGTAATTCTCGAAAATAACAGCTTATACGGTATTCTGCATTGAATGAAATGTGTTTTTGCCTTGTTGTCATTATGTGCATTTCAATGCCTGATACAAAGCTAACTTAATTCAGTTTATACAATATGCCATCAAAACTAAAGTAAAGCTCGTCTTCAATGATTGTTTAGAAACAGATACATGTAATCATATATGTAGTCTGAGCCTGTGAATGATCATAAAGTACATGTAAGTTATGATGTAATGTTTAGGCCAATGGATTGGACATCATGCAGTATGTGAAAGATTCCATATTTGGCATCAGTCAATCTGGCAGAAGGACAAAGGTCACAGTTGTTTGGCCAAAATTCCCCAAACACCTCAAAATGTTGATTTTGTATAAAATTGCCAATGTTTGCAACAATCAAGCTGCTGTAGTTTCATGTATTCAGTCATTTAAACCCACCTCCTACCCCACCCCTCACCCCGCTCCTCTCTTTTTATTCTTCTATGTTTTGTGTTTTATTTTTGTCTTGTATCTTCAGATTCCATGAGGACTTTTGATATTTTGATGAATTGCCACAAATTATTAAAGTTTGTGCTCACATTGTGTTCTTGAATGTCTCTTTCACTTATGACAGGCCTGGACCTGTCAGAGTGCCTGTCAGACCCTGACTCGCTGCTCCAGGACCAAGAGCTTTCTGAAATCAGGGACAGTGTCCAGTTCCAGTACCTGCTCCAGACTGGATTTGAGCAGATAGGTCGGATGCTCTATGCCAAATGATGGTCTCGATGAAAAACCTATATGCCAAATGAGGGTCTTCATGGAAAACCTGTATGGCATTTCACATGCATTATAATAGCAGTGTGCCTAAAACCATCTTAACTCATAATATAAAAGTGCATGGTGAATATGCATGCGGATTTAAGAATCATGTCACTATGTTTTCATTGTCAGATTCTGAACACAAACCATTGCAGAGTCACAAAAAGTGCCTCTATCTTACTAGAGTGTGGTCGAGGTATGACTGCAAAAGAAAGTTTGAAACCGGCTGACCTCTATGACCTGTTGATCTTTGCTGATGTGTGTTACCCTGGGTTTCTTGTTTTGTGTTTTATACTCACTGCATTCCTGTCATTCTGCATGGCTTATTTTATGTTTGCTTCCACATTCTGGAAGTTTTTCATGACATGTCATTCTCTTTTGCTCCCCAACTGATATGAAGGCCTCATTTTGTCTACTTCTTACTGTTCTGACAGTCCCACTGGATACTTATTTAATCCAATTATGGGTTCAAAATTGTCAAATTTACTCACTGCACATACCAAATAGACAAAAACAAAACAAAACAAAACAAAACAGCAACTTGTGAAAAAGATGGAAACATTACAGTGAAGATTTCAAAATGTTCCCCCTGTTGGCAGTAGTCTGGATGAGCCTTGCTCCCGTCAGTTGTGTCAATGGTGCAATGTCAGGCTCCCCTGGCTTCAGTCAAAAGTGCACTCTTAAAATAAGCCCACAAAACAAATCTACTTGCATGTTCTTATCATATATTTTAGAAACAGGGAAGAAAACTTGGTTTCTTTGAAGTAATATTTCCATATCATACACTGAAACAAGTGAATAACAATTGAAATATCAGGAATTCAAATTTTCTATATTCACAACATAGTCCACATTGCTGGTGAATGTTACGTGATAGAATGAAGAAATCAAGTGCTGTGAATATGTTTTCCTTACCGAGTGACTAGGTTCATGTGTGATTTGATTGTTGACCATA
Organism: Diadema setosum; assembly: GCF_964275005.1. Taxonomy (NCBI): domain Eukaryota; kingdom Metazoa; phylum Echinodermata; class Echinoidea; order Diadematoida; family Diadematidae; genus Diadema; species Diadema setosum. The sequence goes on along the minus strand of NC_092685.1, from coordinate 10,516,801 downwards.
GTAGGCATTGGTCCAGTGAGGTCATTGAAGGTCTATAGTGCAGGACTTTAGATACTTCAGGTCAATCCATTCTCTATGCAAAGCCTGGGATATAGGTCAATCTATATAAAGATAAGAGACCTTTTCATTTTTGTATATGTCACTTTATGATTTCTTGGCATTTTAAGCTGCTTCAAAGAGTGCAGAGAAGCTCAGTTTATCAGATTTCATACCAAATGTTCATTTGCTCTTGGATGTAATGTGTGATATACTGCCGAGGCAGAGCAATTAAATGTGACATGGACATGATCTTAATGGAAAAAGCCCAGACACTTCAGATAAAGTCATTCTACATTTTACTCATATGTGGGTGTCTTTTCACAAGGCTCCTGTTGGAAAACAAAATCTCTGCTACGTGAGATATTGCTGAAGCTGAGCAGTAGAATACGACCATGGACAATGATCCTTACCAATAAGAGCTCAGACTGTGCTTAAACTGAAATTAGACATGTGTTGTTATCCTCCCTGTGTGGTGGTCATAGTTGTCATGCTACTGTGCATTCACACAGAATTTTACAATATCAGGAGAATGTTGTTATGGTGTCAGATTTCAATGTTTCCATGCCACCTCACATATCTTCCTCACACACCATGTGGGTATACATTTACTGGGTTTCCTTTGAAATGAAATCAGACGGAAAATAATTCTTTTGCATCAAAATTGTACTGATTCAATATTGTACAGTTTGATACAAGCTTCTTGAGGGAGGAGTTAAATGCAATCCCAAGTTTGTTTAGCAAATTGTCAAATTTGCATGTGATGCGTAGACAACAATTCACAGGACTTTCTACTTGGGCACAATGTCTTTTATTTGAATGTGTTAGAAACATATTCAGGTGATAAATACCCAAACTGCCCAGCTTGTAAACTTGTATAGTTTGAGAAACCTTCGTTAATCTCCCCATGTAAAATCTCTGATACAGGTTGTACCATGTCCACTGAAGCATGGAAACCTGGTTTTTTTTTTTTTTGCAGATAAACATTGTATATGCTTTGTCCTTGGTTTCCTTGTGAATGAATGTGAATTTGTAAAACATTTTCTTTCATAAAAATTCCTAGTATGTATCTTTTTATAAGGCTTCTGTTGGGGGCACAAAACTGCTACCGTGTACATGGGAATAAATTAAAGATGTGTATTTGCTGAAGAATACAATTGTCTATTTTTGGAGAATTTCATTTGTGTTGATTTTATTTTTCATAGAAAGATCCTGAAAGTCTAGATATCTGCATTACAATCAATGCACACAAACTTTGTGCTTTCGCGTACAAATACCGTATGTATTAATTTTTTTTTTTTTTCCCAGCTTCAAGCTCATGCTGAAGGGGAATTCTAAATCTTTTGCTACTTTCAATGTATTCAGCATGTATATGTCCTAAATTATTAGGAAATCAATGGGAACTAAAAGATGGCAAAATTGTACATAAAAATTAAGACTCTATTCAAGTGCATACAGTTTTTTGGGTATGCATATGTGTGTGCGTGGGTGTGTTTGTATGTGTGCATGTTTTGTAATGTGTGCATTACAGTGCATGTATATCTGTAGCAGCTCAGTAATGTATGTATTCACTAAGACAAGGAAAAGAGTGAACTCAAAATTGTCAATGTGGTCATAACTTCTCATAGTTGGTGATCAGCTTTCTTGCACAAATGTACTTGATGCTATGAGTGAGTGCATAAAAACATTCCACACAAATTTGTTTTTTTGAAAATCACAGAATTGTGTCACATGACCAATCTGGAAAAACTCATTCACAATTTTTTTTTTCTGTCACTTTTTAAAAGACATGTAGTATAGCTGCAGATACTGCTAAAATACAGGCCATTACAATTCTACAAGGAAACTCAATCTTTATGGATCAGAATTTTTCATCAGTGGGCAAATACAGAAGCCTCATGTAGATACAATTTGTAAAGTGGGCTGCATCTGCCAGCCTCCCAATGTCAACAAAGAAAAATACCATAAAGACTAATCATTACTTATTACTACAGTGTACTTGTGTTTCGGCTGTAGTCAGTGCTTTATGTTGGAGTTTTGTTTCTTCAAGGACACGCTTTTGATACTGTGCACGGTAATTTCATATCTGTTAAATCACTCACAATTATTTTGGACATATTGTTGCTGGGGTGACAAGACCTGATACATGCATCTCAAATTTGGGTGAAAAGATATATATATATATATATATATACATGTATATATATATATATATATATATATATATATATATATATATATATATATATATATATATATATATATATATATATATATATGTATATATATATATATATATACACATATATATATATATACATATATATATACATATATATATATATACATATATATATTTATTTATTTATTTATTTTTTTTTTATTTTTTTTTTTTTTTGGTCAGATAATCAGTTAAGTGATGTCCTGTCCACATCCTAACTGCCTTACCCTCAAAATAGAGCCCTCATGGCATGTCAAAGGCAAGGCTATCCCATTTGATTTAGTGCTTTGGCTGCCATGTTTTTTTGCTCACCTGAACATTTGACATTCTGTAGATACGAGGTTTTGTCGCCCAGGCGACGAGTATGCTAGTGTGTCTCACACTGTCAAAGTATTACAATGTATTTCAAGTAATGGACCAATGTGCAAATCAAAGTAAGGTGTGTGACCTTCAGTCCATTATGAAATCAAATATTCACTTGGAGAAATTGATAAACAACATTAACCATTTCAAACCACAACTCTACCAACAATGATTGTCAACACATTCAGAATTCGGAGATTGATTTTAGGTTCATTTTATTAAAAACTGCAGATATATACATACATGTACATGTAGTTGCAAGACAGTTACCAGCACCATGTAGCATTCCTACACTCGCATAGGATGAGATACTCTACATGGTCATGCATTCAACGTCACACACATGAAATATCTCAGTGTACTCCCTCTGAAGCATCATGCAATCCCTTACAAGCAGGCTATGCACAAAATGTACATTCAGTCACTCGCCTGTCACACTGACAAATTTTTTAAACATCTGCACACCATCATGGCAATGAGCCCCTTCCCATACACTTTTTTACTTTCTAAACAAGAAGATTTCTGTTTTAACCCATAAAATTAAATACTGATTACATCCATGAGCCAATGTGTTTTGTCAACAATAAGGTTACATACTGCGAGGAACTACGGTGACATTATGTATACTTTGGCTTTGTCACAATATCCTGGGTTCTCTCAAACCAATAAACACACAATGCTATTGCACAAGATTTTTTTTTTTCCCCTAGGGCTAATGCCAAGTCTCTCAACAATGTTCCACCTCTGTTCACAAAAGTCTGTGTGGTCATAAACACAACCCCACTGTCTCATCATGTTGTGGACTAACGGTTCAAACTGGGCCTCCTTTTCCCATCACCTTACTTATCTCTCATCTGAGGTTTTCATGAAAAAAAAAATCAAAACAAAAAATGCATATTTTTGAACAATAATTTAGTGATTACAACCCTTTTGAAGCCTGAAATTTTTCACAGTTTTGGTTTAAACACAAGAATTATTTGATGTAAAGGATAACTATATTTCTTTCTGATTCCTAAAGAACACATTATTATTTAGTTCCATAATATTATGCCCAATTTTAAGGAAACTTCTAGTATTTGACACTTTATCTATCAAAGCCATAATGAAAAGCACAGGAAACTGCACTTCAAAAATATTCCTTCACAGAAAACATGTAAAATCAGTACAGTGGAAACTCAATAAACAAAGATCCTTGGGACCAAGACAATTAACAGAATTTTGTTCTCTGTATCAGCTATTTCGTTATATCAGTAGTCAATAAACAATACAAAACAAAGGATTTAAATTCATTGGGACCGGAGAAATAAGTTTGTTACATAGATAAGATACGTGTACTTTGTTATGTCAAATCTCTTTATATCGAGTTTTCACTGTATCAATTCACACAAAAAACTACAAGGATTTTTAGACAAGATACATCACAGTAACCATGACAAAGGATGCTACACGTATTACAATTACTATTAGCTGAGAGTGTCATGTTCATTACATTTCTATGGATAGTACCTTTAACATTTTTCTTTCTTGTACTAAAATTGAATAAAAGTAAATGTTTTCTTTCAGTCAAATAAAACTCCCTCTGCAATAAATTCTTCATAAAGTCTGACACTACCAAGAACATAAGGTGCACTCCCGTTATAACGAAAACAGTTATAGCAAAATTTCGGTTACAACGAAGTAAAAATTCAGGCCACAACATTATCCACTCTATGTATTTCTACTGTCTATTTGTTGGGTTGTAACGGAATTTCGATATAACGAAAGAAAGTTGCAAGTCCCAAGGACTTCATTATAACAGGAGTCCACTGTAATATCACTGAACCCAAAGATGAAGATGTCAACTTTAACAATGTGACCCCTTCCTGACACAGCATCCGAACTACAAGATTTTGCATCCAACTGACTGCCTGACCAACCGCCTGGACACCTGACCCGAGAGTGATTCCTACACACCCCAATACACACTATGTGTGGGTGGGGGCATAAAAACAAAAAACAAAACAGGACAAAACAAAACACACAAACAACAAACAAATTGGGAACTATCTTTTAGACAAAACAGAAGTCTCTTCCACTATCACATCTGTCCATTCTCTCAATAACAGGAATATTTTATTGTTGACAACACAAATTCAAAAGCTTGGTTTGCAGTCTGCAAGACAAGTCTACGCCTTTTGAATAATGCACAAATACACATGCACCTATTTGGAACTGGGATGTACCATGGGTGTATTTCAAGTCCTTGAGTCTCTGGGCTAAAAGTTTTTGCTCTTTCTGTCCGAGGCTGTATCCACCACCTCTGTGCTCAACATGCGCCCACAGTGTACCACTGCTGCACCCAGCCCAACAGCATGGCCAATAAGAGCACCTATGCAGCATGAAATGGGCCATTTCTGAAATAATTTCACATATGGGGAAATTACAGAAAAAGAAATAGACAAGAAATATTATATACAATGTAAGAATGCTTGCAAAGCTAAGTGACAGTCATGGTTTCTAGTATTTATATACCAGTTTCAAATCACTGGCAAGCTGTATAAGTATGACTGATTCCATTCATTTTAGGTAATCCTCCACAGTTCCCCAGCTGATACTAGTCTATCTGTCAATAAATGTTTTTCTACAGTCAATTTCTATTACTTATACATCCAGCACTAGATGATTACGACTTACAACTTTACCACTGGCTGAAAACTCAGCAGCATGTCAAGGAGTATAGGGTTCATCCCCCCCCCCCCCACGTACACACACAAATAGATCTTGCAATGAATATGAGGGCTAGACATGTAAATGTGAGAGTTCTTGCCAATAAAACCTGTGTATCATCCTTGATGGTATTCAATGGGTAACTAAACATGGAAATCTTGGTCACACTTGTTTGATTCCACCTCACCTGCCATGGACGATCCCAATCAAGGGGGATGGGAAAAGCTCCAAGCCATGCTCCCAGCAGACTAGCTACAACTATGTACACCAGACCAGTCTCAATTCCAGCTTGAAGTCTGACAACACACAAAAAGATCACATTCTTTGTGCTCATATAATTATTGAAAGTAAATAGTTTTTAAAAAACAATTTTTTTTTTTAAAGGCAAAATAGGGATTCCTATCTTTAAAACAGTAGGGCAAATATGTCCAATTCGAACAACTACAAATTTGTATATTAAACAAAGAAAAGTAGAAATTACGCGGTGCGTAATATATGTCCCCGCCGGAAGTAGCATTTTTTAGCAAAATGTACAATATACAAATTTGTAGGTCAAAAATCAAGGTCAAAGGTCAAAGAAGTCAAAGGTCAAAATTCTGTGTAGAAGTTTTGAAGCGCTCACCTAGTGCCATCACATAAAGCAAACGGAATCAAAATCGGGTAAGAAATGGCGAAGGAGTAGCATTTTGTAGCAAAATGTACAAAAAATGTAGGTCAAAAATTAAGGTCAAAGGTCAAAGAAGTCAAAGGTCAAAATTCTGTGTAGAAGTTTTGAAGCCCTCACCTAGTGCCATCACATAAAGCAAACAGAATCGAAATCGGGTAAGAAATGGCGAAGGAGTAGCATTTTGTAGCAATATGTACAAAACAGGTCAAAAATCAAGGTCAAAGGTCAAAGAAGTCAAAGGTCAAAATTCTGTGTAGAAGTTTTGAAGCCCTCACCTAGTGCCATCACATAAAGCAAACGGAATCGAAATCGGGTAAGAAATGGCGAAGGAGTAGCATTTTGTAGCAAAATGTACATACAGGTCAAAAATCAAGGTCAAAGGTCAAAGAAGTCAAAGGTCAAAATTCTGTGTAGAAGTTTTGAAGCCCTCACCTAGTGCCATCACATAAAGCAAACGGAATCGAAATCGGGTTAGAAATGGCGAAGGAGTAGCATTTTGTAGCAAAATGTACAATATAGGTCAAAGGTCAAGGTCAAAGGTCACGACTGAAATTCTGTGTAGAAGTTTCAGAGCTCCCATGTAGTGCTATCATATAAAGCAAACAGAATCAAAATTGGCTCATAAATGACAGAGAAGTAGCAAATTGAAGATTTTGATCACACACGGACGCACACACGGACGCACGGACGGACACACGGACACACACACGTACGGAGCCCGTTTCATAGTCCCCTGCTCGAACTCGTTCGGCGGGGACAATAAAACTGTACAACATCAGAACTATTGGTTATTGGAAGATTACTTATTAATTTCACACATTGCGGTTAATGGTTTCAGATGAAACCATAAAAATACAGATTAGAATGGTCAGTAAGTGGGTCACAAGAATCAAAGACTTTATATCGTCGCTGGGGTGATAAGACCTCGTATCTACAAAATGTCAAATGTTCAGGAGAGCCAAAAAACATGGCGGCCAAAGCACTGTGGCAAATGGGATAGCCTTTCCTTTGACATGCTGTGGTGGCTTCATTTTTGGAGTAAGACAGTTGGGAATTGGACAGGACATCACTTAACCCATTATTTGACCATTAATCCATAAAACTCATTTTCACCAAAATTGCAGATACAGTACAAGGTCTTATCACCCCAGCGACGATATGAAGTTGACTAAAAGAGTGGAGAATTTAATGAAGAACATTTTTTCATGAAACCAGCGATCAAGTTCCTTACATTTGCTTTTAAACAATCATCATTACTGTTCTTACAACGAAAAACATAATTTCTTCATTATTTGACATACTTTCTGGTTTTGAATATCCTGTTGAGCTGTTCACCATCTGTTCCAATCATGAAGAATGTAGGTAGGGCAACCAATGTGGTCAGGAGCACTGCAAAGATGGCAGTTTCCTGGACTGATCTGGTTGTACACAAACATGCAGATACATGTAGGTACTTAAACTCTCTAATCCATATTCAAGTTAACTTTGATAGAGATTTATCTTACATGTAAATGAAGAAAAGTGTTTGAATACAAGACAAAAATAAGAAAGATAAACAATTTCATGCTTTCATATTTTCATATGATTTTGCAAAATGACAGACAAAAGATTAGATGTCAATGTGTCACACATCTCCAATCAGTCTACACACAAATTGCAATTTCTGAAGAAATAGTACTGGTATATTTCACATCCAACCACTCTAAAGCTCTTATCATTTTGCAATGAATATGTTTTTTTAGTCAAAGGAGCACTTTCTTTTGCTTTTTCAAAAAACAAAAAAAAACTAAACTAAAAATGATGTTAGTTGATATTTCAGGGAATAATTTCCTTTCTTGACTTTGAATAGCAATTTAAGTCAATGAACAAATATTTTGCACAAATTGGTATACTATTCTACAAGTATGAAATGAAATTGCTATACAAATTACATTTTGTATAGCAGTCATATCTAATATGCATAGCAATTTGCTATGGTAATATTCTTGACTGTAGGAATATCAAGGGAAGCCTAACACTGGAACTATCATGACATGGAAAGTCCTGAAAATTCCACATTTAACAGATAATCAAAGCAGTTTCAGCAACTGCAAAAAGAAAAAAATATGACACTAAAATTACTCGACCTGAAGCACAAAATTTCACATTCATGAATGTATATGCAGTATCACTATACATAAGGTTCAGTTACTGAGGTTAGGTTACATTATTTCATTTCATAAAGCAGGAAATGCAAAAATTATATCCTGTGTATATACAGTGTACATGTTAGCGCCACCAACTAGATGCCTTACTCTGTGAGTGGAGCTCCATACAGCACAGCCACAGTGTGGAAGAGTATGGAGCTAAGGCACAGCAGCAGTCCATATTTCAGAGCTGTCTTGATTGTTGATGTGATGAAATGCAAAATGGCATGTGGTCCCTTCAGACTCTGTGGGGCAAAACAACTAAAGTACATCAGAATCATTGTCAAAACTTTCATGATGCACATGAAATCTTCCATTGTTCATTACTTTCGATATAGTTTCTGGGGTCTTTAAATTTTTTTTTAACTATCTAGGATCAACTACAGACTCATTGGCATTTCTTTCAGTATGGCTGGGGGAACATTCTAAATCGCTGTATAAAGTTTAAACTTCGATGTGTGGGACTATAAAGCCCGCTGTAAAGGCAAACAATAGTTACGTTCAGACGACAAGCCCTATTAGGGCTTGTCGTCTGAACGTAACTTCGAGGTTAAGCTCTTGCCCCCTAACTTCGACGTGCGTCCACACAACAAAGCTTAACCTGGAGGTTAGGAAACCTTGAGGTTAAACTCCTGCCCCTTTGAGTGCGTTGATTTTTGTGTCCACACAGTGCTTAACTATGAGTGAGGACCCATACTCATACTTCTTTTTACTTTTTGATCATCCACCCTCCCTTGTTTAATAATCACCCCATTCATAAATACAGAAAAGACTAGTTGCTTTACTAGGTTATACGTAACTAAATCATACACAGCTTCGTCGCTGTAAACACAGCGCGTCTGGTCGGGCTAGCCTGGCCTATTGTACTTTAGGTTTACATACGAATCTTCCATAGAATCATGGTCTGGAGCTACAAACGTTTGTACCTCCATGAATCTAGTATATTTATTCTATTTTACCATTTTGCTGGTAAGCCGCCGTAATATCAGGTCGGGCCTATTTCAAGAGAATGCCCCATTTTGAAAAGGGGTGAAACATTTAGTCTTTGAATACTTGATGTAAGTAGCCCGACCAGACGCCAGTGATAGGGCCGGAAAGCCGCTAACCGCTAGCGAGATGAGCATACCTTTCCACCGCTTGAGCTCAGGCCGCCGCAATCAGCGTCGTCCCGTGGATGTGAACGCGATAAGTGCCAACTTCCAACGCATTGCAGCACACCATACAATATGCACCACGGTTTAAGCGTTGATAACGGGTATAATATTAACAAACTGTCTCCATTTGGAACAAGAACAATCAAAACTGACACTAGATGAAATAATGAGAACACTATAAGAACGTAAAATAGTGATTTTACGTATTTCCGTGACATCCGCTCGGACGACATAGAAAGACTGGAGGCTGCCATCTTCGTGTAACTCCAGGCATCACAAACGCCCTCTAACGACAAAAGAAGTAGCAGATTTAGCTGGATGGTCATACATTATTCTCCCCTTCTTTGTGGTCTTGTTCTCTGCCTTGCACTCCGATGACTTAATTAACATCTCCATTATGAATAAAATAATTGTAATTACAAGTGATTTTTTTTTTCTGCTTCTGTTTGAAAATGTAACTTAATAATAGCCTGACGATGAGAGTATGTATTAATACTGAGTGGCAAACTATGAGAGTTTGTACCCGCCAGAACTGCAAAGCACCATATAATAGTACATGTGCCACTGGTTATGTTGCCTTGACGAATGAGGTTCTTGATCTTTCATCAACTATATTCAGGGCTGCCAACCCTCACTCATTGAGAGTGAGACTCTCTCATTTTGGTCCTTTCTCACTCTAAAACTTTATTTCATTTGCATGCATTTCTATTGATCTCACTCATTTTGACTCCAAAATTATAGCATTGGCCTATGGGAGTCTCACTCTCAAGTAGTTTCCAATGTTGGCAGCCCTGTATATGAAGAGTTTGTTTGCAAAAACCGGTAAGTCCATATTTGCCAAATGGAGATATTTGCGATTAAAGGTCAAGAAAAATAAAGAGAATAATAAGAAAAATTTTGCTTCTTTTGACAATAACTTCAAAAATATACCTTTATATGGAGTGACCAATATATCATTTTAAAAGGTATTATTTTGTATTTTATGACAGAGATCGTACTTCAAAATCTTCAAAAATGGACTTATCGGTTTTTGCAAACAAACCCTTCATATATTCCATGAAAGAGATAATTGAAAATATGTCGACGAGCTGCTATGCAAAGAAATGTGAGCTAATTAATCATCACTACATCACGACAGAAGTTTTACGTGTACAGCTTTCGGTTTGGTTCAAAGCCAGATAACGGAGTGAGCTTTAGATTGGGATTATAGGTTACTTCGCGGAGTAGGCCTACATGGATGGCTACAAAACTAGGGGGAATGACCATGTAGTGACCATACTACATGTAGGCCTATGTACCCTCCCCTGGGGAAGAGTTACCATTGATGATTATTTATCTCATCACTCCATGAGGAACAGACAACCTCATGCCTAGTGTGATGTAAAAACTCTCAAAGAGCATAGGAGGAAAATCTCTTTGAAAACTCTGGATCCCCTCATCGCGGCATGTACTGTCTATACGGACTTTACGCATGTACCAACTTACAGAAAGCTACTCTGTAAAACCTGATTTTGAGTTGCCTTGTGGGTCTATGCATGCAAAATGGTCCCAGGATATATTTATACCACTAGTTACAAGTCTCATTCTGAAGAGGAGTCAATCGGACGCCGAGTCGGTGATGCATGGATGCCAGGAAACTCATCAAATGACTCATTACCCGTACGTAGTAATTATGCATTATTTACCAACAGGCTCGTCAGAAAGGGAGATTGCATGGGTGCGAAAATGGAATGAAGTTTATTGATTATATTTTTTCAGTTGAGATGTACTGTTTATTAAATATATATCATGGTTTTTTTATTTGTTTGTTATTTCTATCACTTTCTTTTTTCGTTGGTACACCCTTGTCTCAATTTTGTATGCTCTGATGATGGTATGTTGATGATGATGATAATGATGATGATGTCGATAATGATGATGATGATGTCGATAATGATGATGATGATGATGATGATGATGATGATGATGATGATGATGATGATGAAGATGGAGGCCGTTAGAGGAGGAGGAGGAGGAGGGCGAAAGAAGGAAGAAGAAGATAAAAAGGGAAAGAAGGACTTAGAGGAATGAGGAACTAGGTGTTTCAAGGAGGAAAGCACATCAACATTCTTCAGGAATCAGATATCTATTTACCCAGCTGCTTGAGGCAAAATACGTTTTGCCCAGGAATGTATCCTCCTCCTCTGAGACTACGTTATAGGCCTACATCCAGGGAGGTGGAAAGAGTCAACATCCCTATAGTATATCATATTTTCCGTTTGAATTACGGCACAGTACGTTTTCAACTCAAAGATGTTTATCTTATTTTCGGAGTATCGAATCCCCTTTAGTTTCGGATTAATGAGCGCTACTTGATTTTCGGATTGATAAATCCTTCTTTTTTTTTTTTCATTTTTAGAATTAAAGAGCCCGTCTTCATTTTGGGATGAATGAACCTTCTTTTATTTTCGGATGAACGAACTTTTTTTCCTTTTTTTTTAAGAATAGACATTTCGAAATAACGAACCGAATGAACGACAGACCTTCGAAATATCGAGCTGTAGCCTAAATTTTGGATGCTTTGAGATAAGAATGATAGATATTTGCTCTTTTACCTGATAATAAAAATTCAAAAAATTCACTTTGTATTTTGACACGTTTGTAACGAAATACAGAGCAGTGTCCTGGCTGCATCCCCGTGGGAGTTGGTTGGATGGGATTCAATTTCAAAATTATTTTGTTGCAAAATCATCCATTACCTAAATCTGTATAGAGATATTCAATTTTATCTTAGGACCCCCCCCCCCCCTTGGTAAAATGTGCAAATTCTGCCTACATGTCTTTACTGGACCCTTGCTGACTGAATTTGTGCAGCGAAGTGACATCTTGCATGTGTAGGTATTTATGTAGATATGTTAATTGATAATGTCAATAACTTAGTAAAGAAGCAACGATATCCGGGATAGTGACAGTGGCGGCCTGTTTGGGTCCACAAGTTGGAAAGCTTGGTTGGGGGCAATCTGTTTTCATCTCGTCATGGGTCCAATTTCACCCCCTTGACAGGACTCATTGACATGAGCACTATAAGATGCATAATGTGTTCCCTCTGCCCCCAATTTCAAGATTATCAAGTTGCACAAGTATAAAAGTCTAAATCGTATTCCACAAAATACTTCTATCCAATTTTGACTGAGAGATAATAATAGTGTACAAGTTGATTACGACATTGAGAGTGGCAGCCCAGCTGTTTCTCTAATGTTGGGTTTATGATTGATAAAGAGGAGTACTTTTTAGATATTTTAAAGCTTTACTTTAGTTTGTTATAACATGTCACGTTCACCTCATTTTGATGATTTAACGTATAGCTGTTTCTATACATTACGTTTGATGGCAATATAATAATTTGCTTGAGTGTATTATAGTGGGTTTTTTTCATAATAATTATGTCACATGACAGTAATTATCATATTCAAAGAATGTTTTTTTTTACATAAAATATGGCATTCATCAGAATGATAAAGATCAATTATTTATGCTGATGATCTAATGATAACAGTTTAATTTGAAATTTGGTAGCACTTGAGATGTAGATTTTGACCTACTCTGACTGGATGTTTATCTATGAAAATATAACCACAGTATCTTATGTTCTTTAAATTCTGTTGATATCGTATAATTTCAGTTAGGGCAACGCTTCGTTGATATTATTTAATTTCAAGGTCTTTGTATGTGTATGTGTGTGTGTGTGTGTGTGTTTCGCAACCGCTCGTCATGATGTAAGTACATTGATATAGGTCTGCTTCCTGTTATGTATTTCGTTTTCCCTGACAATAAAACAGAAATGTGATTTTAGAACAGAAAGAGGAGGAAAAAGAAGGCTTGTTTTAAGATATTGTTAAAGTTGAAATTACTAATGAATTGTTGTTATTATCGCTCTGGAAGAGTTGAAAAAAAAACCCACTCGATCAGCCGGGGAATTTTTCTCTGCCTGTGCAAATTCGAGACCTGTGTGCAAGGGTTGCTTTGCATTTGTGTAGAGCAAGCTTCTAAATTAATCGATGAGTTACTGTTACAGTTTTTTATGGAAAATATATTCACTGCGTTTTCAATCCAGGCTTCAGTGGTTCATGCTATAAAGTTGTATTTCTTTCATATGAAATGCAAGACTGCTGTAAATGGAGAGGTGAGTGGGTACGGATATACCTAAAATATTGAAAACAACTATTGAAAACAACTATAAACAATAATGGTAACGTTGATTTCGTTTTTGATTTTTTATCTACATAATAGTGTGCATAAGAATTACATGTATAAGAATTACTGAATTCTTTTAAGTATTCCATAAGTTTTGCCTTCTCTGTGTTATCATCAGGGAAGATGAAAACTAAATTAAACAGACAAATTTGATTATTGAGTGGGTGAAGACGGAAACACAGGTTTCTCACCTGCAGTCATGGAGCTGTCATTGGAGATGGTATTCCTGTCGTCTTACAGGAGAAGTTGGACGATCAAACAAACAGTAAACAAAGACACACATACACAATCCTAAATAAACACACTTTGTCTTCAGGAACATTAACCCATATACTTTTCAGATCAGTTACAGTTTGCAGATGCGGATCCAGGAATTTCGTAAAGGGGGGGGGCGCAAATAATATTTTTGTTGCTACTTCCGGGTTTCATCTCATTTTTTTTCTTTTTATCTATTTTGTTTTAACAAAATATAAAGAGGGGGCGCGCGCCCGGTGCGCCTCCTCTGGATCCGCCACTGGTTTGCAAATAGAAGGCACATAAAGCTTTGCTTTTAAGAATTATCATCACGTCCCATGAATGAAATACCCTCGATCCACTGGTGTTTCGATTTCATATTTTGATCGTTGCCTCCGAGAGAGAAGTCACCCACGAGTTACTGTTTTCATTCAGGAGTAAATATTATGTAGTTTGTGATTTTTTATCCTGAAAGCTGACCAGTGACGCCATTTATCTTTAATAGAAAAACTCACTTCCGATGTGGACACTGCTTGCAAATTTTCATTTATCCATTACATACGGAAGGTATAGGCCTAAACTGTAGAAATCGTTCAAACAATGGAATGATGGAATTAGATGAGAATAATATAATTACTCAAAGCATATGAAACGTGAGATTCCCGTTGAACAAATCCAGTTATATGGCTTCTACAAGACATGAAAAAAAAAAAAAATCACAGATAAACAACATACCATGGCGCTTCACACATGTCGTGGAGGTGTCGAATAGATGACGACACTTCCGAATCGATTGGATGACGGGTTTCATGAGCTACTGCTATGTACAAGGTCACCAGCGATATATCATGGACATCTCCCCGGTCCACGCCTGGTCTGCGTTTGCTATACCTCTACTATATTATAATATATTGCTCACAAGTGGGGTAGACAAAAAAATGAAAAGTGATTGCACGTTTTCGGTATCACTCGATGTTAGAAATCTATACGCTGATTCCACGATGAAATGTCACGTTTTTGTTTACACTTTTGCGATGTTTTGCTCGAATGTAAGACACACGACGAGAGCAAGACGCATGTAAACGAGAAGAAGGCATTACTCGACTCTCGCTGTGAAAAAGTTATTTTCGTGAACTTTTTACAATCTTTTCCCGCCACAATACTGAGCTATTGCCCATTTATCTTGTTTCTAGGAAAAAACAAACAAGTGTTCTTTGAAATAATTATATGGGCCAAGTTTTGATCGTGTCAGCTCATAATAATGTAGTATGAAAGTGTCATGATGTATATTGGTTTAAGCAAGAACTTCGAACACCCTTTGATTCCGTTGACGATTAATGTTCCAACGTTTACTACATCAAGATCTAATTCCTCACGGTTAAAAGACTTGATTAATAAAAGACATGAATAATAATGGTAACAATGATAATAACAATAAAAATAATACTACTAAAAATAACATGGTCTCCTTTAGCAAATATATAGCCTCTTCAGTGCCGTCACTGTCCTACCAAAGGGCCCTGTCATAGATGTTACTGTTTTCAGTCCGTAAAGGAACAAAGAAACAAACAAGCAAACAAACAAAGAAACAAACACCTACGCACATACACAAAAAAAAAAAATTCACTTCCTTTACAGCAAAGTGATTGACGAAAGCTCACCACACTTTCTCATGTATTGTATCAAGCACTTTAATAGTTGATTCATCTGTAATGTGCATTGGATGACTTCAAGTTCGATGCTACTACATCGCGAATTGTTGTCTTTTTATCTAGCAATCATAAAGTTTGAACGGCTTGTTGGATTTTCTTCTAACTTCACTGATATGTTCTCTTTTTATATTTCTGTATTCACTCAATTGACATATGGATAATTCAGTTTCATTTCCCTTTAGCGCTGTTGCATGGGAGATGACACTAGCACCAGCACCGAAATTTTAATCACCCAATGTTAGTTAGTTAGACCAATTCACATCGATGCATATTTTGTACAATATGATAACTTTTTAATTAAATCTCAACTGATATCCTTCTTGTAATCTGACATTGACTGATTTACTCCTTTCTCTGAAATAAGTTTGTTTTTTCTGTATGATAAGTTAAAGTGCAATTTAACTCAAAGTAATTTGGGAAACATGACAGATTGAAAGTCAACATTACTTTGCATTAACTGAATGAAAGCTCATAATTACTGATGATTAACATTATCGATGATAAAGAGTACATATTTTCCTCGGCATCGGACAGACACTTAACTTTCTTGCGCAGAGTAACTGATAAACTGCGAGTCAAAGGAAAATCTAGATAGTAGAAGGGTTAAGTGACATATTTGCATGTTTAATTATACTCTGCTCTTTTCTATATACATGCAGTCAACAGGTTGAAAATGCTGAAGCAACGTGCATTTGGAGCTATATCTCTCGTATCCTGGAAACGACAGGACTGTATCAACAACAAAACTTAATGTGTACGCACTGTAGGAAACAAAGACATTACAATTTTTGAAAAGGAGCTATAGAAGCCACATTAACTTAATCATGTCATAATCATGAAGTTAATCATGTAATATACCATGTGTGATACCAAATTCCGATCTTCATAATCACCACTTCAATAATCACTCTGATGACCTTCAGTTATAATTTTCCATGAACGTAATTAACCGACGAAATGTAATGACGCCAAAGTCGATTGATCACCCCATTCAATGTCATATTAATACACCTGTACAATCCAGCAACTAATAGGCCTGATAGCACATTATTTTCTCAACGAAGGCGGGTGTTCGATCCGCCTGTCTGGTATTAGGGAGCTTTAGATTTTGACGCGCGGACGTTTGAGACGACGAGTGCGCTGGACGTTCTCCTCTCCCCTGCGTCGCGTTGAAAAGTAGCTTTAGATCACGCTGGGACGCAACGTATAAAAAACAAAATCGCGCCCCCATAATGATCGGTGCATGAAGTAGTTCTCCACGTTGCAAACTGTGCGGACGTAAAAATAGCCCAGTACGCGTAGTGAAAAACTCAGGCGACGCAAGCTAAAAATTGATCGACTTGACGCGCGCTTCTGCGCACGCTCAGAACATGTTTTTTCCCTCTGAATGTCCGCGCGTCTAAAATCTAAAGCTCCCTATTATCACGCTAGGTTATCCACACGGAGGACATCATTATATTGAAAGTCGTCAAAAGTCACATTTTTGTCCTTTACATCGTGATCAAATTGATCTTCAGAGATCTTTCTATATACTTTAACGGAAATAAGGGCGTGATGTAAATGTGATCACTCCAGTACTTATCTTTTCAATTCACTTCAGTTCTGATCGACAAGACCTGAAAAAAAAATGAAACGAATGCGTTTATAAATAGCATGGAGTCCATTTTCATTTGCGAATGTTTCCCCTAAGCACGTAATCAAGAAGAGTCAAGTTAGAGTTTAAGAAGCCCATTTTCACATTCTCTTATTTCTGATAGGTAGGCCCTGCTACTTCATCGCATCTCGGCGTTCTGATTTTTTTTTTTTTTTTCGTTGCAGTATTTTCGTTATCACTCCCATTACTTGGATGTACATTGCTATGGCCTGACTCCCAGCATGAGGGGCTCTATTGGACAAAAGTCTCAATTTGCTATCGAGAGATAAACTATTTGTCTGAAACTCTAAACACCGACGCTGGACTCTTTGAAATCTGTTTTCATTGAAATCAATAATAGCTTTTTATAAACATTGCAAGAGCAAGGGATCCATCTTCAACGATGTCTATCGCACACCAACTTCTACTTCGCCATTGGCCCGTGGAATAGGATGAATTGCATAGACACTCCCATTCTGCGGCCAACGCCCTTGCATATCATCGGACCGTGCTTTCGTCATTGGAAGCATGGACTGTCGGCGTCGCAATGAACTCTGTGCATGCGCTTTTTGCGTTTCGGTGATTACCACGTAGAGGCGATAGAACTGCAGCACTAGCAACAGCATGTTCTTGCACGTAAAAAAGATCATGGATTGATCGAAAATGCTAAAACGAATAATGAGATAGAGTCTAATGACAAGATAGGGTCCGTCCTGCAGGATCACGCTGGTCATCAGCGCCCAGGTTTCTGTGCCACAGCACCACAGAGATATCGCTGCCCGCCCCAGAATGCTGTTTCGCCTTTTTTCCTCTTGGCGAGCGGTCTCGTCTTCCGGAGGCCTAGCGACCTTGCCGAACACTCGGCGCTTCCTTGCCTTTGTCGCAGTCAAGCCGAGAGTGAACTGCAACAAGCTCCAACTCCAGATGCCAAGGATGACGTAGAACATGTCCCTCATGCAGGCGATGGCCTCAAGCTTCAGAGTCTCCAGCGAGAACTCCAGCATGTCTGCCGCCATACCGATGTAGACCAATAGCAGTTGAGATAGCTGGTCACGTGTCAGCTGACCGCGCGGCATCAACCAGCGACCTAAGATGAGAATCAGCATTAGAGTTTGCTGGAGGGTGGTGGAATACAACTGCTGCATTTCGTACACCCTCTGTGAAGGAAAAAGACGAAACAAGAAGATAGAATGTTTATGTTATGATCTTTATAAAGGTGATATGACGCCACGCAGCAGTGCATTTCTCATTCGCAGTTTAAACCTGACAGTTAATAAACAGGAACACAATCTAATGGAAGTAGGTCTTCTTTGCAACCATGATTGGCAACTTCATAGATCTGTAGCTTGAAACTACACCAAAGCTGAATTCCCGGTTGTTTTTAAGTAACGAAAACAGATACCACGTATCTCTATAAGTGACATATGGGTCTATTGTATTACATTAATATGTATTTATATTCGTCTGATATGCATTTGAATATATGAATAACATCAAAGGGTTTCTGCTCGCCGTCTCAGAAGACATTGGTTCCCAACAGTAGTAATTAAGGACAGAGTTTTAAAAAAATAAATGAAACAAAATAGAATCAAATAAACTCTTTAACTGCATGGAACATACCAATTCTGGCAGAAATCACAAGGTATGTTATACAGGCAAATAATTTAGCTATGCGATATAACTGTCTTTGTGAACCTTACACACACCTCGCCAGCAGTGTCTGCTGCAGCGAATCCACCACACCTTTCCCGCATCGCTCCCTTCACAGGCCTTAGGGTGGGATTTCACGGAGCACGCGAACGATTTGCGAAGGACGCGAATGGCAAAATCCAGCATTCGTATATAGTCTGCAAAAGATCGCCAAACGAACGTGAGGGTTCGGAAGCGTCGTCAATTATTGTTCGCGAATGTCGTTTTTACTTCGGTGAGAATTTCAAAAAAGTTTGAAATTTTTTGCGAACCTTTTCCGCACACTTGGTCGTGATTTGCTCGTGAATTGTTCTCGAAAGTGTCTTTAAAGCCTCGTCATATGCGCAAGACCTTCGCAAGACACGCGCGATGTTCGCAAAATGTTCGTGAAACCCCAAACAGACTCCGAAACTTTGGAGAATGTCTCGCGTATGTTACGCGAAATCTGCGAAGTTTTTCCGATCATTTTACGACGTAATCGCAAACTGTTCGCGTACCTTTTGAGACATTCTCGCGAACGTTTAGCGCACGTTTGGGGGATGTATGACCTATACGTTTTCTACAAATAAAAATCTTAGCATACATCTAAACATCAAACAATTATTAAAAACTACAGTAACAAAAGAAATTAAAGACTAACAAAGAGAAAGAAATGTTTGATATACAAAAAAATCGCAGAATACACTTAATGTTAATCTAAAGTATGCAAAATTTCATTTGAACTGTAGAGATTATGTGTTGGAGGAACTGAAAAAAAAAATCAAATGCTTTACTAGTGGAGATAGGTCCTAGGGAAAAAAAAATGTAGGCAAGCACACGATAGAAAAATGAGAGAACAAGAAAGGAGAAATAGAGGAAAGAAAAAAAAAATTCAACTCAAGACAGCTTCCACCTCTCCTCGGGTACATTTTCTCCCATGATTATTGAAAATTTTTCGTTGTTCGCATTTCCGTCGCGTGTTCTTCGTGTACGTAACATGCTGTACTTTAGCAATGATACACACGACATTCGCACATACGTCGTGGAAACTTCGCACAAATTGCGCAAGAATAGTTTTCGGCTTCATTGTCGGAAAACATTCGGAGAAAAACTTTTCCGAATGTTGGATTCTGTCATTGGCGTCCTTCGCAAATCGTTCGCGTGCTCCGTGAAATCCCACCCTTAATATGTGTGCATGCTTCTTACCTGTTCTACGGGAGTAACAACTTCATCGTATGGTGATGTATTGTTGTTGAGACAGAGAAAGGCGCTAATCTGTAAGGAACTGATGCTGACCGGGCACTCGGCCTCCAAACCAACACGACTCTTGACAAGGAGACGGAGATTGAGTGATCCCAGCTCCATGAACCACACAACGGGCACGACAATGGCCATGTAGATGAACGCCGATGGTACAAACCTGATGGTCAACAGACAAGAAATGTATTCGTAAAAAAATGTTTTAGTATCGCTTGCAAAGATACTATGATCTTCGTTGGTATAGGGTGTACCGTGATACGGCATAGTATATTCAAGCGGTCGTTACATGCCTTATTACCTTGTCGCTAGATATCCCGCTTTGTTGTTTTGATAATAACAAGCATTCAATTTCAGAAGATATTGAGTTCGAAACGGCAAGTAATCAAGATGAATAATTCATTATAGAAAACTATATGCTTATTGCTCTCTGTAGTTTCTGTC